>NC_134109.1:22747500-23055000 GCF_040939455.1 Microcebus murinus
GGTTTTGTTCATGGGTCCCAACAAGCTAAAATTATAAGGGAATTGCATTAGAAAAAATAAATGCAAGAAGTTAGTATCTATAAAAATGCCTTTTAAACTCTACAGTTATATATACTTATGAGGCAACCACGCAATAAAAGAAACAAAAAGGATTAATTCTCATTACTGCTATTACCACTGTTATAGTTTGGCTCACTGGAATTTAATTCATTCTTTTACTATATTTAGTTATCTGAGTTAATATAAAAGGCCATTATTAAGAGTCGAATCTAGAATTTGCCTTCAATGTAAAACATGTTTTATTCTAATATAATGTGACTAGATATTGTTAAGTTTGATATTCATCAACACCAGTAAAATGAACCCAACCTCAGGTGCAAGCTGAATGTTAATTAATGTGATCCAAACAACTTATCATTTCAGGCTTGTTTCTATTAGGAAAGATGTGTTATGGCTGTATGCTAATAGAAAAGTCTATTAGTTGCAGGGATTCCAATTTCCTTTATCTATATTAGTCACTGAATGGTAGATTTTTTTTCCTAAGCTTAATACTTTTTCATTATTTCTCTTTATATTTAGAGAATTGGTTTAAAGCCATAAAATTATGAACCAAGAGTCAGTGGATAAATTTAATATATTTTAATCTGATAGCTTTTAATCTAGGAGAGCAAATCCATTTTCCTTTAAGAGTCAAGTTTGGTGTCCATATGTGCAATGCCAGATAATATTAACACCAGACATGGAAGGGTACTTTATGGTTTTTTTAAAAAAATATTTCTAAGCCCCATAATAATCCTGTGATAAATGGGGTACATATAAATTTTTACATTTTAAAGTGTATATTCCCAATTTCAACACTACTGACATTTTGAGTTGGATAAATTCTCTGTTGTGGGGGCTGTCCTGTGCATTGTGGCTATTTAGCAATTTCCCTGGCCTCTGCCTTCTAGATGCCATTAGCATCTCCTCAGTTGTGACAATCAAAAATGTCTTGCGACCTTGCCAAAATGTCCCCTGGGGATAAAATCACCCTCAGTTATGAACCTTTGGTTTAAAGGGAAAGAAACTACATTGCAGAGAATTCAAGGCATTGTCTGAAGTTCATACAGACACTGAATATTAGAGCCAGGGCAAGATTCATATCTCTGATATCTGCTTCGTCCTCCCTGCCAAGATCCACAATGCAATTTAGGAGATATTCCATTTTGTCATACCTTTAGCATTTCTGTTGGACCACGAATATCACTAAATAGATAATATTGTAATATCATTAACATAAATAGAAGGCAGACAATAACATACAGTGGCCCTCCCTATTTGCAGGTTCCTCATTTGCAGATTGGACTAACCGCACACTGAAAATATTCAATAAAATAAAAAAAAACCAATACAACAACAAAAACAAATACCAATAAAAAAACAATACAGTATAAAAACTATTCACACTGCATTTACATTGTATTAGGTATTATAAGTATTCTAGGGATGATTTAAATTGTATGGGAAGGTGTGCATATGTTCTATACAAAAACTACACCATTTCATATAAGAGACTTGAGAACCTGCAGATTTTGGGATTGAAGGGGGTTCCTGGAATCAATCTGCTGGGTATACTGAGGGATGACTACATATGAAAGTGCTTGCTAAGTTCCAAAATTTTATGAGATTTTCACATAAGCATGTGCATGTTAGACAGATAGAAAGAGAATCCACTCTGAACAAAACATTTGGGAAACTCACAGAAGAAGACATAAAAAACTAGGAGCAAAGCAAGCTGTAAACTGAAAGGTGGATCTGCTGCTAAATTCAAGTCCCCAACTGCAAAACTGATCTTCAGTAGTAAAGTGCTTAATTCAATCTGGCTGTCGTTGGCGTCGTTCCAAAACACCGTATTAGCTGTTGCAGTGGAACATTGCCAGCAGCCGAACTATCCGTTTTCAGTCTCTAGTGAGTAGTAGGTACAAACAGGGAGAGCTCATCCTCGTCATTTCGAACAGCAATGGAGCTTTGCCTTACGGAAATAGCTTCCTCCCAACACATTAAGTGAAGCTGGAAAACCCTCATGTTTGGCAAATTTAACTCCAGATCCCCAAGTGCAGCCCCTCGACTGAATCCAAACTTCACAGAACAAATCCCTCTATTCAAAGGATTTGTTCTGTGAAATTTGGATTCAGTCAAAAGGCCACACTCAAGGAACCAGAAGGCCACATGTGGCCCCAAGGCTGGGGGATCCCCACCCCTGTATGAGGGCCATAGAAACCCCGTCTCTGAGTAATCTATGGCTACATTCTGAGTTATCACGATTGCACGAGCTTTCCTAAAAGCATGGTGGAATGCACGACACCAGAGGAAGCCTTTTCCCACCTTGCATGCGTGAAACAACATAGCCTGCCATAGTTCTGCATTAACATCCTTGTACAGGACCAGTTCTCATGCAAAACACTCACTCACCAGCTCTTAACTCAACAAGATTATGCAAAAGAGAAAAAAGCTGTAGCAATAGGTCTGCAGTTCTATTAAGCTGCAGAGAAAGTATTAGGTTTCTTGTCCCTTTGAACAAAGCAACACAGCTGGTGATAAAGCAAGCATTTTTCTTAAAATGCTTTCAACACTCCCAATTTCCTATTGAATCTAGACATTTCTTTCATTTTTTTCTTTGCCTCATGATTCCCTGGTGGTCTCTATCTCTAATAGGACTGTCGACCCTTAAAGACCTTATATCAACACTTTCCTGAAATGGACTGGAACCTCCTAGAAGTGTATCTGTCAATTTAATACTTGTGCCATCTTTCAAAAGTGAGCTTATTCAACCTCCTTCCTGTTTCATCAATCAGTGTGAAGAAAATGAGAGAGAGGACCAAAAATAGGTGGCTTACTGCTACTGACAATGACTGACACCAAATAACACAGAAAGTCCATGAAGTTGGCCTGAAGAATTTACTGAGAGTCTCCCTTCATGGAGTAAATGAGTTAAGTAAGCAATAGAACAAGGTAGTTTAGTCTATTAAGGCAAATTGGTGAGTCACTTTGTCTGTGTCTGTATTACTTAAATTCTGTTTTTGAAGTGGAAAAGTTTTTCTCCATTGCAATTTGGGTGAATCTGTGTCATCGAATAGCAAGTCAGGACTTCCTCTCCCTAGTCCTGGCCAGCTGCGTTAGCATGGACTCAAGCCTGTGGGCTGTTCCTAATGCCCAAGCTTTGTAAAAGGAGAATGCCTCCTTGTGAGCCCCACCAGACTCTTTTTCTGCTTTAGTATTTTCATAAGTAAAACAGGCACAAATCAAACTATCCTCTCATCCTTGGTTCCTCTATCACACAAAAACCACATGTTTTAGGGTTTACTGAGTAAGCTTCCAGAAAGAATAGTGCCTTTATTTTGAAATTGAAAGAGAAAAACATTGTTCATATCCAGGGCCAATAGAGCATGACCCCCAAGCCCACTCTTTAAGCCAGAAATGAACTCCATGGCCAGGTAAAGAATCCTACATAACTACAAGGCATCCTTTTTCCCCCTCCCCCAGAAATAGAACAAACTATTCTAGATACCAAACTTATTCTTTGCAAGCTTGTTAAAGAGTCTCACAAAGTTACAACTAAGGTACTATAGTCATAAACTAGAACTCCATTCATTCTAAAATGATGCAACTTCTCTAGGAAAGTCATGCTAGAGGCAAATAGACAGTTATTTGTGTGGTAACAATGGCCTTCTCCATCCTTCCATGCCAGGCCATTGTGAAGGAAGCGGCCATTGATGCTCAACACATTTTCATAGCATGAATGAGTTTCATCACTACTCTTTCAAATGCTCCAAGTGTGTTGCAGACAGATAAACAAGCTCCACTTAGAGGAGGTGCCTGAATTTGAAGCTGCAGAGCATATCTGCTCCATTCGGACTGTGTTGAGTGAAGCAATGTATTGTAATGAAATATAATAAGTGGTGCTGCAGATATGCAGGCAACTTCATGTTAATAAAAAAAAGTCATTGGATTCTGTGGCTACAGTAGGCTGGGTATGTAGATGATGTTGTTACCATAACTCAGTTTTATGAAAAGACACTCACTAGCAATCTCTTTCAATGAAGGAGGCTTCAGAGAAGTCTGTTATCCCTTAGAACTAACTATACATACACTTACACACACACACACACACACACACGCACGCACACAGGCTAATGACTAAAACTAAGCTTTTGTGGCAGCACATACATTGATCATTGCGTAGACAAGAAAACAATTCTTTTATAAACTGATTCAAGCTACTACTGTTGACCTTGATGGCTACTGGCTCCTGACTCCATAAAATTTGCTGTCACTTAACAAATCTAAATGGTAATCAGCAGTAATTCTATGAAATGCAATCAGCAGCAGAAGTGATAGATTTTTATAAGCAGAGAGTGACCATGCATGGGTAATGACAGACAGAAAGAAAACCTGCTGTTCCCCAATTGATAGAATATATAAGTTCCAACCCAGTCCTGGAATGCTGTTAGCAATCCAAAACATGACTTAGAAAACTCTTGCAGCAGGCTCACATATTCTGGAATAGATTTCCTATTATTTCCTTTTTGTAAAGAGTATTCCTTCTTTGTTATTATCATTATTGTTAATAAACAATCTTAGAACAAAGCATTTTTCTTTTATTCCAACTGTAGAACTACAAACTCAAATTTTTATTGTGGAGTATTAGTAAATCAAAGAATGTAAAAACCATTTAATTAAAATTCATTAATCACACTGATAAATAATCATCAACTTGCATATTCAGTGGCCTAACTGATAATGGCTATGATGGCAAGGGTGGTGGTAGGGAAGAAGGAATATTTTCTCCAAAGTGTGGAATTGTGTAAATTATAAGTAGATCGATAGTTGATCTCCACTTCCTCACCATCATCTCATCTCCAGCACTACACTGAGGAAACATCTCTTTCTTTAAAAAAAATTATTATGTGACTAATTCATTAATGGCTCTGCAAGATATAAAAATGCCTTGAATTTGTATGTTATCTTAAGTATTTCATATCCAGGCTATATGTGCTTGAAGTAACGCACATTCTACACTGAACTGGAAAGTATCATCTAAGACTTTGAGAACCTAGCAAGGGCTTTGAGGGCTCTTTCAGTCTAACATATTCCTATTGCCTTCCCTTTTATTGATAGGAAGTGGTGTACAAAAAACACCCTAGAAATCCCTTTTTTTTTAACCAACCTTCCTCCAGTGAATGCATCATTTTACTCACTAAATCTCCATTCTTCACAAAGCCCACGCCCTCCCATCCAAGGGTCAGTGCAGGATCACAAAAGTCACTCTCATCTGTATGTGCCCAAAGATGAAGAAGGACACCAAAGCCTGTTTACTTCTTTCTTTTCTACCTTGAGATATAAAATCCTGTGAGGTAGTTACTGCTCCCAAACGACTACCTCCCAGAGAAGGCTGATTTTTCCTAAAGTCTAAAATCTCTTTCAAGCCCAAATGCTTTTCCTTTTCTTTCTCCTTGCCTGGTTAACTCACACTTATCTTACATCAGCTCAAATAAAATACCATTTTCTCAGTGAAGCTTCCCTTGTCTCTTCCACCATTCCCGGCCCTCACCTCTGCCATGTCACCTGTCCTACCATGATGTGCTCATGCCACAAGTACCTTTGCCTCATAACACTCATCAAAGTTTGTCCCCACACATTTACTTGGAGGTCACTTGATAATTAGATGACAGCTTCCCCATCTGTGTTTTTGTTCACTCTTGTACCCAGTGCCTCTCCTATGCTTAGTACACAGTAAGTGCTCAAGAAGTACTTGTGAAGTGAAAACATTAATACAAAGCATTGTCATAATATCTTGTGTTTATCAGTACTCTCTAAGGAATGAATACTAGGGAAAACTCAACTTCTTCCTTGCCACAATTCTAGTTAATTCAAAAACAGGAAATCTTCCTCTTATGCTGAAGCACAGGCCGTTTCTTCTTGCTTCTATTCCAGTCCATCCTGTACAACTTTAAGAAGTTTACTCATTTTTACTGATCTGTGACTAGCACAAGTGGGGAAGTAAAACAAAATAATACATCAGGAAAATGCTTCAAAAAGTTGCTGAGTTTGACAACTAAATGCAATGTGTGATCCAGGATTGGATCATGGACTGGAAAAAATAATCCCAAAGCTCATTATGTAGACATTGGTGCAATGTGAATATGTACTTTAGATGAGATTATGTACCAAGGTTACATTTCTTGATTTTGATAATTTTACTCTGATTTTGTAAGAGAAAGTGCTTGTTAGGAAATACACACTGAATTATTTATGGGTAAAAGGAATGATGTCTACAACTTAATCTCACATGGTTTTAGTGGAAATATATCTATATAAACATGCTATTTGTGCACACTCTCAAATGGCTTATGTATGTGTGTGTGTACTCACACACACATATATATATGTAGAGAGAGAGAATGGCAAAGGAAGTGTGGCAAATCTTAACAATTGTTGAATCTGAGTAAGGACATAAGGGAGTTTTATGTATTATTCTTACAACTTTACTCCAACTTTAAAATTATTTGAAAATAAAAAGTTAAAAACATCTCTAAGGAAGGTCAGTATGTGTATGTCTGTGTAATTGTGTGTACATATGACATATAATCACACTACTATTCATACAAACACATATGTAGACTTTGTGGTTAGATTTCCAATGTGAACATGTGCTGGAGGATCCATAACTCCAATATGGATTATATCCAAAGAACCAGTCATGAAAGTGATCAATGGATGCCTTGACACACGTGTATAAAGATAATAATATATATTTTTAAAAATGTAGGTTGTTATTAGTAATGATCATGTTTTCTAGGACCTGAATGATGGAAAAAAAATCAGTCCTAGACTATCCTACATAAATAACATCAAAAACGTCAGTTTGGGATAGAACAGCAGGGATACACTTTAGGATGTGTTTAGGCTCTAGAAAGAGCACTTTTATTTACTAATTGAAAACAGCAAAAGTGAAGAACTTTTAAAATTTATCAGTTCCATAAGCATTGTTTTCAACTGGGCCCAAGATGAGGAAAAAAAAGATACTGAAACTTATTCTTTGTGCAACATTTTACAATGAGGCCTTTCTCTAATGAATAAGATCCTGCTAGGTTCAACATGGCTACTAGATAACTCTCCTTGATTCATTGCTTCTGAAATATTCTTAAACGAAAATAAAATCATAGTGAAGAAAGTAGAAGAAGAAATCAACATGAATGGCAACTGAGAGAGTGAACATTTGTCAAGTTCAATAATAAGAAATCAGCATTCTTGCAATGCCTGACCCAGAGAGAATCCACAGATAATTTGAAAATTGGAACTGCTGTAAAAAAAAGACAATAAAAAATTGTTTCACCAATTGGTGTGATAAAGGAAGCTATGTAATGGCGTTTGGCAGAGCATGCAGAACAAATCAGCTTAGTAAACAAATAAAATCATGACAAGGGAAGGTCATAAAGCTGACTTTGAATGTGACAAATGAAAAGTAAAATTAGATTTTTAATGGCTACACATACAAATGTTTGTCCTTCAGAAGTACTGCCTGACCTTTTCAAGACATGGGTCATAGGATCAGGAATAACTAAGTATTAATACATTATTAATTTTTCATTTTAATCTTTTGGACTATACCTAGGTGTTATAAAAAAGGAACATTCTTAGAAGAATAAAACAAATCTTTAAAAATTCATTATGGGTAAATTAAAAAAATATATTTTATGTGTGATGATACAGTTTTAAGCTGATAAATTCACACGCTAACAAAACCAAAGGAGTGAAACAAGACTCATAAAATAAAATAGACATGAAAAAAATCTTAGCAAGCTCTCCCATCTCTTAAATATTAAGTGTGGAAATCACTACTAATGTTGATATTTGGAAGTAGCTGCTTTTATCTTTAAACAATCCTGTTGTTTGAATAGATATGCTCCAGGCATTGCACTTGGACCATTTGTTTTACCAGCTGTTTCTAAAAATATGTTCATGATAGAAACCTTTTCTGCCTCCTCCGAAATTGCTTTTGTTGAGAGCTTTTTCCCCCTTCCACAAGGGAAAGGGTAAAGACATGGAAAACAACATCTGCTGAAAGATCTCACAGCTTCAGGGGTGGACTACAGTCATCAGACTCATGGAAAAAAAAAAAAAAACAACAAACAACCGAAAACCCCCAATAAACTAAATGACTATAGAGACTGCCGCGTTCTTTGGATTAAAGGTAATCAAATGTTTTAATTCTTTAATAAAATCTTTGTAGCCATAGTGACAGATGTTCCCTACATGGAAGAGAGTCTCAAGCTGCAGATGGCTTAATTTTCTGGACATCCTATCGAGGGAGAGAGGGAAGAGGGAGGAGGAGGTAGAGAGGGATGAATGTAAAGTTTTTAATTACTTGGTTGCAACTACATCCTTGCATCTATTACATCTAACCAGCAGATGTACAGATGAGTGTTCAGGCATTGAGGATGTACACAACACCCAAAGGCTGGGTTATAGAATCAATCATATTCCCAAGTGTTTGTTGAAGGCCACTTCACAGCCCATCTGTGTTCCTGGTTTCCCAGCATGGATTTTAAACTTTCCAGTAATGGGTCATTTACAGAATACCTGTGTACACCCTGATGCTATATTACCACCTGGTGTATCCATGGACCATTTGTCAGCTGATGAACAGGACTGACCTTAGGGAACTAATGTGTGCTCAGCTATACAGAACCCTACATATCACCATCGTTGTCATCATTGAATTCTTCCAGCAGTTTTCCTTGCAGAGCCATACATCATAATTCAACTCATGAGAAAGGAAAAATTCACTATTTCTTAAATTACTGGTCTGGTAAAGTTCATATAAATATTCACAAGATTTCTCTTGTTGGCCCCCTAAGATAGTCTTTTATACTTAAAAAATAATATCTATCCCTTTTCTCCAATTGCACATGTAATAATACTCTACATAGATGTTTTAGAGTAGGAATAACAAAATAAAAATAACCCATTGGCCACCACCTAGAGGTAATCACTGTTAAGTCTGTTACTGATAAGATCATTCTTATACCTTATTCAGGGCATTAAACCTCTGATTTCCAATAAACACCCAGTAAAGTTGGTGTGACTCCTTATTAAACTAAATTAAGTATAATATTTTCAATAGTTACATAATAAATTTCGTGAAGCAAGCGGTTATTGATATACATTACCCAAGAGACAAAAAAATAGAGAGGAGATGAGCAATTGCCTTTGGTGTGGACCACATGCCTTATTTTGGCTGGTACTGTAGTATTTGACCTTCTCTTGACACAAAGATGGATCATGTTAGTTCAAATGTAGGCTAATTCAGCTTTCCAAAATAGCTCTCCCTCTAATTTGCTATAAGGCTTAAGATGAGAAAAAAATGCCAGGCGCAGTGGCTCACGCCTGTAATCCTAGCTCTCTGGGAGGCCGAGGCGGGCGGATTGCTCAAGGTCAGGAGTTGGAAACCAACCTGAGCAAGAGCAAGACCCCATCTCTACTATAAATAGAAAGAAATTAATTGGCCAACTAATATATATAGAAAAAACTAGCAGGGCATGATGGCACATGCCTGTTGTCCCAGCTACTCGGGAGGCTGAGGCAGTAGGATCACTTGAGCCCAGGAGTTTGAGGTTGCTGTGAGCTAGGCCGACACCTCGGCACTCACTCTAGCCTGGGCAACAAAGTGAGACTCTGTCTCAGAAAAAAAAAAAAAGATGAGAAAAAAAAAAAATTCTAGACTTATTTTATAGGCATTAGTTATCTTTCCACACAGCCCTTTGAAGTTTATATTTTTAAGTATATTTATATTTATGAATTGACCTTGGCTTTCTAATAACACTTATCCTAGTTTTTTTTTTTTTTTTTTGAAATTTCCTTTTTGTGTCTTTATCTTTTTTTGTTAAGTGAGATTAAAAATTATCTTAACACTTATTACCTAAGCAACTGATGTTTAGAACTTCCTAGACTTCCATAAAATAAATGGCTTGGTCTTAAGATCATTATTATCAGTTCATAGTAAAATTTTAGATGTAGAAAGGTCTCCAGCCTTCAGAATCTACTCAATCCAGTGTGGCAACATAAAGAACACTTTAAATCTCTTGTTTTCTGGTTTCTGGATGTTTTTTGTCCACAGACTGAATAAAACTTCAAATTTAAAAAAAAAAAAAACATGGAGAAGGACTAACATACAGTGACCAATTTTTATATTGCTGGTGAGGGATGTTTAAAAATAGTAAAAAAAAAAAACAAACATTACTTTTGTAAAAGACATTGATTTTAACCACCAAAATACATAGGCTGTAATATCAGAGTATAGGCCAGTTCTGTACATTTGATTTTGTGGAGTCTCCCTTTCCTGTTCTTACTTTCCTCATTCACCATTGATCAGTGAAAAGTATGGTATAACCTGGTACTGCTGTTACAGTCTTGGATATGAACTTGAGAACCAGTGATCTAGTTTGCCTAATAATCTGTCTTCTGTTTAGGAAGGTAACATCACTGACAATGCATCACTGGAGGAAATACTTGTTGAGTCTGTACCACAAGCAATGTCTAGTCCTCACTAATTGCTTCACCATTTGTCTTTAATTTCTTAGTTCCCTTTGTGACCAACAGGATATGAAGTTGCAGATTGAAGCGGTTAAGTGGGTCAGTGATATCCTCTCTTGTGTGGCAACAATGACCAGCAGAGGGAAGATAATTTTTCACACATCCTCTGAATTCACTGTTGGATGCTATCTCTGGTTAGAAGAAAAACCTTTGGGCTTTTTTGTTTGTCTGTTTTAAATTCGATACATGGTATCAGTAAAAATGGCATGGATTATAGATTTCAGACACCTGGGATTTAATTATAACTCTAATAGAAACTAGCTCAGTGACCTTGAGAAAATCAACTTAACTTTGTAGACGTCAGTTTTGTCATGTAAACCAAAACCATTACAATGAATTCCAAAATTCTTAAATTTATAGTTTTAAAGTTATATAAACTATGAAAATATAATGAAAGAAAAAAATGAGATGCAAAAAAAGGTCTTAGCTTTATGGGAGTTTGGAAGAGGAATTGGTGTGTTTAATTTGATACTCAGTGTCACCAAGTGATACCTTAACCAGAAATTTTAATGAGAGCACATCCTTCCAAATGTATGAAAAGTTATATTTAAAAGAATTTTAAAAAATAGAATAGAAAATACTATGTGTCTCCCTATACCTTATTTGACCTTCATAGGGTCTCTTTATTTTAGTATTTTTTAAATGTTTAATTTAAAAGTGACTTTAAATGAGGGCATGTTCTCTCCACTTCACCAGAGTTCCCTGAGGACTGCAGATGGCGTCAAACCTGGTCTACTTCATCTATTCATGTTATGCAGCTGGCCCCTGTGGACTGAGTTTGCAACCTTGCTTTACAGGGAAAGCCAGTAATGACTCAGTCTAAACAAACAAACAAACAAACAAACAATAAACAAACCAACTAAGCTCATGGTAAAATGCCATGTTACTGCATGCATAATGGGAGGAAAAGAAGCTTCCTTCTATTATGTCCTTCTCAGGCATCAATAGTGCTTAATTTACCCTTATTTTCCTCCTGTTTTTTTATAATCTCTCTGATCTCACAGTCATATTAAAATACTAATTCCAAATTAGATTATTTTCACAGCCAACCCCTGCACCTCCTGCCCCCAAAGCCTCTCCTAATGGCTCCATCTTTCCTGCCTCTTTGCATCATCTCTTCCTCTTGTTTTTTTTCTTTCTTTGTAGTTCAGAACCTTACAACTCCAGGCACAATACCACACCAGGGGCCCTTGCTAATGTAGAAAGCTCATAATGTTATTACTAAGCATCCTGGCTCCCAAAAGTTAATCTTATGCTCCCTTTGGGGTTGGGATACATTAGGATCTGACTTCACAGTTTATCTAGCATCCGTATATCAGTCTTTGATATTTCTTCTCCGTAGATTCCTAATGTTAAAGATGCCAAAGCATTAATTTGTAAGATAAAATCCTTAAGTAACAAATGCCATTTTGTGCAGCAATACTAAATATGACTTTGAACCTGTATTTTCATAGCCTGCTCTTGTCTAATCTGCTGCCAGGTGGTAGAACACATTATTCACCTCAGGACATAGAATGTTCTTTCCTGCACCATACTGTATAATCCGTTACCTCTGACATTCAGAGGGTTACGATATAAATAAATGCTTTTGCTCACAATGCAGGAGGGAGTCCTATATATTGTGCCCCCTCAATTCTGTCCTCCCCATTCACTGCCTGTGTCACCAAGAATGTTTTTTCTCACTTTTCCCACAAAACTTATAAAGCTACAAATCAAAGAGTACAGGGAAAGGAGAGGTTCTCAGCAGGCTGCAAAATCATATCTCAGTCATTTAGACATTTGTCAGCTCAATAACCCACGCTGAGGTTTGGGGAAGAATTACTGGGATGTGACACAGTATGTGGGCTGGAGTTGAAGGAAGCTACTGCCAAAGAGGTCTGAACACAGGGGAGATTGCAGCCCACGCCCCAGAAGAGGCAGGGAATTCAAAAGGCAGATTTGCAAAAGGAAGGGCAAAACGTCAAACTCTTACCCCAAAATGCAGTGTACAAGCAGGGTGGAGATGACTCTCATTTTGTTTGCTTATTTTTTATCATGTTTCCTGTCTGAGATAATGGCATATTTAAAACAAAGCTGGAAATGTCCTTAAAGATGAGCTTTTGATGTCCTATCATATCCTATGTGGTCTCATGTGCTTAATGGAGAACTTATATGTTGGTTAGGATTGACTATAAAATAGGGAAGAAAGTCTCATCTATTTAAAAACAAAAAAAACCCCTAAACTATAAGATTTCTCATAAACTATGGCCTGTGGGCCAAGTCCAGTGGAGTCTCTGCTTTTTAAATCAAGTTTCATGGAACCACAGCCATACTCATTCATTTACATATTGTCTATGGCTACTTCTGTGTTATTCTAACAGCAGAATTGAGTAGTTAAAGACAGGGACTATAAGATGCTCTAAGTCTGAAATATTTACTTTCTGGTTCTTTACAGAAAAAAATTTGCCAACTTATGCCCTGGGTGATTGATCTGACAAATTTGCACACTTGGCAATACAATATTGCCAGCTGTCATTTTCTTTTAGTAAAAAGATGTCTCTGTGCTTCAAAGCTAAGATGGATTCACAGCTCTAGGACCAAGGGTACTCAAATATTTTCACTTGTGCAAACTTTCTAGTTTACAATCTGGCTTCAGGACGGGTCAAGACAGATTAAATTCGTAACAAGACCCTTAGATGCTTGGGTGAGTCATACTTTCCTTGGAAGAAGGATTCTAATAAAAGCAAATACAATTTTAAAAGGACTCTTTAATTATAAATTTTAGTCCTTTATAACTCCTTTAAAGATTCTTTTCTTGCATAGAAAATTCAAAGGCCCAAAAATGGTTGGTCTGTGTGTCTTGATTTTTTTTAGATGCATAATACAAGGAAGTGAGAAAAAAGAAAGGAAAGATAAATAAATGGATATGATTTTAAGAGGTGTCTAGAGCACACAGATGTCAGAAAGAGTCTAACGTAAGAAATACATCCTCTCAGGTACATGTTCACTTATTTTTTTTTTACTTTCTATTAGCTATAACATCTAAAACACTGTGTTCCAAGGAACACAATTTTTATTTCTGAAATAAATTGCAGCATCTTAACCCAAGCTTTCACTAGGAGCCCCTATTCTTAGAATCCTGACATCAGTTAAAGGTGGCTGTTGTCTGATCATATGTTTTGAACAGGACTGATCATGAGAAATGAGCTTGGAACCCCCAGTGCACAAATTATTACATAGGTGACATCAAGGGAGACTAATGTCACATAAACGTTGGCGTTTCCAATACCGAAACCATTCCTCGTCGCAGGAAGTCAGGGGAGCTCATTTTAACCACCGTTCTTTGGATAAATCATAACTGAACAATTTCATAACCCATAGCAACCAAGGTTCTCAAGCCTTTGCTATGCGTAATAATTAACTCATTTAACAAGTATTCCCCAGCCACTTAATACATTTGATACACAAACTTCCTTTCATTGTTGTCAAGGAGGCAGGCAGCTAATTCAATATATATAGGTTAATGGAAAGCAATCACTACATAAGAGACAGAATAGTACAGTGACAACCAGTGTGTGGCTCTGGGGGCAGTTGGCTTGGATTCAAATCCCATTTCTTCTACTTCCTGGCCAATTTGTTCAGCTCCTCTGTGCCTCACTTTACCTTATCTTTAAAGTGGATGTGATCATAATAGATCCTCATAGGATTCCCGTGAAGCCTAAAGATGTTAAAAATGTAAAGTACTTAGGACTTACTAAAGTAAATGCTCAATGAATATTCACTGAATGAAGAAACAAAGTTGTAGTGGTGGCAAACCTATAGCAGAAAGCCTAGCAGTCACTTTGAAGGACTTTATTCAATATTACGTATGCTCCCGTTGAAAGTTTACCACAGGGCTACTAAACGTCACACCAAATTAAAGTAAAATACTGCACTATCAGAAACCCAATCAGAGAATCTATCTTTTCAAATTAGAAGGACTAAATAAGCCCCAACGCTTTCCTTTTTAATTCCCAGATCTCTCAAACTCTTTCACAAAGCAGTGATTAAGTATCTAACAGTAAAATGATCTCTTTAAAAGCTGCAGTTGTTTTCTGCATTACAATGGTTTTCACGCTGTTTTAAATGTTAATATACTAGTTTACTCTATGAGAAAATGTGGAAGCAAAGGGCATTGACATATTTCACTGTGCAGTTGGTTAATTAACACCTGTCGAATACTGTAACCAAAGTTCATTATAGTTTAAAAGTTACAAAAACATAACTGAGTAATGGAAACATGCTGTAGATTATAACTATATGCTAAGAAACACATCTGTTATTGTCTTTCCAAAGCTCAAGAAACAGAATTTGAAAACCTATGAAATATCCTAGTCAACTTCGGTGTTAGTAAGGGAGGAATATTTGATGTGCCAATTTTGAGGAAACAAAAGTAGTCAAAGCAGACATTCTCCTGAAGACTTAGGCATAACTTTTCTGGCATTTACAGAGTACCAGGAGTCCTAGTTTTGTTTCACTGCCTTCGCTTTGCCACTTACACAACCATAATGCATTTAAACTCCGTTTTGTCTATAGCACTAAAGCAAGGACCTCCTTGGGACAAGGAAAATCCAGTCATCTTAAACTCCACAAATGATCATTAGAAAATTTCAAATTGTAGTGCTTTAGTGTTTAAGAATGACTCTGAGCGTTGCTGCAATAGAAAGAAAATGTATCCATTTTCAAACAGATTTAGGTTTGAATATTACTCTGCCACTATGTGCAGGCACGTGTCCTTGGAAAAGCAAATTTTTGAATCCCAATTTTCTCAACTGTAAGATGGCCTCAGTAGTTTCTACCTCATAATAGCCAAAAATGAGATTTAAATAAACAAACTGTGTTTGCATGTACCCAGCATGATAGGTGGACCAGTGGTGTGCTAGAGCCAGTTAATGACAGCCGATTACTACGCTTTTGGGAATTTTGTAAGCGGGTTGTTAAAACATGACCATTATCAAAAATTAAAATGTGTAAAACTACAAACACATTATATTTAAAAAATGATAATAAAAACTTAAAACTCATCAATTCTTAATTATTTTACAATATTTTACTGTTATCTATGCTCTTGGGATTATCGATGTCTATACTGTCTTTTTGATGCAAAAACTATATAATTGCATGCTGGTGAGCATCACTTCCCAGTTCTGAGTTTAGGGCTGTCACGTTGGTAGACATGGTATAAATATTTCACACTACAGAAATTAGCAAGCACTACAGTTATGGCTCTGTGTATGTATGTGTATGTGTGTGCACGTGTTAATTTTTAAACATATACAAACTGTTGTACCTTGCTCATCAATACCTTTTCCTTTCCTCCTTCTTTCCACCTCTCCTGCTTCTTTCTCTTCCCCTTCCCTGTTTACCTTCCTTCTTTCATCAGAAAGTTCTTCTTAGCCTACAGAGCCCATTCAATTCCTCATTCATTGCCTTTGCCCCTTACCCTTAAAAGAAACAAATAGCTGCCCTGGCATGACGAAAACATCTCATCAGAAAACTACGTGCCTAATTGGCTTTCTATTCTTCAGATTAAAAATATGGACTTTGTATTTTAAAACAAGCCTTCATCTATTAATCTATTATTTATCACCCATTTTATACCTATTTTTATATTCCCTTGTTCAACTTTTATGAGTAAGTAGGTAAAATTGGTACAATGTGTCATTTTCATACTATTAGTATCAAATGAACCAAATCCTTCCAAGTAATACATCAGATTGCCTGGATAATCACAGGTTATAACCTAGCATCTAGATAATTAGCTAGGTACCTTCTTCCACTTGTCTCAAGAAATTCAAACTATACTCTCAGAGCTAAAACTACTGTGTATATCATGTTCTTTTGAAGGAGGAAAGAAACAATTTAGATCCATGTCAAAGTGTTGGCTCTCTAATGCTTCCATGAATTAAAAAATAAAATAAAATATATATCATTTGATTCAGAAAGATCAAAAGATTATCTTACCTTGAATATGCATGAGGTGGAATCAATAAATTAAAACATTTTTCCCTCTCCTCAGATACCTTGCTGAACACATGTATATTTTGTTAAAATACATAAACATAAGCAAATTTTATAATAAAACATATTCAGATTTCCACAAATTCCTCACCAATCCAGGATCAGGCACTGCTCTATATATCAGAAATTATAATGCTTTCTCACTGGAATTTCCAAAAAAGAAACTTCTGTTGATCAGTTCCTGAAGAAAAGTTTCTAACTAGAAGACTGATAACTTATAGAAAAATTCTTTGGAAATTAGGTCTTACATAAAGTCCCTTTAACAACAAGCTTGTTTAATCATGCCAAAGAAATCAACAAGGGTTTCTTATTGTTGTTGATCAGGTTGTTGTTTGGGCATAATTATTAGTGGTTTCCCATTGTAAGTTTTTCCTCCTTAAGGTCAGATAAAAAGTATAATTTATGACTTCCAGTTGCAAGCCACAGCTATCAGCCTTACAATTCGACTGAAAATTTGTTTTCTTTGTGAAGTTCCCTAGGGGTAAGGTTAAAAGTAGAGACAACAGGAGAGTGAGAAATAAAGGCAGAGGATTTCAAACCACATATTACAAACAGAGAACAGAATCACAGAACGACACCATGACAGTGGACTCCAAGACAAGATGGCAAGACGATGTGCCAGACAAGAGACACATGCTTGACTGCCGTGCCAAGGAAAGAAAATATAAGAACAAAACCATACAGAGATGCTGCAAGAGCACCTCTTGGGGTTGTCATGACCCAATGGAAATAATAGTAATAATGAGAACCCATGAAATTATAACTACAAAAGAATATTATTATCCCCACAACTCATACACTGAACTTGCTGGGTTAGCCTGGATATGTCAGTTGGATGAAACACAGGATGGCATCATTACAGCTCATGCACTGGTGATGGAGGCCATGGTTAGTTGATTAGCTACAAAAACTATCACTGCATGCCACACAATGATCCTGGGCTCGTCCAGACAGAAATAAAAGATACAAAAAGTAGTCTATATCTGCAATAAAATTCTTTTTATGCCATCTGAAATTTGTGGAGAGGGGTGTGTTTCTCTGTTGATTCTGTGTGGTTTTTTTTTTTCTTGCTCGTTTGTCATCTTTTCAATTAATAATATTGTCATCAAGGGGAGAGAGTAAAAGTAAGTGGTCTGTGCAGATATGGGGGAAAATAAAAAGAAAAAAAGGAAGGAAATAAAAAGAAAAACTATGCATAGGGAGAAGAAGAGGAAAACACAGTATTTCATTCTTTTGTACACAACTTTCTTGGATTTTGTTGGGGTTTGTTTTGTTTTGAGATAAATACTGGAGGGATATGCTGAAAGGGGAGGAATTCAAGATTAGGATGGCAAGAAAAGATTTTTTTGCCTTGTTTGATTTGTATATCTATATATCTCTCAGTATTTAAAAATAATGATTATAATTACTCATAAAAGTATAGCAATGAGTTAAAAATAGCCATAATGACCAAAATACTAAATATGAATCAAAACAAAATAAAGTAAATTGAACCACCAAAAATTCATGCGGCACAAGATGAGGTGAAACGACAGATGTTCTTCAAATATATACAAGGTATATATCTATTTATATATATACACGGGAATGTGCATATACGGATAGATATATCTGTATAATTTTTCTTTCCACCCCTCCCAAGGATAACTGAATTATGAAATCACCATAATAATTATGATAAAGGAGAAACCAAATCCTAAAGAAAAATTAACATGCTTTGTTTGCCAAGTTAAAACAGTATCATGCATGTCTATGTTGGCTGATGCTGGTTAAGAATGATGGTGTGAATTTCTGTGTAAACACATGACTGATGGTGGGGGCTGTTGTTAATCTCTGCTTACATTAGTCTAATATCATTCATACTGTGTCTACATATATATGGAGTAACAGGCTATATATATGGTATATTTATTTTATATATATACACACAGTACATATACTTGGGGCTTATGGGAGAAAAAAATACAGAATAAAATCAATAAAAGAAAACCCATAAAAACTTATCTTTCAAAACCCATTCCCTCTTTATTTATTTTGGGGGGACTTGCTTAATGATTTCATTAAGCTCACTTCTTATCTACCACTTGCATTGGCATTTGGAATCAGGAAGTTCTCATGAGTTTGGCTTGAAATTCTCCCTTCAATATGTCCATCCTTACCTTACCTGGCCCTAGACCATACAGTGTATGTGAAGTTCAAAGAAAAATTTAGTACTGAACTGTACTAATTTTTCAAACATTAAAAAATGAGAAATTCTGTGTCCACAAACTAAAATATAGAAGGATGCTTTTGGGGGGTTAATTGTATCTGTCACTGGTTGGCATTATCTTGTGTGATTTTTCTTGCCTTTCTTTCCTTGGATAAGGTATGTTATTCACTTGGTTGGCAAACTCTCCTTAGAGTGTTGCTACTATCCAAGGCATTTCCATCCATTGTCCACATTGTTTCTTCTCTTCCTTTTTCATCTTTCCTTTTATTTCCCTTATTTTTGTGTCTGCCTTTCCTAATAAACTGTGGACTTCTGGAAGGAGTCTGGTCTTATTTATTTTTGTTTTCTGAGCACCCATTCTAGTACCTCCACATAGTGGTTACTCAAAAATGTCACATAAATAAGTGATTTATTAAACTTTCAAGTGGAGGTGTATACACTTACACCTTGAACTTATTGAGTTCCCTGTCCCCCTCCTCAACACACCAAAAAAAATCTTGGGTAATGGAGTTAAATAGACTTTTTTCATTTTTATCATATATGTTATTTATGTTATAAAACTCATAATAGCAGTCAATACATGGGCCACACATGTTATATACACTATCCCTGAGCTATCAATTGACTAAAATCCACTTGCTAATTAGTAGACTTTTCCTATGCTTATATTTCTATTTTAACTCTAATTTTCAAAGCATTTCACCATTTGGGATTTAAAAGGCACACGGTTGCTCCAACATGGGTTGGGGTGAAGATGGATTATAAAAAAGTGATATAACCTACTTAGTGAGTTAATGAATGAAAATAGAAACTACATCATCGAACTGGGAACATTATACTCCCATGAACATATTCTATTAATTTATAGATCAATGAAGGCAATTTAAAAATTATAGGATTTAACCTAGACCTAAACATGTGAATAACTGTTTGCTTCTGTGCACATTAGACATGTATTATAACTGAAATGTAAAAATGACTAATGTTCACAGGCAATTATAATTAATTAAATTAAGTAATTTTCCAACTATTTACAGTCCACTTTCTAAACCTAAACCATTTGTCTCAGATTAGTTCCATTATTTCTTCATTCAAAATGTTTGTAAGTGGATCTGAGCTCTTCAAGGTGAAATTCTGAACACTATCATACTCTAACATTCCTATGGTATTTTATTTAGACATTTATTTTACCAATATTGAGTTTTCATATAGAAAAATCTTTCTAAAAGTAAATGAATAAATAATTAGGTTAAAATCCACTTCTTTGTGATAAATACAGATTGCTAACTCTTCAAAGCTACTGGAGACTCAAATGACAAAATATGTTTCTAGAAGTAAATAAGATTATAAACATCACATTTAAGACCAATAATCAGAACGTTTACTTTTTTGTCATCTATAGATTCTGCTAAATAATGCTCTATTTCTCCTTATCCTTCATATTGTCATAACATTTCAGCTTTATTTTCTACTGTGTTCCAACAAATAAAGCTTGAATAATTTGCTGAGCTTCTAATAACTCAGTGCCAGATTTTTACGTTATAAAATTATGTACTGAAACATCTAAAACTGATAAAGATTAAGCACCCAGTTCCACGTAGAAAATACTAATACAGACATGCTTTTGGTGTTATGCTAAATTTAAATTTCACCCAATAAGTTGGGTATTATAGTGGGGCAACAAAATATAGTGGGGCAACAAAGAGGAACAAGGTAGCAATAACACAAAATGCAAACATGAACACTGCAGATGTGAGAAGTAAAATACATCTGAGAACAACTCTCAGAATAGTAATTATTTTGTGATCTTATATTACTGCCATGAGTTTAAACATCTCCCTTAATCCAAAGGTTATAAAAATTGTTTAGCACCGTCCTATTGATGGATGGATGTGTTTCATCTTAACTTCCTTTTACTGTCTGCCCTCTGGTAGAAGTGTTGTCCTTTGAGGTTCCATCAAAGGACATTTAACAAAAGTGAAGGCAGAGAAACTGGCTAATCAACCACCAGAAAAATGTACCCCTGGGTAACTGCTGGATGAATCAATATAGTTAAGTACTGCCATGCCCATCTCTCAGGTGTAAAAGGTGTTCCTTTTTATTTTATTTCTCTGCTCTGTGACCCCTGCTCCCAAGACTCTTAGAATCTTGAGACTATATAAATACAAAATCCAGAAAGTTGATAATTTTTAATTATACAAAATTAATCTAAGAATACATTTGTTTTGATGTTATTTCTATTTCCAAAGATGGAAATACTAGTGGGTAGCTGCAGGAGTAAGGGAGAGAGAAGAAATGGAAAGTGAATTTTATCATTGTCTGTGTACTTCAGAATTCATTCCCACATTTTGGATTACAACTGTGAACTTACTAAAGATTTTAATTGCTATTTGGTTTCTATTATCTCACAAAGGAATCCCATTTCCTAGTGGTTATTTGAACACTCCCAGGTTATCTGTTTTTCTTGTTGGATCCAAAGAAGTAAGGACAATGAAGTGTGAGTTTCCTATACACTTTAAGATCAAAAGACATGTATCTGGGAAGGAAAGTTTCTATGCAAAGAACAAATCTAAAGTATTAAATATATACTGACTTCTTGTGTGGGGAACACAATCAACATTTATAAATTAGGATTCATAATCCTGACCCTCACTTTTAGATAGTTATTCAACTATCCTTTTGAATATTTTCACTGCATGCAGATGGTTTCATTATAATTTTATCACTTAAAGGTTCAAGTCTGGATTCTTAAAGCAAATATTCAGAAAATGCTGTTATATCTGGAGTCATAAAAGGATCTAGTTCCTGGCAAAAGATAGGGATAGAAAAAAAGCAGAGAATTCTTTTTGTTAAAGAAATATAGGCTTTGTTAGGGCAATATTTATCATATGAAATCATAGATTTTAAATAATTCAAAGGTTTTATTTTAGCTGTTTAAGGAGAGATTAAGTTTGGGATATAAAAATGATTCTCCAATTTTAATTTAAGATTATGAGATATTTTGAGAGTGAAACTAATTTAGTCAACAAATCCTAATTGAGCTTTTACTCTGTGCCTTGCTCTAATGGTTTAAGATTTTTCTTTTTTATTGTTCTATATACTCTCCAGTGAAAATTCACAATGAAAATTTGACATCCATTGGATTTGAAAGGTTTTTAGACTACTAACTATCAAACTCCAAAAATACTTAAGTTGTCCCTAAAAATGATATGAGTAAGCTACACTAAACTCTGGTGACCCCTAAGTGCTAAGGTGGGTTCTAAGTGTGAAAGGTGATTACTTACATCTGCTTCAAAACCAGCAGTTTAGAAATTTATGTTGATTTAAAGAAAATTAAATTAGAAAGACCATTTCATTTATAACTTGATGCCCATATGAAATAAAAAATTATTGAATTATAGCATAGATTAAACTGCCCAAATTTATGAAAAGTGAGAGCTTCGAGTGGATATAAATTAATCAGGAAAATCGTAAAAGTAAAATGCCTCATAACTGAGACAGCTAGAAAATAAAATTACTAATAAAGTGAAAGAAGTAAGGTAAATAGTGCGATAGAACAAGACCTATGTAATTAACCAAATTTAATGTGTTTCCATCAAGCATCAGGCCTAGAAAGGAGTAAGATTTTAGAAAATGAGGCAGTGAATTAAGGTGTTCAAAACTAGAATTTTAATCTCAATATTCACACAGAATCGCAGGATTGACAATTTATAACAAAGTTATATAAATGTCACTCTTATCAATCTCTGCATGGGCATTAGAAGCCTTGTCTTTAGGCAGTGCAAACCTAGTCCCAGAAACTGGTTTCTAATTTAGAGCTGTATTGTTTTTGGAAAATGTGAAGGCTACAGAGATATTTCCAAATTGATGCACAAGAGGGCTTGATAGCTCTAAGTAGGTAATTCTCATCAGTGTTAATCAGGTCCCTGGGGCAACCCTCTTCTCTCTGCATCAGTAGGAATATCTATCTACTTCTTGCATTAAATATGCCTCTAACATATTTCCCTGTGTATCCAAGTCATTCACCAGGAATACTGTATGGAGTAAATAAATTTGGAAAAGAAGAAGTGCTCATTCTTCAAATGATGAGTTGCATTGCCCCAGGCAGAGAGGATCAATGTCAGTTTGCTAGAGCTACATGTTAGCTCCTTCAGGGTGGGGGCTCTTCTACCCACTTTATTTATTTATTCTCTCCCATCTTCCCTTTCAGAACACAACATATTGTTTTAAAAAACGTATCTCCCCACCCACCTCATGTTATTCAAGAACTGTTGGTGTTAAATTTCTGTCCTCTGCTTTTGAATCAGATGATATATCTGTATAGCCACTGAAAAGCAAATAGACTTTGTCTGGGGCCATTGAAGTTTGGGCCTGTTAAACTCCAACATGAAATAGCAACATGGGGAGCTATAGAACTTGTGAAACTGAATCTGAGATCTGGAAAAGTCTTCTGCCTTATTCTGAAGGTTGCTCTGGAGATGACTTTCTGAGAGCAGGGATAGTTGGGGGATGACCGTGGTAAGTATTTCAGAATGGCCAAGCCAAGATTTTTATAAGACTTGAATCTAAAGATTTGATAATAATTGCTGCATATATAGAATCACTGCTAAGACAAGAAGGAAACCAGACGAAGGATAAATAGAGAACCCTAATTAAAGACTAGGTATCTTAAAATATTGGGCACAAAATCAGTTAATTTAACATCTTGGGGATCATGTCATATTCATATCTGAATTCTTAATATCTATCATATGCCTAATGTACACAGTTGGCCCTCAAAAATATTTGTTGGACTGAATTATGTTAGAGAGTTAATTTAGACAGCAAAGCTCTTTATTCTATTTTCCAACAGCTGATTTATGAATTATTAGAGTAAGGACTGAAATCTAGAGATATATTGTATTCTGCTTATGTGCTCAGAAATATTTATTGAATGAATGAGTAGATGAATTCATTAATTAATGAAAAATTGGTGCCCAAGTTCTGGTATAGATTGGATATATCTGCCCTTTAGAGTTACAATTTCACTTAGTGCACGGAGATTATTATCCGATAACCTGAAAATATCTGACTGACCAGGTCACATTTACTTTTCTTCTACATAGCTGAGCTTCTAATGGAACAGATGACACTCCAGAATGGAAAGACCCAACATGTCATTAGTATGTCTCTGTGTAATACTAAGGACAGGAACCCACAGAACTTCCTGGATCCAAAGCCACTCACAAGGAAAAGCAAGCAGTCAGGCTTCGACAAGATTTGAAATCTTGTAAATCATTTTGGGGTAAGAAATGGAAGGTTTTAGTTTTTGTTATACTATTTTTCATGAAGCTTAAATTTTTTTCTAGAATTAGCAAGAGAAAATGTTTAATGGTTTGCCTTTTCTTAAAGAAAAGGAAGAAAATTAAAACAACCCAAAGAATCAACTAGAAAATTCTATTTATATCTTTTAGCCTTTTAAGAAATAAGATCCTGACCCAACTCCAGCTTTTAATTCTATTAAACATACACAGAAATTCCATGATATCTGTTCTCTATTATATACATATAAATGTTTAACTTAGAGTAAGTCTCAAAACAGACAACTTGGGAAGGTTGATAGGAAATCATCAGGGACTGCAGTTGCCTACTGGACATTATCTAATATATAGCTCACTATAAAGAAATACCATAAAACATCAAAATGTATCTGGGTACAAATGGGGAACACATTAAAGCTTCTGATTGCCAAAGTCCTCTCAACTTCAGCACAGTAGATACATTTTGAAGCATCACAGCTGTTGACATGGCATAGTACAGTACTAATTTTGTGTTTACTATACTGTATCATTGCACAAGTTCTCTAGACACACAATGAACAAAATTAGTATAAATATAATACCATGTTAACTTCTGTTGAAATCCCATGGAACTTTTTTATTTTTATTTATTTTTATTTATTTTTGGGGCCACTTAGGCTGAGAACAATTCATGAATTTTAAGTGATATTTACTAATCTTTATGTCTCCATACTTTGGGTTCATGCTTTTTTTGATGTCATTCTAATATAGATCTCTTCATGTCTCCACCCCCTGTCAATGTCAGCCACTGGCTGCTGTACATTTTCTGTTCCAGTGGTGAATCTGAACATCTGATTGCCCAAAGTTAGTTAGAATTTTTTTGTTAGCTATTAAGGAACTGACTTTAAATTTTCTTGTGGTCTTATTACTCCTTCCATGGGATTTGATGCTTTCATTTATAAATCGATATTTATATATGTATGCTTGTACATATATAGATACAGAAAATATACACACATTAACATACTATAATATATATAAAACACATGTATAATCACATATATGTATGTATTGTTTTTTGCAAAAGAAAAAAGAAAGCAAGCAAAACAAGACTGACCTGACCTACCTGTACTGGGCTCACATTCAACGAAGTCTTCATCATCACTTGAACATTCAGCAGATGAGACAAGGTCATCTGATGTTGGCTGTTCATGTCAAAGAAAACAATAACAGGGTGGGGGGAAGAAAGGGAAAAGAGAAAGAGAGAGATAAGGAAACTCATGAACAAAGGCATCAAAGACTCATCATTGTGCCCCGTCTCCCATCACTATTATTATTTCTTTTCTCTAGAGAGGGCATGCCGTAGAATAGAGAATTTTTAACCCTTAAGTAGCTGTGAATGGCTATGGGTCCAGACAATCTATGGGGGCCTTCTGTAAAGCTGAGTAACCCAAGGTGGTTCCACGAGGCTCAAGTCTAACTCATCCCTACAAATGACATTGTGCAGCCTGACTCTATTCTGACTTTAATTTCAGTTGTGAGAATCAGAAGCACAGGAGAAGGGCTGTTGTAAAGGGTGGGCAATGCAAGAGGACAGGCCAAAACAGAAATGCACTGTGGCTTTGAGAGAGTTCCAATGCATATGGCGTATGGTCTCAAGAGTATGACTTGGTGGTTGTGACTCTATAGGCTGGCATAATTAATGAATGCTATTGAATGCATTCTGTTCAGGGACAGCATAATGGCTTTTATCACTGGCAGCAATTCCTTCATGTAATTGCTACAATAGCTGAATTAGTAATGTGGACCAGCAGAGCGACACCACACAGCAGCCCTGAACACAGGTAAGGCTGTTTCTGAAGACAGCAGAAAAGAAATTTGATTGCAACAATAGTAATTCAACCTGGTACACTTTCTAAATTCTGAGTCCTGTAGGAATTCCCCAATGCCAGGGAATCCATTGCAAGAAATAAAGAGGGCTGTGAGTATTAACAGTGAGAAGGGCCCTTGCCACACAGTAGGTGAGAAGATGACTTTCTGTACCTGGTACATACTGCATGTACAGTAAATACTGCAGAATGAATAAATGAATCTACAGGCCTTATGCAAAAAACAAACATTGGCCTACTATGTGTTTAAGAGTACAATACATTATAGTTGCTCAATAATGCCCATTTATTTCCCTTTATGCTAATAACATTAACTGACTTGCTGATCCTATTCCTGATGCACTGAAGTCCAGATCCATGTTCAAGAAGAAAAGGTAATAAGGAAACTGCCTCCCTTCTATTGAGCAATTACTATAAGCCAGATGTTGTGCTCGGCATGTATCTATACCTATTCATTGTAGTAATTATTAATTAATTAGACACAATTCTCACAACCACCTTTTGGGACAGGGATGACTATTCTATGTTTAATTAGAATTGAAGTTAGGTTAAGTGAGTTGCTAAAGGACATGCAGCTAGTAAAACACATAGTGGGAGTTTGAACAGATACATCTCAGTTAAAGTCTGCATTTGTGGCTCACAATAGGCGTCTTTTGCCTGGTCTTACATTATATTATGGGCTGAGTTATGCCCACCCCCCGACATTCCTATGTTGAAGTCCTAACCCCCATCACCTCAAACAAGACTATATTTGGAGATAGGGCCTTAAAGAGGTAATTAAGTTAAAAGGAAGTCCTTAGGGTGAGCCCTAATCCAACATGACTGGTGTCCCTATAAAAAGAGGAGATTAGGACACAAACAAAACACAGTGGGAAGACGACCCTGTGAAGACACAGGGGAGCAGACAGCCATCTACAAGCCACGGAGGGAGGCCTCAGAGGAAACCAAGCCTGCCAACCCCTTGATTACAGACTTATGGTCACCAGAACTGTGAGGAAATACATTTCTGTTGTTTAAGCCACCTAGTCTGTGGCACTTTGTTATGGCATCCCTAGTAAACAAATACATATGACAACCCATATGCTCAGTATTTCCAGAAAATATCCCTTTTAAAATAGATGCAGTAGGTATAGAATTACTGGACACAGCAAAGACCAGTAGAAAGACCACATTAGATTATTCATTCAATTGACAGTGGCAGAGAGGTGCCTTAAAAAACATTATTGATCTTTATTCTACATCTGATAGGGCGACAGTTCAAATCCTGCTTCTACTGAAGGTTAGCAGAAAAAAGAATTTTCAAACATACTTTTTTGTTTTTTATCAATTAGATGCTGCTGAATTGTATGTTTCAGTTCCAGCAGGTGACACTCATAGTTGTATACTGGGATACCATTATTTGTGTTAGAGAAATGGTGGGCATATTCCCTTGGTGTTTCCTGCTAGTACAGGGACCCACACAGGTCCACTTCCAGTTACTTAGGGAAGGGAGAAGGTAAGGGAATAAGTGTTAACCGTACAAACGAAAAAGGTAATTATATGAATCATATAATTATATGATTCAAACGCCATTTTGGAAGAGCCGCAATCATTGTCTGATACTTCTTCAGCATATATTCTCTGTAGGGCAATACCTCCCCCAAGGTAGCAAAAATTGATTTGGACTGGGGAAAAATTCTTAAATATTTACAATGGTTTGTGACCCTCCAAAAGCCCACAGTTACATACATGAATATATAATATATTATTGCTATTAAAAATTTGCAGGAGAAGGGCACTTGGGGAAAAAAAGTCTGGAAAGCTCCTTAGGGAGGCAGTAATGAAAAAGAGGGTGAGAACACACTTCTGAAGGGTATTCAATGGGAAACTGTCAGTGTCTTGACTGTAAGGACCTTGCAGAATTGCCATGTGGCGCTTTGGTTCCTAATATTGAGTGAAAACTGGTGAGTTAATGAAAATCTAGTGAGCTCCTTTCAAGAACAGAAGGTCAAGACAATGCAATTTATAAAGGCCATTGAGCAAACGTGTAAAAACAAGACATAACTCTGATAGAAATCAAAACATGAATTAACAAAAACATTAGTGAAATCTTTAACTTGACGGAGATATCTTCATGAGTATGGGCCAAAATCAATGATTCTGGAAAGGGAAGAGGGAGGGGTGGGATAGGGAGAGATTTGTTAAAGGATACAAACTCACAGCTAGATAGGAGGGATAAATTCTAATGTTCCTAAGTATTGGATGACTACACTTAACAATACTATACAATTGTAAATAGCTAGAAGTATATTGAATGTTACTAACACAAAGAAATGATAAATGTATGAGATGTTGGATATGCTAATTACCCTGATCTGATCACTATGCATTACATATACTGAAACATCACTATGTACCCCATGAATATGTACAATTATTATTTGTCAATTTAAAAAAAGTTTAGGAAAAGAAATTATGGAAATTTGTTTTTTTCAGAAAAGCAATATAGATTGAGGTTACTATTTTCCTTTCAGCTTCCTCCAGCCTCCCCTAATACTACTAAGTTTCTCTCCCCTGTGGTTTGAGTGACACTGTCCCCAGCCCCACCGGCCTCGCCCATCCAACCTATTATTCCATGCCAAGAATGGGCCCCTAATAGCCACTAAAAACCCCACACTTGTGTTCTTCCATGTTCCGACTCCCTTTCTCCACTTGGAACCCTTCCTGTGCCCCACTTGCCAGAGATTTGTTTTCTGTTATCTTCTATACAAACATGTATGAATATAATGGTCCTCCCAGACCACAGAACCATATTTTTCTAGTAGCTCCTATAAATGGTACCTAGACTCAGAGAAAGTTAAAAGGGAGGCAGTCTAGCAGAGTGTAGTAAGAACGAGCCTAACTCTAGACATAACACAACTGTGAATCCCAACTTCTCCAGAGTCAGAAAGTGACCTGAGTGTGTGTGTGTGTGTGTGTGTATTACTTCACTAAGTAACTAAATAAATTAACCAACAAATTATACACAATAATTATAAGCCCAGTAGCCACTCCTAAATTAAATAAATTTGGTATATGCCCGTGCAATCTATTTTATATGATTCATACCCTATTAGAACTGCTCTATGTTGCTGATAATTCATTACCTCTATTTTATGATACACACACCCTTTCTGGTTACACCTGTCATGAGGAGTAATAAAGAAAAATATACTCATAAAGAGTTTAAAATGTCATTGAAAGATAATCTGTTTCCAATGGCTCTGGGTGCAGATAATCAGCATGGGTCTTCTATGAATTCAGTTTCTTCCTTTTTGTCCCTCAAACCTCATCATCACCATTTAGAGCCACAGCCAACTGAAATTCCCAAAGCAACTGTGAACATCTCAATCCCTCCTTACCCAACGTGGTAGCCAATATTTTTCCTAGAGAACTTGGCACCCAACCCTGGCCATGCCTACCACAGCACACAGTGTAGTTTAAGAAGGACTTACTGTGCCAGGCGCATCAAGTCTTGATTTGCAAAAGGATACAGGATTACTAATTCTACATTAAAAAAAAAAAATTTTTTTTTTTTTACTACTTCTGTCCCTGACATCCAGGAAACCAAAATTACAAACCAAGGCTTTTGGATAATATGAGCAGCTTAGGATCATAATCTAAAGTAATGGCAACTTGATTCAAAGTTACTCTAAGAAAACCCAGGGCTCTCTTTCAGTAGGTTTTGTTTTTTCTCTCTGGTTTCTTCCTCAGGTATAAGCAAGTGCAGCAGGGTCTGATGCTGAACTTGAAAGGAAAAGCATACTTCTTTGATGATCACTTCCCATGGCTGGTGGAGCACATTTCACTGTTGCAGATATACACAGACTCAACATAGAATTGCTATGAGTAGAACAGACCTATGGCCTTTTGTCTTTAAACAAAATGCAGTAGCTTTAGGCTGTGTGTGTATTTTCCCATAACCACAGCCATTTTACATAATTACTTCTAATCTCTTAAAAAGTAGTTAGTAGCACTGCGAAGAAATGGATATCTGAGCTCTCCAGAATCATCTCTACTAATAACATTTGTCGCTTATTAAAAACTTGCCATATTTAGGTTTTGTGCTGAGCAGTTAATGCATGTTAACTCTTCTAGGACTCACAGCAACCAAGGTTATAGACATTGGTAATGACTTCTGCTATTTTAAACTACCCACCATTGATATCTCTTCAGCTAATAGTATTGCTTTAGGAAACTCCTCTATTCGTATAGTTATGTTGGAAATGTTCATCAAGGCGCTTTCGATGTCATCTTCTCCACATTTCCCCCCTCACAATTATTGTCTAAAGCTCTCGTAATTCCCAATGACTAAGCTTAAAGTGTTTACATATTATGATTCCCCTATGTCAAATACCAATATTATCTATAAGTTATTCAAAGAAGAATAAAAAGAATCTATGATCATCCACAAACCAAATAGCTTTGATAGTGGCTAGGCTACTAGATACCCTAACACTGGTATATGAATATATCATCAAGGTGCTTTTTGTCATTCATTCATTCATGCATTCATTCATTCTTTTATTGATCACTTTAACAAATGTTAATTGGACACCTACGTGTCAAGCACTGTAAGAGTTATGAGACAAAAAGTGATAGACGAGACACATTTCCTCTGCTCTGGGAATTCACAGTCTCTGATGAGACAGCCAAGTAAACAGGCAAACTTGACACGGTAAACTGAATGCTGTGACAACAGTAGCGTAAGGTGCTGAGGGAGCAACTAGCAGGAGAGCAGAGATATCGTCCAGGCAGAGGACAAGTGGAAAACGAGCCATCAGGGACAGGCGGCAGTGAGGCAGGGGAGAAGAAAGCAAGGGTTGTGGGCTGGAGAAGAAGGGCTTTTCATGTGAAATAAACTGCATTTGCAAAGGCTCAGAGGCATGAAAATAAATGCACAGTGCATTTGTACCCCCACAAACAGCACAGGATGACGGGAGCCAAAGGATGAACTAAAATGACAGTATGACAGCTACTCGAGTTATCATGTTGTTCTCGAAAACTTAGATCATAAGCAAGAATTTAATGTCCTGCCCTGTCAGACTTCTGTCCTCCTTCCCCTCCCCACCTCTCATCAGTGTCACCTGTCACATTCCTGTGGACACTAGTACACATGGTTTGAGAATGCAATGCATGGATATGACTGCAGTGTTTCTCCATAGTGCGGATTAAATATTTTACCTTGCTTTCTCAAGAGGAGGAAAATCTCCTTCTGCCCCTACATATTAGCCAAGTTTTATATTAAAAATAATAATTCATACTACTCTATTTTAAAATATGTATTTCATATTTTTAATCCACATGTTGAAATTACTTGGTTCTGTATTAGGACTCATAAAACTAAAGATAGGTATTATAATAACTTTCAATAAAATATCCCTCTGGCAGGAGCCCTCTATATTCCTTTCCTGAAAGATTTTTTATTGCATTTATGTTCTTCTTTTTTCCTACCAATGTTTATTGAAATTACTTTAGAATAAAACTGAGACAGAAGAAAGCTCCAAACTCTGCCCACTCAGGGAAATTTATGAGTATATTTACCTTCCAATTCCCTCAGTTTCACAAATCTGACTTCTCATTTTCCTCCAATGAGTTATTGATTCTATAATCACCTGCTCCTAATTATTTACTCTGAAGGGCTCTACCCTTGCTCAGCCCAGGAATGGTTCCTCACTGTTCCTCATTATTATCCATTATTTGGTGTTGAGAGAAGTGTCTACTGCCATGATCAGAAATGCTCAAGACAGTTTCACTATGTCCCCTCCTTACTGACAAATTGCCTTTTCTAACTTCAAATTCCACCCTTCAGCCCTTTATCTTATACGGGTAATAGGCTAATCATTTTGGGGGATAATCATTTTTCTCCACCCAGCTCCTTGGAAGCACAGTTATTTGACTGAGATTAAGCTTGATAAAATAAGTCCTGCCACAGAACAGCTTTATGAAATTATAAATAACACACTCAAGAATGATCTCCTTTCTTCCAGTGAAAAAGGGAAAGAGAAAGGCCCATAAATATTCTGAAGTCCCACAGAAAACAGCCATATATCTCTGTAGCTGCTCCATGCTAAAAAGAATTAAATTCCTTCAAATGCTTGGGGTTTTAGTGCTTTCCCCTCTACACTTCCATTCTGAGATGGAGTTGAATCTTGGAGTATCTCATATGGGGCGAGGAGGGGGCCTCTAATTCAGCTTCATTATGAGCATTCACCCTCTATTTAAATAAAAGATGCCTGAGATAATTTTCAATTGCCTAGCACTCACTGACTCTGGGTAAACCTATAACTTTTAATGAGATTTGAAAAGTTTGACCACCTCATTTTAAATTTATCTATTAAGACTTTCTTTACTGAACTGTTGCCATTGCATAGTCTCATCTTTGATCAGTGCTAATACAGAGACACGTGTGTGCACATCCACCCACTCCTGGATGAGTTTTATATTAAACCAAAGATAGAAAAACCCTGGAGCTCAGGCAAGCTTGTTAGAAGCCATTATCTACCCCCCCCATTCCCCCATCCCCACCATTCACTCAACTCAAGCCCAAAAGACAGATAATCTTAGAACGTGGTGAGACTGTATGAATGTGAGACCTATACAATCATTTTATTCTGATTAAACACCCCGTTTAGAGTCATCTTCAAAAGCAGCAACTGACATTGTTATGACAAAATGGAGCATAAGTGACTTTAACTTGTCACACTCAAGTGTGAAAGATAGGGGCATGCCATCAGATGGGTCCCGGGTCCCAAATGATGGAGACAAATTCTAGTCTTGTTAAGACGCTGTCTAAGGTGACCCTCGAATCCTACATCTATGTGCATAAGACACCTGCACTCGAATGTTTGTAGCAGCACAGTTCACAATTGCAAAGTTGTGGAAATAACCCAAGTGCCCGTCAATACATGAGTGGATTAATAAAGTGTGGTATATGTGTACCATGGAGTACTATTCAGCTTTAAGAAACAGTGGTGATATAGCACCTCTTGTATTTTCCTGGATAGAGCTGGAACCCATTCTACTAAGTGAAGTATCTCAAGAATGGAAAAACAAGCACCACATGTACTCACCAGGAAACTGGTATTAACGATCAACACCTCAGTAAACATATAGGAATAACATTTATCGAGTGTCGGGCAGGTGGGAAGAGGGAGGAGGGGATGGACGTGCAACATTTGGGGGATGGTCATGCTTGGGGCTCTGACTCGAGGGGGCAGGGGGAGCATGGGCAATATATGTAACCTTAACACTTGTACCCCCATAGTACGCTAAGAAAAAGTATCTTGACTGGAACAACACCCTGTGAGTTATAAAACTGTCCTTCAGGGTTTACGTCATGGGTTTTTCAAGATACTACTTTCCTTTCTTCTGTCTACATACTCGTGGAGATAATCACTTGCCAAGTGAGATATAACTACCTGCATGTCTTACTTGCTCATATTTCAATGGAATAACAAGGCTTTAAAGAGAATTGTCCTGGGATCAATGTGCATTTAGCCTGATCAAAATTAGGTAATTGTAACAGTGCTAAGTAATCAGAGTTTCTTAAAAAACATACATTATTCTGGACACATGATTTTATTTATTCTTGCATTTATTTATTCATTCATTCATTTACTTATTCAATCATTCATTTCTACAACAATTGTTTACTAATTGCCTATGATGTGCCAATCACTGTGCTGGGGCTGGACAGACCTAGTCCCTGTCCCCATGGAGTTTACAGACTATTGAGATTTAAACCTGGTCAAATCAGAAAACACTGATTAGTTGCTAAAGCATTAGCTACAAAAGCTTACACTTAATATTGGGTTCATAAGTGGTTCGTATGGCAACAAAACATTGATTATTTATACATTGTCACTAAAGACAGCAGATTACATAGGAATCCAAGCAAGCAGTGTCACCTACTTCCCTAAAAACTCTACCCATCTGTAATAGCCTGCTCATTCTTCTTCTTTTCCACAATGCATATACTGGAGCAGAAAAAAGAATGACATGATTTATAATGACTTTTGCTAATGAATTAGCCTTTAAGGAAATCCCTTTGTGAACTCAAGATTTAATTAACAGTAGAAAAACCAAGCTAAGCTTAGCCAAATTTTGTGCCGAGGACTGGGGTCCTTCATTTCTATCCTTGATGTCTTCTGGGATTATATAAATAAATGTGGTGAGGCAGTTTTTTTTCTTTTTTCCCCCACTTTTAAGATTTTTTCTTCCATTTACTCAAAAAGGGAAGGGTGGATCAAGGGGCGGGGGGAGGAAGGGGAAGAGAGTGGGTGGAAAAGGGATTAATCTGTTGTTCAAGGCAGCCTGGCAGAGGGAAGAGGAGTATTGAACCACAGAAGATTAACCAAACTTCAATGTACCTTCCCAAAAGCAGAAGGAATGTAATGCTACGTGGTGTTCTACTGATAAGCAAATCCCTCTAAATCCTTTCAATTTATTTCTTGGCCTGGAGAAATTACATATTATTTAGGAGACTGAAAAAAAAAAAAAAAGTAAAATCACTCACCAACCCACACCATCTTTAGGAATCTAGATGGGGGGTGGGGGTTATTGATTATGTACACATAAAAATCTGGCTTTGATAGCTGTTTTTCTCATTGTTGCTGTCCTCTCTGGTATTCCTAATCAGAAAGGCTTGGCTGTGTTTCCACTGTGAACTCTTATTTTCACCACGAAACTTGTTTTGAGTATTTAGGGTCTAACCATTGTAAGGGAATGCCAGACATTTAGCTGAAGCTCCAAAGACCTAATCTACTCCCTTCCCCTTTTCCTCCCTCTGGCTCTCTATGAAAGAGATGAAGGCTCAAGAAGACATCAAGTAAGCACAAGAAGAAAGTGAATGTTAGTACATCCCAGAACTTAGTATGTGGCACAGAAAACTTAACCAGAACAATCACATGCAATTAATTGAATGTAACATACAACTGATAGAAACACAAGATTATCTTTTCATTATCACACTGAAAAAAATCTCCCATTCAGCTAGATAATGTAATGTTAGAGAAGCCAGCTATAGGTGTTACAGCAATAGCAGAAGCTAAAGCAAGGTCTGGGCATTTGAAAGGGCACTTAATAAAATACAGGCGATCTGCTGCCAGCAGGTTTGAGTTAGAACTATGAGGGAAAAAGGAGGATCAATTAGAGAACATGAATATGAACCCCCAATAGAGAAAAAATGCAAAGGAGGTCAGCTTTATATCGAGAATTTAGCCCTAGTTACTCACATTGAGAAGATAATACCAACCTCCCACAGAGAAAGATTGGAGGATGGATTCAAAGAAAGATATATGATTTATGTAATAAATCCCAAGTTAAGGAACATCTTCAGGTGCTGTTGAATGAGAAATTCAGAAATCTAGATGGGCCTACTTACCCTCCAGAAGTTACTAGTTACTTCCCAGGCTGCAACTAGTATTAGATGGAAAACTCCATCCTAGATGTTGATTCAAAACAATTTATGAAAGCAAACACAACAGAACTTCCATGTATGGAGAATCAAGACTATTCGTTTATCATTTCTGTTGTACAGCAAGGCTAATATTTTTTTCTTGTTCTAGTTCATAAACAGGACCCATTCACTGCCAAAGTGGGTGTTGGAAATATACTAGGTGTAATCCCAGGTGTGAGACCCATAAGGTCACACAGGGCTTTGTGCTCATATGGACCCTATGCTGAGTTTAATGCTTTGCTCTTACTATTTTGAAATTCTTAATCATTTATCTTTGAACTTGTGTTTTGTAAGAGAAGTTCAATGGGACGATGGAGCATGTGTATAAGCCAAGGAGACATATGCGATGTATGTGTCCACCCCTGCTCCTGGCCACCCCACCCATATATAGTGTTCCTGACGCTCTGTTGGTATAGGATTCTGTTGACTTACCAAGTGTTGAAGTAATATGAGTCAAACAGCACTTTTTTTTTTAGACAGAGTCTCACTTTGTTGCCCAGGCTAGAGTGAGTGCCGTGGTGTCAGCCTAGCTCACAGCAACCTCAAACTCCTGGGTTCAAGCAATCCTACTGCCTCAGCCTCCCGAGTAGCTGGGACTATAGGCATGTGCCACCATGCCCGATGAATTTTTTCTATATATATTAGTTGGCCAATTAATTTTTATTTATAGTAGAGATGGGGTCTCCCTCTTGTTCAGGCTGGTTTTGAACTCCTGACCTTGAGCAATCTGCCTGCCTCAGCCTCCCAGAGTGCTAGGATTACAGGCGTGAGCCACCATGCCCGGCCAAATCTAACAGCTTTATCTGAATCCATCCATCAATATTTCTTCTTGGGAGATTGGTACTGTATCTTAGACAATAGTGTCTAGGAATAAGTTCTCAATGTAAACCCGACCTCCTTTGTCTTTCTCCCTCTTGGGATTTCATACCATGCCTTCTGTGTAGCAGGTAAGTGTGTTAATAATAGTAAGAAGAAGCACTGGCAACACTGATAGGGCATGCTTTCCCTTCGAACCAGAGTTGCTTAGAAAGCAGAGAAAAGGCAACCATGTTCTAAGAAACACAACAAAGAAAACCTATCACATCCTTTTTTACTTCTTTGTATTAGCCAACCACTTATATTAAAAATAATGACACGAAGTTTGAGGGAAAGATAGGGCAACACAGACCTCTTTTCCTTTCAGTCTGCCTTATTCACTATTTGGCTGAAGTTGGAGAGTGCTGATAGAATATGCATGTATCAAGAAGCAAAACAGAAACCAGTAAGTTAGTTTTGGGCAGTGTTTCAACTGTTCTGGTAAGAACAAAATACACATGCATAGATGAGCTATGAAATACAAATTGTGTTATTTTGGTGAGTCTGCATTTGAGCTGAATGCTCTTACATTTGCATTTAAAACTGGTATTGCACAATATAAAGATGAATGGTAATATTCATGCTAATAATTTAAATTTGAACTATTTCTTTACTTAAATGGCATTAAGTAGCAAATAAAAACACCATAACAACTTGAGAGACGTTAGAAGAAAAGGGGGGGGGGAAGCTTTATATTTTAGTACTTCTAGTAACACTTTTTCCTGCCTTTTGAATAAGGAGACCCTTGGTTTTATTTTGCACTGGCTTCCACAAATTATATAGCCACCCTCTGAGAACAGTTCTGCAAAATGATTTTGAGCAGGCCAAAGGAGTGTGACATAGTTTTCAGAAACTCAAATTATGACAAATCGTTTATGTTTCTGAAACCAGGTCCTTTGTGCTTCACTCCAAGCCTCCTGACTGTGGGTTTTAACTAGCTTTATTCTCTCAAAGGTACCTAGGTAGAAGGGAAAGAGCACAGGCATTCCTATACTGGTTTTGCTTTTTAAATGCCCAGGTCTTCACCCTCAGCCCCCTTTGTATCTGCCTAGACCACTGCTTAATAGCATCTTAGAGAACATTCCATAACAGGACCACAGCCCTTGCTTCTTCCTACTTTTTTACAATTCTTAGAATTCTGGGTTTAGTGCAACTACTTTAACAAAGAATGATGATCACATCAGTTTCTGAAAAACAAAACAAAACAAACCTGCAATATCCTCATACAGAGAGGTAATGTGATAGGTGACAAAACCAGAGTTGAGAACTGATCTTACAGAGTCAAGGAGCTTTGCTAGTGTTGGCTGTAAGGCAAACTTACTCTGAGAACTTTGAGACCAGTTGATCTTGGGAAAAGTGGGCTGCCTTTCCACCTTGGCCCTCCAGGAAGAGAAAGTCAATAAAGACCGACTCTGCTGAATCAGTGGCATCTTTAAAAATTGTGTCAGAAAATTTGTTTTTTTTTAAATTTATACTCTGCCTCTTTGAAAGAAATCAATATGTCATTTACTGGGACTTTTTTTTTTTTTTATCTGAGCATCTTTATTTAGCTTTTCTGTATTTTTTTTTTCCCTCTCTAGTCTTCCAGGGAGCAAAAGAAAAAGTGTTTTGTTTATATATGTATTGATTCAATCACTTTGAGCAAAAAATAAACAACTAAATACAGCAGAGTAGAGTAGCTTTAATGACAAACTTTTAAGGGATCAAGATCTCTAGGCATCATAGTCTCTCATTCGAGGTGATTGGAAGTAAACAGAAATCAATAAAACAGGATTATTGGGCAATAAACAAGAGAAGCCACATTCATAATTTAAGAAGCTTCTTTTCATGCATTTATTACTGAAGAATGCACTCGGGCCCTATTCTATTTTTAAGCATTATAGATTTCCTCTGAGCATGTAGTTAGCTTCTTTCTTTTCTTTCTTTCTTTTTTTGAGAGGTGCTGGAGAGAGCCTCCCTAACACATATCTAGAGGCTTCTACATGCCTACTGCTGCTCAGGAGACCCCAAACACAAAAGGAGGTGGTTGGTGCTTAGTACACAAGCAAGGAGTGGCTCCTCAAATCCTTCTCATCCCTGATTTTTATATGTTCAGGCAAGTACCAGGTGAGAAGAGAAGGGTGTGACATAAGAAGGACATAGATAGGGCCTGATGGAACATGGTCCCTGCCTTCAAAGAGTTTACAGTCTAGCAGGGAGGGCACCTATTGCAGACATTGTCAATGTCCATTCCCTTCTTCCTCCTTGAGAGGAAGGCAATGTGATCAGCCTAACTAAGCCTCCTGTGCAATTAGAAGTGACCACATGGCATAGATCTAGACAAAGAGATAAACAAGAAAGTCTGCCAAAGACTCTGGAAATGCTTTTTCTATTCCTGATATAAGAGAAACACTTGGCTGGCCCAACTGCATTCCCTTCTTCCTTGGGCTTGGATGGGACATTGGAGCTGCAGCAGCCATCTTGTGATCATAAGGTGTCCAGTAAAAGGGAAAAGCCCAGAAAAGAACTGAGAGGTGATTTTCATACTTACATATATGAATCCTAAGATTCCCTAACCAGACCCTCTGTCTATACTTACCTCCTCCTCTTCAATGAACTCTAGAAAGCATTGCCAGGATTAAAACACAGCTTTCACATCCTACTCTCCTAGTCCAAATTTATCTCACTTCTTATCAAATAAAGTCAGATTTAATTTTTCTTTTTTTTAATTCAAGATCCTCCACCTCTGGGCTTGAATGTAACTTTGCAGCATTATCTTGCACTAGCACTTGCTTCTGTAAATGCCTCCACATTCTGACTACTAAATAAATGTTTGCCATTCTCTGAACAAGTGCATTAAGTTCCTGATGTTATGTTTTGGCTTACGCTGTTCCTTATCCAACTCTAGTTGCACTTCTTTACACTTATATCTGAGGAAATTCTATATATCCTTCTTTAGAGTCAAACCCAAATACTTTTTCATGTAGCTTTTTCTTAATCCCAAGGTGGATAAATAAAATACTCCTTTCAACATGCCAACTCAGTACTTTCCTGGAATCTCACTTAAAGTACTTCTTACATTCTGATGTAAGATATTTTCCCTCTAGTTGGTTGTTACTTAAGGTAGGGAGAAACCTCATCTAGAGGCAACTATAATATTAAGAGACAGGTAGTGTTTTGGGATCAGAAAACATGGGCCCACTTATGGCGGGAGCCTCAGGCAATCACAAGCACTCTGTAGCCTCGTTTTCTCTTCTGTAAACTTGAGACAATGATGTCTACTTCATGCTATAATTACATGGACTAAAATGGATACCAGCCACTTAGAGATGTTACTATTCTGTGATATGTACTTAATATCGCGATGTTACATATTATTGGCTTGAAATCACCCACAGAACTACTATAGTGCCAGACCAGAGTCTAGGGGCACAAAAAACATTTTAAATGGACAGTAGGTGCTCAGAGAATATCTGCTAATTAAATCAGGTAAGCCAGGAGTCATGTTTAAAGGATGGAAATGACAGGGATGGAGAAGGAGAAGTATTTTCTATCCTTGTTGAATTATTATTAATTCTGATCTTTGGAGGTGTCGGGACAGAAATGGGTTTACAAACTCGTTGTTAAGAATGGGGGTTTCTCATCAACAGATGAATGGATTTAAAAAAGTTGTTAAAATACACAATGGGATACTATCTAACCTTTAAAAAACAGAAAATCCTGTCATTTCTAGCAACACAGACGGAATTATGTTAAGTGAAATAAGCCAGGCACAGAGAGACAAATACTGCATAATCTCATTTATGTGTGGAAACTAAAAAGTTGATCTCATAGAAGTAGAGAATGAAAAGCTGGTCACCAGAGGCTGGGGAGAGGAGTGCAAATGGGAAAAGGAGAGATGTTAGTCAAAGGGTACAAAGTTTCAGTAAGACAAGAGGAATAGGTTCCGGTGATCTATTCCACAGTGTGTTGTCTACGGTTCATAATGTATTGTATATTTCAAAATAACTAAAAGAACGAATTTTAAATATTCTCACCACAAAGAAACGATACATATTTAAGGTGATAAATGAGTTAATTAGCCAGATTTGATCATTCCACAATGTATATATGTATTGAAACATCACATTGTACCCTGTAAATACATACATTTGTCAATTAAAAATGAAAATATTAGCCATTTATTGGATGTTTAGCATGTGAATATTTTTTCCCATTCTGTAGGTTGTCTATTCTGTTGATTCTTTCCTTGGCTATGCAGAAGTTTTTTTAAAATTTAATCAAGTTCTATTTATTTATTTTTGTTGTTGCTGTGATTGCCTTTGGGGTCTTCTTCATAAATTTTTTGCCTATGCTGATACCTAGAAGAGTTTTTCCAACATTTTCTTCTAGAATTTTTATGGCTTCATGCCTTAGGTTTAAGTGTGTTATTCATCTTGAATTAATTTTAGTGAGTGGTGAAGAATATAGATCCTGTTTCAGTCTTCTACCTACGGCTATCCAATTTTCCCAGCACCATTTATTGAATAGGGATTCTTTTCCCCAGTGGATATTGTTGTCTGCTTTGTCAAAGATAAGATGGCAGTATATGGATGATTTTATATCTGGGTTCTCTGTGTTCCATTGGTCTATGTCTCTATTTTTGTTTAAGCGGCAAGAAAAAAATCAAACAACCCTATTAAAAAGTGGGCAAAAGACATGAACAGAAGCTTTCCTAAAGAAGATAGACAAATGGCCAACAAACACATGAGAAATGCTCAACATCAGTAATCTTCAGGGAAATGCAAATCAAAACCACAATGAGATATCACTTCACCCCAGTGAGAATTGCTTTTATCAAAAAGTCCCAAAACAATGGATGTTGGCGTGGGTGTGGAAAGAAAGAAACACTTATAGACTATTGGTGGAAATGCAAACTAGTACAACCTCTATGGGAAATAGTACGAAGATTCCTCAAAGAACTAAAAGTAGACCTACCATTTGTTCTGTCAATCCCACTACTAGGTATTTAACCCAAAGGAAAAAAGTCATTTTATTAAAAAGATATTTGCACTCAAATATTTATTGCAGCACAATTCACAATCACAAAGATGTGGCATCAACCCAGGTTCCCCTCAATTCATGAGTGGATTAATAAAATGTGGTATATGTATTCCATGGAGTACTACTCATCTATAAAAAATGAATTAATACCTTTTGTAACAATCTGGATGGAACTGGAGAGCATTCTCCTAAGTGAAGTATCCCAAGAATGGAAAAACCAACACCACATGTACTCACTATTAAAGTGGAACTAACCACACAGCACTCATGTGCACAATAGGAAGTAAAACTCAATGGAAATCAAACAGGTGGAAGGGGGAAGAGAGGATGGGTGAAATCATGCCTAACTGGTACAATGTATATACCATCTGGGTGATGGGCACACTCACAACTTTGTCTCAAGCAGTACAAAAGCAATCCATGTAACCAAACCTTTATACCCCATGTAATATTCTGAAATAAAAATATATAAATAAAAACAAATGTAAAGGAAAAAGAACAGGAGTTTCTCTGGAAAAGCACATCTTTCAAGATAGAAAATGTCTCATTGGTCCAGAAAAGCCCATAAGCAAAATATGTTGCAATTCCACAACTAGGTACCAGGGAGTCAAATTCTTTATTTGCAGGACTATAGGTTTAAAGTAAGTAAAATATCAGATAGTAATCTGGAACCTGGGGTTATTGAACATTTGGATAAACCAGCCTTTTACAAGAATTCCAATAAGTGCCAAAATAGAGATTTTGAGTTTTGTATCTCATACTTCCAAAGAGCCTTGGCAGAGCAGAGCCTAGGAGGAACCCATGGTTCTTTGGGTACACTCGTCCTGTCTCACTTAAACTTTGAAGTGGAATTCTTTATATAAAAGAAAGTAAGAGTAAGTGTAATCACTCTGAATAAATGCCCTGTAAAATGACTTCAGCAATTATGCTGTTTGTAAGTACCTCTGAGTCCATTAAGATAAACATCTATCTTTGAATATTCACATTAATGCACTAGACTGCTCTTTCTTAGATAAATCTTAGCTGAACACTGTGCAGTTAACACAGTTTATCATCCCTTGCTCTCCTTCCCTTCGATGTACACATTAATGAGTGCAGGGGGGTAACATTAAAATGGTGCTGGTCACAGAGCACACATTAACACACAGGCAGTCTCTAAACACCTTTAAATGCAGAATAAATATACTTTAGGTTTTAAATACCTTCGTAGGCTGGTATATCCAAGAACGCATTGGACTGGACTCTTAATTTCCCACATAAGCAACATCTTATAGGCAAAAGCAATAAATGCTTGTACATAAAATAGTTTTAATATGCTTCCAATTGCTTGGCCCACATAGGTCCACATGGAATCCAGTTCTCTGGTTAGTCTTAATGAAAAGAGTATATCTCTATTTATATTTACATCGTAAAATAAATCTATAGCCATATCTGTGTTTTAAGCGTGGGTCCCAATTTCATTAACTTTTGCAACCAAATTGGGAAAATGCTTAAGGATTCCCCAGTACTTATTCAGGTCACTAGTTTCTTCTCTGCTGTGCTGAAAAGAGAAGACACAGTCCATAAACAGTCTTTGGCTTTCACTGTGTTCTGTGAGTGTCACACAGGCTATAACAATAATACTGGCAAGGGCAATATAAAATTTAAGTCAGTATTTAACAATCAGTGCAGCATGAGAACTGATTAATCAGAATGGACAGTAGCCATAGTGCTGAAGCTTCAGCTGTCCCAAGCCTCATTCTGCCTTATAATGGGGACAGGAGGGGACTCCTGCTAGGGTCGGAGGATACAGGTGGCCTAGAAATAAAGGGTAATTGGGGGGTCTTGGGGCAGTGGCTCTTTACCAACGAGTATCAAAGTATTTCTATAATTTCTACAGATTTAAACAGATTGTTTAGCAGATGATATTTAGGAGGTCAATGTGCTGCATGCAATTTCTCTAGGAACAAATTCTGTTGCATTGAGAAAAATTATGTTCCATTGTCTCAAAGAGTATTCCCAACTGTGTCAAGGCCGATGACTCACCACTCATACAACAGTTCTTTTCTGAGCTAATGCTTTGGGGAAAACAAACAGGCACATGAAGTGACCCCAGTCCTCATGAAGCTTATAATTAAGTATGTAAGCATTTGGCATAAATATCCTTAAATAACAGTAAAAAGAAAAAAAAAATGTGTTCTGAGGAAGGGGTGATAACTTCTGACTAGGATGATCAGAGAGGAATTCACAGAGATGATGGTTTTTGGCTTTGCAAGAATATAGAATATTATAATAATAGACAAAGATGGGAACAGTTAGTCCAAGTGAATGGCACAAACTGATGCATAGAGGCAGGAAAGTAAAAAGGAAAGACTGGGAATAAGAGATTAATTTGGTTTGGTTGAATCATAGAGTAAGCATGGAGAAGTTACATTGTGGAACAAAGAACATGCATATAAAACACACATATCAATAGATAGATAGATAGATATAGAGAGAGACAGGGAGAGACAGAGACAGATACAGAGACAAAGAGGAGGTGTTTATGACTCCAGGAAAACACATCTGTGCTAATTGACAAACAAATCAAATCAAATGTACACTAATGGTACACCAGCAAAGTGATCCTTTTAGACAAATGCCAACACACATTATTTGTATAACCCTAGAAGGGATGTATATTCCAGGTATTTAAAGCAACTGCTCTACCAAACAAATTTTCACTGCTGGGAATACCCAGCTTAATGGAGACATTACGCTCTACACTTCAGGGATGAATGGAATGCCTGTTTCACCTCTTCTTAAGTAAGGCCTCCATGAGAAGGTGAAAGCCTTATAAATAATTCTTATCTGTAAGTATTATATGCTGTTTTTAAAATTCATCCTGCAGAGTTTTCCTGTCTTCCAACTGAGTAAAATGTTTAGTCCAAGAGACAGTTAATAGAGTTCTATAGAGTTATGTTCAGCCCTGTTGGATGTCATTAAATGCCATTTGGAATGGCCATGTTCACTCCTGTGTGTGTGTGTGTTATTTATATGTGTTTGTGTATGTATGAAAGTGTGTGTGTGTGTACATGAGAATAACAAAAACATAAAAGGGATAAAGTTAGTTTTAATGGCCCAATAGGTTCCCAGCTGGAACACACTTGTCGAAGAGAAAGTTACATAAAAGAAACTAAGGCAGCTTTAAACACCATCTGGACCATGCTGTGCTCATTTGAGCTTTACCTGTTTAAAAAAGGAAAAAAAAAGCAACACAACAAAATGTATCTACAAATACAACTAGAGAAGAGATTTTCTGATTCTTTGGAGATCAGATGCTCTTGCCTTTTAAACATGTGTTGCATATCTCCTTCAGTCCTATTTTATACAAGGATAAACTTCCTTTTTAAATGAGCCAAAGGAGACTTCTAAAATCCAATCTTAATCTTTGGAAGAAAAAAAAAAGACATGCAAAAATAAACCCAGTACCTTTTAAATCTAATTTAAAGGGATTTCTAAACAACTCAATTGCTTTCTTCAGTCTTCAGAGGTAAAAGGTAAACCTATGGATCCCAAGCCCCATGGGCAAAACACTGGCATTTCTAAACCTTGAAGCATCATCCAACCAAAGAAAGAAAGGAGAAAATAATAATTTTAAGACCATAGAACTGAACCCAGGACTGAACTGACGGGGTGAGAGCCACAGAGCACACCATGCCTTCCATTTTCTTGTTTTTATTAGTCAGTTAGAACTGCAGTCCTCAATTCCTGGGCTGTGGACCTGTACTGGTCCATGGCCTGTTAGGAACTGGGCTGCACAGCAGGAGATGAGCAGCGGGTCACAAGCTTCATCTGTATTTATAGCTGCTCCCCATCACTGGCATCACCGGCATCACCGCATAAGTACCACCTCCTGTCAGATCCGTGGCAGCATTAGATTCTCATAGGAGCACAAACCCTACTGCAAACTGTGCATGCAAGAGATCTAGGTTGTATGCTCCTTGTGACAATTTAATGCCTGATGACCTGAGGTGGAACTGAGGCAGTGATGCTAGTGCCAGGGAGAATCTGCAAATACAGATTATTATTAGCAGAGAGGTTTGACTGCACAATAAATGGAATGCACTTGAATCATCCCCAAACTGTCCCTACCCCCACCCCAGTCCATGGAAAAGTTGTTTTCCATGAAACCAGTCCCTAGTGCCTAAAAGGCTGGGGACTGCTGAGTTAGAACCAAAATTGGGATGTTTAATATTCATAATCCAATTTATGGGTAGAAATATTTTTGGGTCTTGCTTCAGTTTTTCAGCTTAACAAGGATGCATTTCCATCTTCTACACAAGACAACACATTTGAAAGAGAGGCCTCTGAGGGAATGTTTCACTGTATCCTTTTATTAAGAGGAAGAGTAATATTTTCTCTTAGGAGACAAATTTCATGTGAAGTTTTAATTGCCACGAATCACAGCACCCCATCAGACCATTTTATTTTTATTTTTGCATTATGTGGGTGGTGAGATTAATGAAGAGGCAAAATCAGAAAGGTTGTAGAAAGAATGCAAGAAGACGAGTCAAGACTCAGACTTTCCTCACAAAACAAATGCTCGACCTTAATCAGCAAAACCCAATAAAACACAAACAGCTTACAGAAGAGGAATTTTAAAGACATACATGAGGCCATTATAATTTTACATAATAAAATGTATACAATAACATTACTTCCAATCCCATTTTTGTTTTTTTAAAAACGTTACTCAAAGCCTGTTAAACTGAATGGCATGCAGACAAAGTTATTTGCTTTGGAAATTTTAGGAATTACGTTCTCCATTATAATGGGGTTGAAGAATGCTTTGAAATTTCTGTGTTTTTTGTTTGGTTGGTTGATTTTTCTTTTTGTTTTTTTAGCAAATGTCAAAATATCTGTGTTTTAAGGTTCTAGACAATAAACAACGAGATTTTGGAAATATAGCCCTTCCTCATAAACATTACCATTTGGTCCTCAAGGGATAGGAAAAGAGGAGAACTGTAAACAGACACTGAGTCCATTGTAAAGCAAGCTCTCTTTTTTCCTGTTTGCTTTTAAATCCTCATCTGATTCATAAAAAGGCAATTTGGAACATTTTAATTTCTTTTCCCACTTAATAATAGTAATGACCTTCTGGGTCAAACATTTCCTCCTAGTTAATGATCAGCTAGTTGAAAGGCTGGGTAACAAAGACCTATATAGCCTAGTCACTAACTGCCAATTAATGTCCACTTTATCAGTCAGCACTGTTTAAATAGAACAAGACATATGCCAAGCTATCCACAGAGGGCTGGATACCAAAATCATATCATTAAAAACACACTCCCATCAAGGCAAAACTCTCGGGACAGTTAAGCTATCACAGCAGTCGTTTTCCTGAAAGATAGGCAAGTGGCAATGTATCCCCCTTTGTTTCAAAGCTCAACAGTGGGACCTTGCTTGAGAAGACAAATCCCCTCATCTCCTGGGTCTGTGAACATTGGCCACCACACAGAGAATTAAAAAGGACACTTCAAAGAGGAGCTGCTGAGTCCAAGTGCTATCCTACACAAGTGGCCAAAATCCGTACCCTTTTGAGTCAAGGTAGGCCTCCTCGTAGTGTGTGTCACAATGTACGAGAGAATAAAACTCAGAAAAAATCAAGTTCAGATAATTACATCCTATGGACTTCTCCCTCCAGGTTCAATTGAATTCAATTTCTTTCTTTTCTCTAGGCTATAATGTCCTCTAAATTGGAGTAAGTAGTCAGCTCTTCAACACTCTTAGGCAACATTTTGGAGACTGTGGTACTGTTGGCAAAAGGTTCTAGATAATAATTGATTGATTCAGATTTTAGAGATACAATGCACTAGAGGATGAAAATACCAAAGCCTGTGTTGTTCATTCCTTTTTTAATGCTCCCAAAGATTTCAATGCATGCTAGAAGAATAAATAAAATAAATATCACCCATGAACCTTACACTAGCCCCATCCAATGGGTGAAATTGTTCTAAAAATAGTCAAAGGATTATGGCCATTATACTTTTCATTTATATAGATGCTTTACCCTTAGAATACATACTCGTTATATACGACACAGAATCTTATCATTACTTTAAGGTCATACTCTTCTTCTGTGACACAAATGGTACCAAACCCAGGTCTCTTGGCCTCCACCTTCCATTTTGCTCTATGACATTATGGATGGAAAGTAAGTAATAGGCTTTTGGTTAATGGATATAAATCTGGCTCATGGCTACAACAGAGAAGAGAGAGGGGTATTTCATTTTTCCTAAATGTTAGTCAACCTGCTATTAAAGCTCCTGCAAACTTTCCTTTTAAGTGACTTGTGTAATGTACATCTTTTTAGGAAATGAAAACACATTTAATACTTATGGGTAGCACATGAGGCTTTCAAGGAACAGAAGAGTTTTCAAACAGTGGAAGGAGTCAAAAGGTTGCCAGCTACTAGCGGTTATGAATGAGGCAGGTTTGCTCTTAGGCAGCGAACACATCCTGCAAGACTCTTCACCTGCAATGAGACAGTTAGAAGAGAAATCATACTGCTTCAAAGCATTTGAGGCAGCATAGAAGGAATCTCCGTAGAACACTTAAGAAGCCTTTTCTCCACCACCTCCCTATAAACAGAACAGACAAGTCGATACTTTTTGATGAGCAGCACCAGTAAAACAATAAGAATAATCTTGAACCTTTTCTGTCAGCAATAGAAGGACCTGACTATTAACGCTGGTGGTGGCAGATGTGGGGTGGCGGATAGATTCGTAGAGAAAGCTGCTTCCACAGCAGTGGGTTCAGTTTGTATCTGGAGTCACACAAAATGTTAACGGATGCCAGTCCTTACTGAACTTCGCTATGTCTCTGCTTCAGATTGAAAAACAAAACTGGATCAAGTGAGATATAGTTCTTTCTAATATCCTTAGAATGCTATGATGAGATAGTATCTCTGAGAGCTGCAACCCTGGGGCGCAGAGAAGAACCGAGAACATGACATGAATGCTTTTCGCCTATACCCTTCCATGAAGCATGAGCAAGGGAGTGAAGGCTGAAATCAGTCACTGTGGGTTGGTGGCAGATGGCAGCTCACTATTTCTTTATTGACCTTGCACTCTTCAGCGTGTAAATTACATGCTTTCGACTCTACTCTCTTCCCATATGACACCATCGCTAACTTTCTTACCTCATATCTATTCTTCGCAAGATATATTTTTCTTTTCTTAGTTACAGGCCAGGCATTTGAGTTGGACCAACCAACCTACAGCATATAGTTTGGCTAGTGATCAGGAATTAAATAAATAAATAGATAAGCAGAAAAACTGAATATCAAGAACCAGGACAAATAACTCTTCAGCATCTAATAAGACAAAAGTATATTTGTCCATAAAATAATGGGGTTAATTTAAAAAACAAACCAGACCTTTATATAGTTTTAGGGGTTTCATCAATAATTTAAAAAAATTTACTTCTGAACCAGACATTTCAATGTGCTTGGATTTCTCTTTCATATAAGTCAAGATAATGTCTGAGATTTGCTAAAAGAAATATTCTCCACAGGGCTTTTGGAAATGGTAGGTAGATGATGTGAATGCAACTAAATTTCCTACATTTCCTTTTTTTGGCGCTGAGGTGACCCTTCAGCATGAAAGATCCTGAATTAAAGCCTATTGACTTTAATGATAATTAAACAATAGTTTTCTAAGACAGATACAATGAATGAACTACACTAGAATTATTTGCATTAGCAACATATTAACAGAAGATTATCTATTGATCAGGAAATTTATTTAATCAAACTTTCCATCTCTTAAGCATTCACATTGAGATTGTATTGGACCCAGCTCAATATTCAGGATAAAGACTTTGCAATTATCAAATGATAAATCTATATAAATTTGAGACTGGTATATAAACTAAGAGGCACAGAGCTTGAGCAGCTATCTCAAAATGAATAGCAAGGAGGCAACAAAGAGATGATTAATTACCTCCTCAAAAAGTGTTTGTAAGTTGTTTGGGTTTTTTTCCCCCAAAGGCCAGAGGTATCTGTGGAAACTTAAGTACATATTTTTATTCTTTGGCAGTGAGTAGGAGGGCAGAATTATAGACCCCTTATGGAAATGTTATAAAGAAAGATAATATTTAAATTATGGAGGAATATCAACTGGCCCAACATCTGCACATTGCACATGGTGTTGCCTTATTGAAAAATAAGTTGAAAAATCAATTTTCTGGTCTACTCTAGACCAATAGCTCAGGATGAGACAAAAGGCTGAAAGAATGATGGATGAGTATAAAGGGAAAGTTTGCTTGAAAATCCATGCTCAGAGAGTTGATGGGGTAGGAGGCAGAGAGAGTCCCTAGAGAGTTAGTGACAGGTCAAAGACGGATTCTGCATCCATACAGAAAAGCTTTTTAGTCACCTGCTGCCATGGTAGAGGATGTGGCTGCAGAGATTGTGTGGTTTTAAACAAAAGCCCCAAAGTCCAAATAGAAAACAACCTGAGAGTTTTAAAGATTCAGAAATAAACAAAGTATGAAAAAAAAAGGAAAGAATTTATTTAAAGCAACTAACAAATCAATAGCAATTACCACCACTTACTTAACACTTACTGTGTGCCAAGCACTGTGCTGAGTAATTTATGCATTCTATTCCATTTAATCCTGCCAATAGACTTGCAAAGTTTCACCATTTCACCATTTTAATTTTGCAAAAGAAGATACTGAGGTTCAGCGAGCTAGACTATATACAAGTAGTAAGAGGCAAAGCTGCAATTCTGACCTAGATCTGCCTGATTCCAAAGCCTTCCTTATAACCACTAAGCTGCGGTCAGAGGTAGGATCAGAAGGCCAAGAGAAGTACGTACATAAAAGAGGCATTAAACCCTGAGCAAATCTAAGAAAATGACATGACCTTATGAGGTACCTTTATATAGCAATATCACTGAATAAAAATGTACAAAAAATTGAATTTTTTAAAACTAGACAAACTTGCAAATCTGTATAGACTCTGTAGAGACCTAAGTCTATATTATACCTACATTTTAAGCCTCTTCCCCTATCTCTTTTTGAAACTTGCAAATCTGTATAGACTCTGTAGGGACCTGAGTCCATACCATACCTATATTTTAAGCCTCTTCCCTTATCTCTTTTTCAAAAAAGGTTTATGAGTAACAAAGCACAATTCTTCTCCATTAGTGTGAATACTATATTTTGAAGTTGAAACATTTTTCAGGTTTATCTAGTTTATTCTCTAATATTCTACTGAAGGATAGTAGAGTCTCTAGCCAACAACATGTTCCATGCTGTCAGTTTTCCATCAATTCGGTCAACCTTACCTAACACATTCACTGCATGCAGGATGCTTGTTCATTAAAAGGGTGTATGTGCCAAACTGCAGTGGGCCAGTTGGCCAAAAGGAGGTTTATAGAGAAGTTAGAGTGAGTGGAAAAGCCTGTATTTTGGGTGTGGTAGTTTTTGAGAATTCCTCTTCTTCTTCTTCTTCTTTTTTTAAATATTGAGGTAGTCATAGTAAACTGTCAAGTCACAACTATCCTGGGAAGAGAGATGTGCATCTGAATCCACTGATGTGGAATCTATAAATGGTTTTCCTATATTGTCAAGAAAAAAAAAAAACAAATTCAAATAATTTAGATATCTCAATACTGCCTGTACTGAGCAGACTCTCTACCTGGAAAATTCTCATTTTACTGTCTTTGGACCAGAAGAACTATTCTATTGGGTCAAAACATTGAATTTTTCAGTGTTTATAAGTAAATAACCCCCCTTCAAAATAGAAATAGATCAAGAAATCCATGTCCATCCATCAATCTCTTCATCCATCTAAAAAGTGATTTTTGCCTTATGATATACTCTTCAGCTCCATCTTCTATATTATTTTAGGTTTGCATTCCAGGTATTGCTTTTAGAAAAAACAACAACAAACTTCTTTCTTCATTCCAATACTTTGCCCAATTTCTTACAGTACAATTTCAAGGGTATTTTCAATCTCCCATGGAGTCTGCCCCCCAACACACACATGGTTTCAACCTTGCCTAAATCCCTCCCTACACAAGGCTCCTGTGTGCATTATGATTTGAAGGAAAATTTTTTCAAAAAGACACTCTGTATCTATAGACATGGTAAAGACAACTCAAATTGAAGTCAGAAACAGTAACTGCCTTGTAGTGCATGTGCTCTTTTTATTCTGTACTTTCAAGGAGACAAAATAGTCTGCAGCTTTTATTGAGTTAGATTTCATAGGAGGCTAATAAAAGTTAGATTAAGATAGAGAACTAGCCATTCCATTATTTATTATAGCCCATGCCATAGGAGTCCATATACCACTTCTCCAAAGATTACTCGCTTGTCTTCTGCCTACGTTGCCTTCTTGACAAGAACAAGCTTAGGGGGTGGAGGGGAGGGGAGAGAAAGAGAGCAAGAAGGAGCCAGAAAGCGAGAGAACAAAAATGTAATTGCCTGCCTATCGGCCCCACTATCATAATTACTTTCAAACTCTGACATGGGTTGAATCAGATGAACAACCAAATCAATTTTTGCAGTTGGCGATCAGTGCATTCTTAGCTTATAAATTAAAATGTCACTGCTGGAGTACAAAGTGATGCCACTTCTGGGCTCCCCAGTACCTTGGGAAGAAAAGACAAGCTCCCTCTTTTATGCCCTTCATGCTTTCCTTGCTCTGTCCCTTTTAGCCTCCAACTGCATTCTTGGTTTTCTCAGTTTCCTGACAGTGTGGTCCTAACACCTATGTCAATGTTAGGAGGATGCTTAACGCTCATCACTATATGTAGAGTGCATTCCTTTGTGTCAAAGAAGTGCATTAGGTATGGGGCAATCTAGACCAGCACACATCGACAACCTCCAAAATATGATTTCCAGGAGGTAAAGGATGAGATAACCACACCCAGGAGATGGAACCTGAAGGCATGGGAGAAGAAATCCTGATTTTGGAGAGATTACTGCCCTGATTTTGCAATGTGACTGCCACATGATCACAAAGCTTATGGCCTTATTTCAGTGAATGAAGCACGATTCACAAACCATACTTGTGCACTAGAACATTTATAGACTCAATTTGGTATTAATAAATATATATTCAGAGTATTGTCCTTGCCGGATACTATGTGTAGTAATTTAGGTGCAAACCAACAATCCCACCAGTCAAGGATTTTATAGTCTAGTAGTAAGAGAGATTCATGAAATGAAACTGCAAAATGACTGATGGACATTATTAAAGCAGAACAAATAAATCACCATAGGAAGAGAAAAGAGAAGTAATTAACTCAGTGAAAGCTATAGTGGAAATGTGGCATTTTGAGCTGGTTATTGAAGGATGATGTCAGCCCTTGTCTGCCACACTCCCACTCCATCTGCCCAACATTTTGTTCATTTGTCCATTCTCATTCGTTCATTCATTCATTGGCCATTTAGGAAGCACCTACTTTGTGCAAGGCTCTATACTAGGACCTGGGGCTATGATGAGCCACAGCACAATCAGTCCTAGAGCAAGTGATGGGAGCTCTTTGCTCTCTATCAACTATCAAGTAAAACAGTCTGGAAATAATCTACTCAGTGGCTACTATGTGTCCAGAATCAAGATACCCAGAATCAGACAGAACCTCCAAATTTAGCCTTTCTACTGTGGCTCTTAACCTGAGAATCCTCTACAAAGTTAGCCAGAATGTCTGCTAGTCTGTTGGTGCTCAAGCTCTTTCTCTCTTCATTTACACCCACCTACCCCTCTGCTTCCTCGTCCTGACCCAGGATGGTAGAGTAGGCATCTGGAACTCTAGCTCTGATGTCCAGATGAAATTAAACTTGGTTTACTCAATCAATTGCTACTGGATTCTGCATCTGGTTTATTTCACTTAGAACCCAATCCTTCAGTCCAGGCACTTGATTTTAGTCTTGTCCATCTTACACTGAATATCTTTCCCTATGAATAATTCAATCTTTATCTAGCACTAGGAGTCACCCCCTCAATCCATATCTTACTACCCTGACTTGAAATTGGATGACTGCTGATAATAATGCCTATCTGAATCGAACTGGGTTTGGTGTGGCTTGGGAGGTTTTTCAGGATACTTAGAGTTGTCCCAAAAGTCAGAATCTCCCCCATATTTCAACAGTTAGAATATTCAACTCTAGCATAAGGACCAAAGTATATAAACATCAATTTCACTGTTTTTATGTATTAAATATCTTCTGGTAATATTTGATACAAAACACTACTATGTACAATCCTATATAAAAAGCAGCTAAATGTAAATCTGCTTTGATTATGACATAAAGTTCACAGAATTATACACCATATTACTGCTCCAGATCAATACTGCCTTGTTCTTTATACTTTATTCTGTCTTACAACCAAATCCAGGAGTAAAGAAATCAAGTATCTAAGTTACCACTCCATTTAACAATTTCAATACTGGGAATAGTAAAATAACTTGTAAAAATTAAAAAATTAAAAAAAATATATATACTCACACACATATATAAATAAATATATGATATATATATCTCATGTACTTAGTTCACTTCCTGCCCCCTTCAATATTATAATATATAATCCATCCCTTCCAGAACATCACAAATGCTTCTCTCACATTTTTGCCCTCATTTGTCCTATAAAAAATACAGAGAGCTGAGATTATCTAGTAAAACTGAAGCATCTAGCTAGATCTAGCTAGCACTGCTTAAATACAATAGATAATGGCATAGAAAATAAAATATATAATCCACATATACACTATTATTTACATAAAAATGATAGCCATTTGGGCATATTCTTCACCAGCTATCTTGGCAAAGTGTATATGAAGGCAAGTCCATGGAAAGACTGAACATGCTTTACAAGAGTCTGGCAAAGTGAAGGGATTTTAGTGGTCTGATGTGGGTTTCTGGTAATGATCCAAGTTATAAAGTCCTAGAACTAGTTTAATCATTGTTCTTTATCTTTTATTTCAAGAGGTCTTCTCAGACTCATGGGAAAATCTCAATGCATGAAAATGTAAAACTGTGAAGTACACTTACTGTATAGAAATGAGAAAACGGAAAGTAATTTGGTTTAGTATAAGCAAGGTAGCCATAAGATTGGCAGAGTCCTGGCTGATACTACCACTGACCTGCTGTTTTTATTTCAAAGTTTTCAAGGGATGTTTCATGTATAGGAAATGCTTAGCAAATATAGCATTATCACTCAAGATAATAAACAGCAGCCCACGGGATTATACACACTGAACAAACCCATGTCAATATCAGGAAAGGTCATGATGATGGACACAGAAGCCAAAGAACTCATCTTTTTGGTTAACACTTTGTAGTTTTCCCTTAAAGATTTTCATCATAAGTCACATAAAATATTCTGGGGTTTCTCTTTTCCCAATCTTCTCTAGAACATATTCCGGCCAATAAAGAGTTCACTATGGTTCTTTTTTATTTACACACCCAAATGTCTCCAGAGAAGAGTTGGGCATGTATGAAGTTTGCATTAATTATTTATCCACTCATACATTCAACAAATATTTACTGTGAAAATGCTGTGTGTTAGGTCTGGAACCTACAGGTCAGTCGAAAGTTAGTGGTTAAGAGAATAGGTTTCAGATCTAGTCTTCTTGGGTTCAAATTCTAACTTCATAACCCACTAGCTTTGTAACTTTGGGTGACTCACTTAACTTCTCTCTCCCTCAGTGTTGTTACCACCTGTTTAACTGGGACCATTATGGGAATTAAATGAATTAATAGACATAAAGTGCTTAGAACAATGCAGGGCATGTGGTAAGAATGTGAAATGATGCTGGCAAATATAATGATGATGATATTGATGATGATATTATTTATTAGGAGGAAAGAAACATTCATCAAATAATTATGCCAATATATCACTGACAATAACGCCTTCTACAGTACTGCATAGTGTTAATGAGAGCATAGAAGTGGGAAATTAGATATAGTCAAGGAACTTGGGGAAGCTTTCCTTGAATAAAAAATAATTGAGCTGAGACCTGAGAAATAAGAGAAAATAAATAGGCAAAGGAAAGGGGATTCCACGTACAGTAAACAGCTTGTACAAAAGCTCTGTCGGGAGACAACAACATGCCCTATTCGTGAAACTGAAGGAAGGTCCCTGTGACTGGAGCCCGGAGAGTGGGGCCAGTTGAAAGAAAACATGCAGGCTTGGTGAGGAATGAAACCACACAGGCAGGAGACAGCTTGTCCCAGACCCTGTGGGCCATATCAAGGATTTGGTCTTCTCTTAGAGCAATGGCAAGCCATTGTAGTGACTTTTACAGATGAGAACAAGAATTCATGCTTAAGTTCTGGCTCAATGCTCATCAAAAAACAAATAAGCAAGCAAACAAACCAAACAAGAGAGCAAGTATTGTGATAAGTGCCATGGAGACGTAGGGCCCTCCGTGCTCTGCCACTTCCTGGGACACTATCTAGCCTCATTTCCCATCATTCCTCAGCTTGCACACCCACCACCCACTTCCAGCAAAGCCAGACCCCTTGCAATTCCATGAAGGCTAAATGCTGAATTCTGTGCATGCAGGTACCTCTGCCAGCAAGGTCCTTCTTGCTCTTGCCTGTATACTAGCCCTTTGTGGCACAACTTTGACGTGAGCACCTAACGTGGTATTGGGTACGATGGGTACTCAAGAATCTTTGCTGTCAGCACAAATGAATTTGTGTTTATTCTAACATAAAAATCCTATACAGGATCAGCTTTGCCAGGGCTATTATTAAATACCTTTGTGAGAATACAAATTCCAAACCAATAAGGAAGCCTGCAAGCAGCTTCAACTTTTGTAATTAGATCCGATCCCCCAGAACTCCGTGTTGACAAGGTCCCCTGCCCAGTGGTCCTGTGTATCAGATGAAATGTGATTACTCTCTATGTGAGAAGACTCAGTCCTTGCTATCATCTGATCACAGAAATTCAACTCAGGAACAGGCTTTTAAAAACTAAAAGTAAGTGTCTGGTAGGGGTGGCAGAAAACTCTCTGACACATGAGATGCAGACAACCTTTTACATGCCTCATTAACCACATCACATGAAGTCATATTACTCCAGTCACCAGACAAAGTGGCAGCTCCTGGCCTCAGAGACAAAGCCCAATCCCAGAGGCAGGGAGGCAAATCATACCAATAACTGCATTGAAGTGGACACCATATGGATCCTTTTATCCTAACAAAATAATTAGACAAGCACACAGAGAAGTTCTACTAGGATATTTGGTACAGGCTTTAAAAAAAAAAAAAGCAAATAACAAAACATTAGAAACAGGCCAATAGGTGGCTGATTAAATGAGAATGAATGAAGAATATAAAATGTTCCTGGATATATGTAAACAAATATGTTTCTGTGTGTTCAAAAGTTGATTGATTCTATATACACTGTTACAAAAACTGTTTTTGTTTTTTTTTTTTTTTCACTTAACACTGTACCGGAAACATCTTTGTGTGTCAATGTACATTTGTGTAGTTATTATTGAAATTAAATTATAAGGACTGATTTTTTAAATACTTGAAGTTTATAAAACTTTTTGAAAGAAAAAGGCAGAATGTAAAAAGTAATGGAAGTTTCTTTCTGACTTTCTTACAGGTCATGTTGAACACATGGTCTCATACTGCCAGACAGGATGAGTCCCTGGACAGAATGACCCTGCACAGGGCTCTCAGGTTTCATAAACAGGGCCTCATTCATATGGTCAATACTGAATGAGTACAGTTCACCTACCTGCCACTTTGTAATTTGCTAAAGATATAATAAGCAATGAGATATAGTCTGATGGGGGAAGTAGCAAATGGGTGAGCAATCGGTTATGAAAAGCATGACAAAGGCATTACTGGGCACACGTCCATTGTGTCTCTCCCCTCACAGTCACAGAAGCTCCCATAAACAGGATACTACCACACCACAAAGGTTTATTGCAAGAGCAAGTGAGGCAAATGAATATAACATACTCACTGTAGCATGCAGGATACAGTTAATGTTCAATAAAAGAGTAGAAAAAGAAAAGAAGACAAGCTTTTCTGTTGCAAGAAAATTAGGAGTATGTCTGAGGGTGCTGTGAATCAAGTTGTGGTATAAAGGTAGAGTGTGCAGGATTTGAACAGGCTACAAGTGAAATGCTTTGGCATATTTCTCTCTTCTATTCACTACATTCACCTACAGGTCTTTTCTCCTACAGCCTCCTATGTGAATCAACACCACTATCTGATAGGTGGATGCCAAGCTTCTTATCCAATTAGAAATGACCTTATATTTTATGCAAATTTGCCTAAATGTCAGCAGAGTAAAGCATGAAGGTTCCATTCAACTTGACAAATAATAAAATGGAAACACTAAGAAAAATTAGATAAGATCACTAGTCAAAAACGACTTCTTGTGTGGTGTGTGTATATGTGTATGTGTATTTGCATGCATGTTGGAAGAAGATATAGAAGTGGGGAAGATAAGACATATTTATAGTACATTTAATAAAAAATCAAAATATTAATGCCATAATAGAGAATAAAATAGCATAAGGGTTCAGATCACAGAACTCAAAAATGTCAAAAAAAATGGTTTTCTAGACTTGAAAGGAATTAGCAGATGAACTAAGACAAACACTGTCTTGAGAACTGGTCTATGTAGATGAATGCCTTTTCATGTTTTTTTTTTTTCCCACATGACATTTTTTTGGCCTAGTTAAAGTCACACAGATAATTATTCTCTTCCAGAGCAGCCTGACCATCAACATGCCAATTCAGGGTTCTCTGCATAACAGTAACATGGAACTGTATAAGGAAATGCTCTATATGGCAGTTTTCTTGCTTGAAGCTCAGATGGAGATGAAGGAGTGGACTTCCAGAAGACGAGATAGAAAGCAGCATCATTTACTAGGTGACCTTAAATGTAGCTGCTAGAGCACTGAATGAAGGCATCCAGCAAGATGCAACAGTGTAGCAACTCCCTTGTCTTCTTTTGGTTCTCTACTTCTTATCAGCTGCTAATACTTACAATGCAATTATTGTTCTAAATGATTAAACATTTTTCCTCTTTGTATAGGGGATTTTCTCACAGGATTCTACTTCCCTTCCATCAGCTTTACTTGGATGAAAGCAAAAATTGCAAACATGGCAGTGATTGGTATTAAAAAAATGCGGTTAAAAATGAGGGCAGATAGTCCATGTTTAACACTGTTTTGAGGACTAAGGATAAGACCATAACAGTCCCACCCCCACCCAAAATATACAGTAACCTAATAATTTCTTTGTTTTTTAAAGTTCTTTCTATAAGTATTATTGGACAAGGCAAGCTATAATTTAACGATATCACATTTACAAAAGAGTTCGTCTTTTACTTTAGAAATGACTCATACCACTCCTACATGTAGCTGAATATTATTTCATCGTTTTTAGAATAAATCAGAATAAAAGTTAAATGTTATTTAAGAAGTGAAGCATTTACACAGAAATAATGATTCAAATTCACTTCCTCCACTGCCACTGCAATGGTGTCAATGTTTGTGCACCCCGCTTCTCCCACAGGTTTATGTGTTGAAACCTAATCACTGATGTAATGGGGGCTTTGGAAGGTGATTACATCATAAGGCAGAACCCTTATGAATGGGAATAGGGCCCTTGTAAAAGAGGTCCCAGAGAGACCCTTCACTCCTTTCCTTATGTGAGGACATGGCTAGAAGGCACCATGTATGAACCAGGAAGCAGGCTCCACTCTGCCAGTGCCTTGATCTCAGACTTCCCAACCTTCAGATCTGTGAGAAATAAATTCCTGTTATGCATAAGCTGCCTACTTTATGGCATTTTGTTACGGCAGCCCAAATGGACAAACATAGCTATCTTCCCTTGAAATACATGCATGGCAATTAGTCAGTTTTAGGCAACCTGTGGTTTAATCCTATTGTCTTAAAAAAAAAATTGAGGGAGAAAAGGAAAAACATGTGTTCATTTAACCTCTCCATAAACATGTCTGAATGGTACCATTGCTTTGCATGTGTCTTAGGTAACAGTGACGGTAAGATGAAGGATGGCCACTGCTACTTATTGGGTCTTTATGTCAGAAATTATGCTTAAAAAAATAGTATGGATTAGCACATTTAATCCTTATGATGATCCTAAAAACAGAGTTCTATTATCAAATCCTCCTTTTACAACACGAAAAGGTAGACTTAGAGAAACTACATATATTGATCAAGGTACCAGAGATACAAACTCAGTCTGCCTTACATCAGAGCATCAACACTTAACTCACTTGCAGTTTTGCCTTTTCCTTAAGAAAATAATTCATTAAATTGAATAAGCTGAGACACAGAAATTTCTAAAAGCTCTGGGACATACCCATGGATAAGCCATTTTATAACACATTTACATCTCAAGCAATCTCTTTTCCTCAGGACAACATCTGCTTCAACACACTTTCTTCTTTCTAACTACTCGAATGCGCGAGTACAGCATTTCACAAATCAGATTATGTGCAACTCTAATGCAATCAGTGGTTGGAAAGAGTTAATACACTAATTTTCTTGCAAGCAGTAAACTGCCAGAACCTGGTTGATTTGGTAGTGCTAGCAATTTTTCCAATATTTAGTCTTATGAAGTCACCCAGACTGATTCCTCTGGAGTATGTTAGAAGTCAGAATTATAATATGCTGAGTTATAGAACTCCACAAAGGCGGTTTGGAGGCTCCCACCTAATCTTGTTTTGAATATAAAATCAGCATTCCCCCAGCCGCCTTATACAAATTAATTCAGGATGCAAACTCTTGACATAGTGAATTTATACAGTCACACCAGAGTGACTGCTCTAAACGTATGGCTTATGTCAAATGTAGAACTAGGGTCAGGAATAAGCTCAAGTTTCTCTCAGGTTTATAGCTTCAAAGTGCCTCCTAAAGCACAAGAAATGTCTGATAAGGGGTCCTCTTCCTTTTATGCTCTGGCCTTTAGCTCACATGAAGAGTTAAAGATTTTTTTTTTTTGTATATGAGTACATTTAGCCACTTAATACACACAGTCAAAATATAAAATATTTTATTGCAAAATGAACAACATTGCTCAAGTGAGAATTCTAGTGAGATACAGTTCTACAGAAGGTAAGATTTCAATGAAATCTACCCATTGTTGCTCAAACTTCCACAGTCTAAGGAGAAATGTATTTGGAGTTCAACAGACCTTTGGAGAATAGAATGAAGTTCTCTTCTATATTGGCCAAATAATTGCATCACATTTAAGTGAAGAAAGCATCCTTCACACCCAGCTACAAGGAAGGATAATTGTGTCGCTGAGTGTTCAGTTCATTGCCTTTTCATCAGATATTGTAACACAGAAAGCCAGCAAAGGAAGGGCTATTGAGTGGCAAAATGCTTCCGAGTTAGTTACTAGCGAATCCAAAGCTAAGGTCATAAATAACAAAAGACAAATATTAAACATATAAAGATATATTAAATATTTTTCTCCATTCTCTCTCACTATTCTATTACATTGCCAGAAGGTGCATGCATGCTCTCTTTTCTCTCTTTTTGTCATCTCAACTCCTCTGCGCTCATATTCTTTCATCACTTCAGAAAGTATTAAAACGTACTTTTTTGTTCCACTGGCTATAGTTCATCTGTTATACACATGAGCACAGAGAAGAGTTATAAAGTGAGTCCGTCTTCAGGCCACCTTCAGCGAGTGTGGTGGTGCAGGTACAAACCACAGGCTAATGAGGCAGAGGCGCTGCCTGCAGCCCATCGGGATTTTGCAGCTCTCTCTCTGTGCTCTTTTAATTTTTGGTGGGTGCTCTTTGTCAGTGTCACGATAACCCAGAGGAGAATGTGTGTCAGTGGCCCCTTTGAAGCTCTTTGACTTGCTAGTAGCTGATCAAAGTCAGCAGAAGTGGGACTCATCCACCCAAAGAGAAGGACCGGGAGACTGACCCTTGGGTGAGGCTCTTTCTTTGCATTTATTTTAAAGCAAACGTATTTTGTTTCAAGTTCTCCCTTGCTTTTTTTGTGAAATATTTTTTTTTTAGTCACATTGTCCACTGGAATATTTTTTCTCCTTATCTCTTTTCCCACTTTGTCTTTGTAACTTCTTTCCTTTCCTCCAAAGAGAATATCTCAAGCCAAAATGCTGTGTTATTTCTCAGAGAGGTTAAAACAAAGGTTAAGTTTTCCAAATTTATATTTTTAAATATCTGGAAAAATAACTTATACTTGCATTAGGAGGTTCAGAGTCCTTCTTTTGGTCAGTTACTAGCTCCATTTCTAGAGATGAATGTTGTCAGACTATTTTGGAATAACCATCCCTGGGTCTTAGTTAGCTCACCTTGCTTCCTTTTTACCAGAAGTCTTATGCATCCTGGCCCACAATTGGATATAATCCCACTTGGATTTTGTCCTCTTAATAACTGCTGCCGTTTTTACACTGGACAAGTCTACTTTATGTGCTGATGTACCCACTTTGGGAAATTAAAACACACACACACACATTGTATTTATCTGAAAGCTGTGTTTGCATTTGAAAGTAATTTCCCAGTAGACCAACGACAGGAATCATCCTGCCTGAGTTCTAACATGCATCTTAGCCATGTAACACATAAAATTCATTTTCTTGATCCCATTCTCATGTCAAATTCAGAGGCTGAAAATATTCATAAAGACAAATCCTATCTTCCTACATGACCCAGTTTAAGGTCATACAAACATATTTTGGTCTGACTTCCTATTGCCAAATAAACAGCACATATTTCCTTCCTTCCATAAAACGAATCTTTCATGTGTGTTTCTTTCTAATCAAGACACTCCATTCTAAGAATAATCCTTATTATTTCTGTAATAACTTTAATTACTAAGCTTGAGTTAAAACTTCTTTTTCAGGAACATATTTTTACTTTGAAGTAATAATCTAAGTTATTTATCAAATTAAATACTCTACTAGAAATATGACTTTAAGTCTTTTCTTTGAATGTCACATAATAAAGCAATTGTGTCATTAGAAAGGGAAATATAACTTCTAGGAGAAATTGTCTGTCCTTGATAAGACTGAAAGGAGATAGCTTCTGTTAATTACTCTAAATAGAAGACTTTACAGAAATACAAGCAGTATGTTTTGTATTTACTCTGAATACCCCTAAGACCAATGATTAAGGAAAATGAGGTTTACATTTTACTGGGCTTTTTCTGTTGTAAAAACAGCAAAGAAACAATGCTGTCAAAAGTAAAAGAGAGGGTCTACGCCAAGTGTGCAATGTCAATAATAAAGAAGTGTTATTTGGCTGTCTCTGGGTATCAGCAGTTGGTCTCCCTTAAGCCTCAGCCAGTTCTACATAAACAAGTATGTTTATTACTCAGTTACAACAGGAAGTTCTGATTTAGGAAATCAGCCTCCATAACTTCTTACTGTCAGGGAGAAAAACTAAACTACTGGATGATTATGCCAAATCCCAAAGCATTTAATCCTACTACCATTTTAAAGATCTTATTACATGACATCACTTACTTTGCCTGCCTCCCCTACACACACCCCATGATGTCTTTTTATCTAAGAGCAGACTTCTGAAATACTGAAAATGTCTAGTAGAATAAGAGACTATTAAGGCAAACAAGATTTAAAGATAATTGAGTCCAGTTTCCCTTTTTCATAGATGAGGAAGCTGAATCTCTCGGAGCTCCAATGGCTTCTCTGGGCAGTTGTAAGTTGGCAAGCTTCAGGTACAAAGTCACATCTTGGGAAGTGCAAAGTGTTTTGAACACTGCTTTTGTGGTTGGACTAAAGTACCGTTAAGGTTTCTCACGAAGCTGAGTGTATTTAATCAGTTTACTTTTTACTTGGCCACACTACCTCTGGTTCTTTTTGAATTTCTGACACAGCACGGGACATTTCTTGAGCCCAGTTGGGCATTTTTTGGAGATATAGCACCCATAGTTGATGCTTTCTTTTTTGTCCTTTAGAAAGTCAAAAAGAGAAACAGGGAATGAGAGTAAATTGGAAATCAACCTAATGACCTAAAACTAAGAGAATTTGTTAACCTCACCCCATGAAGGTAATCCTATGTGTTCCACAGGAATTATCTTCCCAGAAAAAAAAAATGAAATACTTAACAAATTCCCTTAGTATCAGTTCATGACACACTCTGCTTTCATGGAGAATATATATTTAATGGAAATTTTTAAAAAGCATATTTCTTGAAGTAGACTTGAAGTAGCTTTGCAAGCTGACAATAACAAGTATTAATATGGGCTTTCTTCACTTTCACTCACCTTCTCGTGACAGGATAGTCTCTCACATGATAGAACCCTCCACAGGATTCTAAATGCACAAACTCTAAATAAAGTTGAGGGTGATATAAGAAACTGCTGAATTCTAACACTTCATTCCTTATAAGAAGAGACCAAGGTCCTGAAAGGTTGTGTCCAAGGTCACGCTACAGGTCAGCAGCAGACCTGACTTCCTGGCCAGCAGTCTTCCCACTGCATCATGCTGTACCTACTTTAAAACTGGAACAATGACACTAAATGCTTCTCAGAATTTTAAAATTGATGATACAAACACACACATATGCTTAGGATTAAAATGGGAGGGGGTAGAGAGCAGAGCTAATTAAAACTGCAGGGAGAATTTATGATAATTCAGCCAGACAATATCGCCATTAATTTGGCCTGTCCTTCTCAATAATGTCAGCAAGCACATCAATGATTAGGCCTGGCTCCTTGTTCTGTTTGGGCTTTTCTGCAAGTTAGGACCATCATTAGGCTGGTGATGAAAGTACCACGGTGGTCTTAGTTCACCCAAGTTGCTTTGACATAAATGCACAGAACAAGACCAGACATGTGTCTCTTTTGTGTCGTTTTTTTTACAACTACCTTTGTTTGCCTTCCATATGAATGTGCTGCTAATTTGAGAGCAATAAATAGCTCCTGAAGAAAACTAATTTGCACACAGCTTCAGTTAATCAGCCTGCTTAGAGAGGTGTGCTGGACCCAAATGCCCTCCTGGAATGGAAGGCTGGAGCACCAGTAGGACTTTGCACTTGCCAAGCTTGCCTGGTTTGGAAGGTGAAGCTAGCCCTCAGAACACCGAGAATTGTAATTAATTTGGATTTCCAGCAAGCCCACATTCTCCAGAGGGTTCATTTCATGTGAACCCTTAACCAAGGAATACGGCAGAAGTGTAAAACATTTGCTGACCACTCACAAAAGCAGGTTAATTGGAAAACACCCTATTCTTTGTTTTTCTCCCCCCACTAGCTGAACTTTCAGGTCCCCAGCAGTAAATCTAGTTTCTACAGCTGGTTTCATTTTCAGATCTCCTGGGCGAGCAGGCTTGAAGACTGGGTCAGAGAGATGAATGACTCAAGCCCAGATTCACCAGGCAAAATATTCAATTACTGGGAGCACCTTGACTGTGGATGCTTTTTTGAAATGGATAAGCCCATTGGCATAACGAAGTTGGCCTGGAAGCTCCCCAGGTCTCATTGGCATTTTCTGCTTTGGCACAGGCCAGAAGCAGCACATTGTCTTGGGCAGAATATTAAGATTTAGTTCTCTGGTTGGAATCAGTATGTGCTGATGTGATAACAAAAGGGAATTGATAAAAGAAGAGCCCATTTTTCAAATATGCATTTAATGGTAAAAAAGCAAGTTAAATTTCATCTTCACATTTAATTCTGATTGATATTTATTTTATTCAGATGTTTCATCTGGCCCTAGAAAGAGAAATTCTCTCTAAAAGCAAAGTAATCACTCTTTTCAGAACTAGAAAGAAGAAGAAGAAAAAAAACTTTCTTCATAAATGACTCAAAGGCAAGATGACCCATTTCTCATTTATATGGTGATATAAACCCAGAGTGGGAGAGGGAGAAGGACAACATATCTGAGCATATTTGAGAATTAAATGCCAAAATCAGACACTTCTATATTTCATGAGATTTTCTATGAATTTCGGAAAAGTCATCAACAGTTCACTTAAACTTGGCTCTGGGTTCTTCATTTCCTAGTGTATGCTCTGGACTCATGCCTGCTAGTGGTGTTTTCAGATTGAAACAGAGATATGATAATTTTTCAGAGACTATTATAGTTCCTACAAGAGAATTACCAAAATTAAGATAGAGATAAGAGATTTTCAGGAGGTAGAAGTCAGTAAGTAAATGAAAATTACCTAATTTTCAATTATAGGATCTGGGAATGACCATTATTTAAAGATAACTATACAAATAGGCCCTGCTTTATGTAAAGCTTAAATGTGAAAATCAGGATTTGCATAAAGATAAGATAAAGTAAGGAGTGATTATTTGCTTTGGAAAAAAAGGTTCATAATAAGGTTCATTCAAATAGCAAGTTCTTTCACTTCCTTAAGCAATAACTTCATTTCTAAGAATTCAGTTCCTGCCTAACTATTTAGGAACCTGCCTAGCATATAAAACAAGCTACTCAGAGCCACACAGGTAAATGTGAACAAATTAGCAAGTGTGGCTGCAGTTTGTCTAAGATCAGAGAGAAATTACTAGAAAACACTAAGAATGGTAGAGAGGTTTTCTTTTTTTTTTTTAAGAATTACAAATTAGTGGTAGAGAAAAATAGTAAACTATTTCTGGCAAAAAAGAAAACACATATTTTCAGAATTTCTTCTTTATAAAAATAGCTAGCAAGGTATTTCCAGACCAAGACAGAAATAAAAGCCTTTTATCAGCTAAAACCAAACTAGAAAGTAAAGTATTTGCATAGTAGGAGAATTTAGGTTACACTCTAAGGAAAAAATTATTTACATATACATGCATATACACACATATATACATATACAGTCATCCCTCACTATTCATAAGGGATTGATTCCAGGGTCCCCTACAAATACCAAAATCCAGAGATGCTCAAGTCCCTTATAAAAAATGGTATAGTGTTTGAATATAACCTGTACATATCCTCCAGTGTACTTTAAATCATCTCTAGATTAGTTGTAATATTTAATACAATGTAAATGCTATGCAAATAGCTGTTATATTTTTTAATTTCTATTCTTTTTATTGTTTTATTGTTATTTCAGTGTGTGTGTGTGTGTGTGTGTGTGTGTGTGTGTGTGTTGTTTGTTTGAGTCCACGGTTGATTGAATCATGGACATGGAACCTGCAGATGTGGAGGATATAATTTCATATCATGTTAGGCATATGAGAATGACAAGCTTGCAGCTTAGAAAATTGAACGAGAATTTCCATGGTAAGAAGCTAAGGTTCAATTCAGGGGGTAGCATCAGCCCATAATAAGCTGAGTCTATTTTCATACTTTTTTCCAGGAGCAAGAGATTTGGTATCCTATCTGAGACCTTCCTGGTGACCCTGACATCTTACTTTTTTTGTTTAATTATCGGAAACAGAAATAGTAAATAATGTTGATGTCAAAGGTGGCTCGTGAGGAAGAGTCCTTGCGATTGCACAGAAGTACTTAAGGACCCTGACTTAGCAGAATGGGAGATGTATGACTCAATCAATAAGACAAGATGGTGTGAAATACTATAACCCGTGCGAGAGGAGGAGGGGAAGGAGGCTGCTCCTCAGTGGGCAGGAAAATCAGACCACTGGGTTCCACTCCCAGGTCTCATGTTGACTTAGCTTTTGTGACCTTCATTAAGCAGATGTGATTACAGATGAATGTGCAAGGTATGCCACGGAATAGAGAATCATAAAGGAAATTTGCTGGAAGTCTAAACTCAAAAACAAGGGCAAAAAGAGAATCAAGTCCAAAAGCAGCAACAGACACAGAGTCTGTTGGAGAGTCTGTTGGAGAGTGCAAATACCGGAACGTGGTCAAGTTTACTGATTTCTTTAAAAATACGAACCAGTAAAAGTTTAGTGTGCCCTTGTTTACATTTCAGGTATATGGTTTCAAAAAATTTGAAATAATTTGCCTTATCACTCCTCCCTGGTTCCTCACTCAGACTCCCCCAGCACATGCTTGGTTCAGGCTTTCCACCATCTGGGCTGAGTCCACAAGCCCACGCCCCAAGCCACCCCGAGTACTGATCAGAATAGGAGGGCCTGAGCTTGTTCTAATCCAGCCCCTCTCTGCTGTGCCTCCCCTACCAGGTGCTGGTCAATTCCAAGGTCTGGGACTTCCATAGCCTATTAAGAACAACCATGCAGATAAGTGCAAACGGAAAAACATGAAATCACAGTCATCAAAATTACCTGAAAGTAAGTGATTCTTGACAATCCACAAGTTATGAGTTAGCATCTTGGGCTCTCAGATAACTTCTCCTTCCCCAAACCATAATTATTCAATGGTTTTGGTAGATAATTTATTGTCAATATGCTACATACAGGGGATGACATAACCTCACACCATGTTGAACTACTAGGTAATGCATTCAGATAATACAATACACCAAACTGATTTTTTTGATTGTTTAAGTGTTTTGAATGGGAAATCAAGAAACTTGGAGAACATTGGAGGTGCCCTAACCTCAACATAGTGAGGAGTAAGAAAGGCTTCCCAGGTGGGTGACATCTAATCTGAGCAACAAAGCAGGTAGAAGGTGAAGCCAGTGGTAATGGCAAGATTGTTTTGGGTAAGGGGCTTGGCGCTTGGAAGGGATGGCGCTTGGTAAGGGATGGCGCTTGGAAGCAGGGGATGGTAAGGTGGACGGTGGCAGCTGTTTTGGGATTATCTGCCTGTTTGACATGAATTATCTAGCACTGACACACAACGGTGAACAAGCACCATCTTCATGGAGTAGTGCATATGCTCTCAAGCAGCCCCATATCCCAAAGACAAACGAGGGCACACACACTTTCCACGTCCATACACTATTGTTCACCATGGACAGCCATCAGCTACCTGACAATCTCTCCTAACAATGCCAGAGACGATTAACTTCTCACAGCTTGTAGCAGGCAGGTTGCTGACACCCGCCGGATGAGAACTTTCAAGCACACTTCAAACAGCTCAATTAGATCAAGAGAAAAGCCTCCTGGAGCAGCTCCATAGATTTTACTGTAAAACATTTTCCTTCTCTTCATAATATTAAAAAAAAAATACTATCGGCTTCTTCCCGACCTGGAGTTCAAAGGTTGCTCTAGCCTTTTGCGGCGCCTCCCTTTCAATTTAGCCTGCTTCCCATTTTTAACCTGCCTCAATCACGGCGTCTGCAAACTCTTCGGTCTATAGCACATTTATGGGGAGAACCAGCTGCTTCTCTTTCAGTCAGCCCCAGAAACCATTCCAGTTCACTGTGTATTTATACACTGGGCAAGAGCGCTAAGGCAGGAGAATGGGAGAAAGGGCAAGAGCACAAGTTCCAGGCATTGCCATCACAGCACAGAACAACAAGGAAATAAAAAGATGAGTACACCTGCGGCTGCCCTCTCCTTTATTGAACTCTGCTGTGGTTATCAGGCACATGTGGGGAAGATAGAGTGAATATATGGCTTCTAGTGTGTGTTGTATATAATTCAGCACTGTGCAGGGGGCAAGCAACTCTTCACGTAGTTGTCAGAAGGGGGTAATAAATATATTGTGCATGGGGGGAGAAATGACCAGAAGGATGGAGAGTATTTGGATGACTTGCCAAAGGAACCTCATGGAACAAACATGTCTTTTTATTCTTCCATTTTCAACCTTTAATAATCCATACTTAATGCTTCCTCCAGTCCACGGTTTCTGCTTCAGTACTTGGACATTATCTATGTTTATTAATAGTGGCCACGATACTTACTAAGTGCTTATAGTGTGCCTTACCTTAAAACTAGAGGAGGCACTTTTCATTTGTCACCTCACTTAGAGTTCACAACAACCCTTTAAAGTAGATACTAGTATTTCCATTTTATAGATGAGGAAACTGAGGCAGACTTTCAATAACCCACCCAAAGACACACATCAAGGGCATGGCAGAGTCACCCAGGTGTGACACCAGGGCCCAAGTTCTTATCCACTGTGTGCTATTTATTATAAACATCAGTGACTCTTAACATTAAACATATGGTTACTTCTTCTAGAGTGCTTTCATTTTGTTTTTTTGTTTTTTAAGAAACCAGTTTTTACAACCTGAAGTAGGTAACAATAGATGTTAGACCATTAGATGGTTGGTTGGATTTTGCCACTCCCATAGGCTGAGCTGTGCGAATTGCTCATATTTCCTACATGACTTTACTAGATTAGTCCTCATCCATTGCAGGGCAGAAGGACCACGGACCTGAGCTGTAGAATTCCACAACAGGATATTGGGATTGGGAAACATACCACACACAGCAATGAGTCACGTTTGCTGAGTCTCTGATTCTCTCAGGGCACTATTTTCCTGGAGAAGTTGTGAAATACCTTCTAGTGTTTTCTTGCTTCTTTCAATCCACTTTTTCCCAACAGCCATCATAATTTTTAGAAATGAAATTTTATCATGTCACCATCTGGTTTAAAAGCCTTCAGTGGTCCCTCATTGCTCTGAAAATAAAATCCTAGTGGCAAAGTGCTCAGGAAAACAACGTCCCAGTGCCTCCACGTTGCGGTTTCTGCAAACAACCTGCCCTTTGAGCAGTGATGTATATGCAGCTTTTCTGATTCAATTTCAACTTGTAGGGAGCTCTGAAGCCTCATTTCTTCCCTAGCAGACCTTGGCACCAACTGCTGAGAACCAAATGACCTATCGGGTACCTGAGGGATAAGAGAAGGCAAATACAGTAGTAGCTAGTGTTTGTTTCAACACTGCTATAGGTGGGATAATAAGAAAGTGTGCTTCGACAAATGTTTTATGCTCTCTAGAGGAGCACATTGTAGTTTTAGAGGTTCTTAAAGAAGTTAGTAGAATGGCTATATAGCTTCAAGACAAATAAATGACCAAAAAGTAAAGGATTAAAGGGAGCAGGGGAAGGGGATGCATTTTAAATACATGCAAAACCAAATAGAGGATAGCTACAAGCTGTCTTTTGTTCCCTACAAGGACAAGAACAAAGAAAAAAAGTTTTAGCCCTGGGAATGAAACCAGGAGAGTAAACTACAGTGGATTGAATGAGTCAAGATTCTTTAACTTACTATTAACATGATGAGTTAGCATGATGGAAAGAGTGTGTATTTTGAGATCAGACCTCACTGCACTTCCAGCCCCACTCTTACCTTCAGTTTTTGCAGGTGTATGATGAAGATGACAAGAGCAGCCTCCCAGGACTGCTATTATGGGTAAATGAGATCACACACACAAAATGTCTTTCACGGCATGGCAGATGCTTGAGAAGTGTCCGACATGCTAACGCCATGTTTTCCAACCTTGCTTCATCAAAAAATTGAACGTGGGGCATTTGTCAAAAAGCAAATTTCTAGGCATGTCCCTTACAGATCCAGATTCAGTATATCTGTGGTATGTATTATAATAGTGGCCTCTAGCAATTATTATGTTCCAACAAGTTTAAAGAATAGTGCCCTAATTCATTTGGTTAAACCCATGGTGTTTGAATCTAGACTGGATGAAACTGGATAGGTCTGTAAATGCCTACTGTTATGGGTTGAATTGTGTTCCCCCAAAAATAGTTATGTTGAGGTTCCAGCATCTCAGAATGTGAATTTATTTGAAAATAATTATTTAAAAATAGGTATATTTTATATATATAATTAGTTAATTTAGATGAGGTCATACTGGAATTGGGTGAGCCCCTAATCCAATATGACAAACGTTCTTATAAGAAGATAGCCACAGGAAGATAGGGACACATATGGAGAACAGCATGTGATTAAGAAAAAAGAGATTGAGGTTACACAATTACATGTCAAGGAAGGCCAAAGGTTGCTGTACAAAATACCAGAAATTAGGAATAGGCACGGTATCATTCCCCTATAGATTTCAGAAGGAGCATGGCCCTGCTGACACCTTAATTTGGAGTTCTAGACTTCATAACTGTGAGAGCATACATTTCTGTTGTTTTTAGCCACCCAGTATGTGGTGCTTTATTATAAGAAGCCCATAACTAATGCACCTAAAAATCTCTAATCTGAAATTTAGGACCATCTTATAGCAGGCCCATCATGATCTTGTGGATTGAGAATGAGAGGTACATTCTCCCCATCCTCTGCTGCTGGAGTGGATTTTTATCTGACTCTCCAAAATCAATTCCATTTCAGCAAAATAGCCCCCACCCTCCTTTTCCCTTCTAGGTTTAGGAATGACCATGTGACTTAATCCTGACCAATGAGATGTTGAAGAAGTGATGTGGGGGGTGGAGCTGGACATGGTTTCCTTATACCTAAGGAGATGATACAAAAGAAAGAATTGGTTCTGCCCACTGGATGTTGACATTTCAGGATCTGACATCTGGAACAGTTACGGATGCCCTACACACAGGATAGCCTGTCTAAGGCGAGAATGGACAGATTGGGGACAGCAGAGAAAAAGAATCTGGTGACATCACTGAGCAACCAAATTAACCAAGTGTCAAGCACACTGTATTGTGGGAAATTTTGCTCCTTAATTTCTCCATAGTCCTATATCGTTCAGTTTCTTATCATTTCATTTTAGCTCTGTACTTTTTTCTAGAGGTAACTAAAAATAATTTACTTTCCACCATTCTTTTCTCCTTGAATATGGTTTATATTCAACTTTTGACTTAAAATGATCCTTGCTAGTAAATTTCTCTTATCACCCCACCTAGCAAGCATTTGCATTGGCTTCCGACAGATCTGATTTGGGTCCAATAGAGGATGTCTGGACTATTTAAGACATTCCAGTACTGTGGTTAATAGGAACAGACTTGGGGTGACTTCACCCCTACTCCCACCTTGACTTTCTCCAACATCAGTTATCCTTAACAATATGGCATGCTCTGTTGCTAGTTAGAACCCAGGAACTAGTTAGAATTGTTCAACTTATTTACAGGGAAATGAAGAAGCACAATCTGAAAAGCTATCACAAGACCTGTGTTTCTGGGGAAAGAGTCTTCTTAAAACATACCATGAACTGAGAAACTTCATTGTTAGGGATTTGCCAACTCTTCTCCTTAGAAGCAAGCCTTGACATTAGCAACAATTACAGAAACTATTGAATTAAACGTTTCTTCCAATAAGATAAATAGGTTTTGAGATATTTATCTGTGCCTGTGTTTGTGTGACTTGTATTACTTTACATGTTAATTGGAGTCACGAGTGTGACAGTACCTAAGTCATCTTCTTCAGGGTGGGAAACATCTAGGTGGAAGGAAAGGCAAATAACTGGTTGACACATCGAGGCTTTGACTGCTTTTCAGCTATATTTACATCATCTCCTTCCAACCTTCATGACCTATATTTATAGTTTTTTTGTTGGGGGCAGACATTCATTACAATATTTTTTCCTGAGACTCACATCTAACCCTTGTTCACTATGCAAAGAAGCTTTGTAGTCAGTAACAGTAATCACCTCTTTCCCTGTTCATGTAGCAAGAGGTGTTTGGCTAAAAACAGGTAAAAGAAAAGGAAGAACTTCATTAATCTCAATTTATCAATCTAGCTGTTAGGACCAGCATTAAGATTAAAACTACATACAAAGAAAATATTAGGAAAGAAGACTGGAGACAGTTACTAAATGTATTTGTTTTCATCAGTATAAAATTGCTAGGCTAAATTTATTTTGCAAATTCTCTTTCCCCAAGAAGAAACTTGGAGGTATATTTATATATTTATTTATATTTATACATATATGTGTATATATATATATTTATATAGTGACTATTTTTCCTAATGATGGCCTAGAAGCCTCAAACATGAATTCTAATTAAACCAGAGTCTACTTCTACCTCACTTCGTGAATCAATGAAAGAAACTGAACATCATTTTCTTGACAATTATATACTTGTAATTAAATGACCAGTTATTCAGGGAATGGTAGAAAATAAAAAGCAGAAAAAAGATAATGCTCATGTAACATCGTGAGATGTTAGAGTTGGAAGGGAGCATGGGATGGGCTAATAAAGTGGTTCTCAAAGTGTGGCATGTGGACAACTTACTAGAATCACCTGAAGCACTTTTTAAAAATGCATATTCTCAGAACCCATCCCGGACCTATTAAAGTGCTGTGGGTAGAGATTTAAGTCACTCTTTTTGTTACCCTCAAATTTGTGTGTGTGTATAAGGAGTGGTGGTATCACAGTTGCTTGAGAAGTTATTTTGAAATATACGTTCCCTTCTATCCTCTAAATCTGAGGAAAATTCTGAGTTGCCAGTGAAATTTTAGAAAGCTCCCTAAGCAATTCCACCTCCTTGGGAACTACTTCTCTCTTCGAAGACTTTCATGCTAAAGAAATAAAAATAAAGTCTAGGAAGTTGTAGCCCACCTAAAGTGATGTAACATATCACTTTATAGAGTGATAGAGTTACTGGCAGAGCCAGGACTATAACATGGGCCCCATTGACAAGTGTCCCATGCACTACAGATATATATTATTTTTAAACATCTTTTTATTATAGAAAGTCTCAAACATGTACAAAAGCAAACAAAATTGTATGATGAAACTCGATGTACCCATCACCCAGGTTCCATGATGATCAATTTATGGCTGATATCATCTCATCTGCATCACTGAACACCTCCTCACCCTAGTTCCTGACACTTTTTAGGCAACCAGAATCATATCCATAAATATTTGCCTGATTATTTTATTATAAGGCAGAACAAAATATTGCTTAGCTTCTTTGTGCTTTAGTTTTTCATCTAAAAAATACCCCTGAACCATCAAATATCAAACTTGCAAAAACATTTAATATATTTGAGAATTACAGTATACTCCTTTCACCTCTTTTGCAGAGTTAAGAAGTAGGTATTTACAAAACATACATTAGTTTTGTAATCTACCAACTCCATAATCATTTAATTTCAGTGTAGAAGAAACTGTGGTGATACAGGCTCTGCTATATTGACACACTATAGGTAATTCAGGGACAGGTGAGACTGGAAGTAGAAATATCATACACTGGGCTAGGTTATGGCTCCTTTTGCTAAAACCAAACACAATTAGAACACAACAATAAGCCAAGTAGCAGGCAATTTCCTAGGAGTTTGAAAAATTTGGCCTTTTATTTAGAGATCTTGGATTGACAAAATAATATAGATGGAAAGATTCCATAACAAGTCCTATCAAATTGTATGTAAAATGCTTAAATAGGAGAGAGGGGAGAAAGGAAAGGGAGGGAGAAAAGAAGAGAGAGAGAGACTGAGACTAACTCATGCACATCTTACCTCATTCAGTACAAAGAGTTAATTATCATTACGGTAAATTATGCAGTGAATGAATCAAGGTAATCATAGGGCAATCATCTTTCAATTCAATTAACAAGAGGTACAATATCTTTCAAAACTCCAAAAGATTTAGAATGCTTTCTGTTATTGCTACCTAATGGTTGAAATGTTCAGAAAAATTTGACCTTGTAGGGTAATGTTTAATGTAATCCCTTGTTTTAATAATGATGGGACTGTAATTCTAAACCAAAGCATTAATTTCATATAATTCTTAGTCTTCCACAATATACTAAAAAGGGATAAGCAAAATGGAACAAAGCATAATGGTCACAATTATACGTTAGAGTCCCCTCTATCATATTTTAAAACAAAGAGTGGCTGACAAAGATGTATAAGAGTATTGATATGAGAATCCTGTGAACTGGTATTTTTACATAATTAGCATAATACTCTTATAATGTCTAGAAAATAAATGTGTATGTACTATGTGTATGTGTATATACATACACATTTCCCTAAATATAAATATATATGTATATACTTTATGTATATATAAAAATATGTACATATTTTAACTTACAATGACAGGACAAATGTCTAAAAATTGCAAGAGGACATTAGAATGATACTGAATTCTGTTAAAATAATATTCTCATATTGCATTCAGAAAGCATGCTGTTGATTTTTGAATTGTGTGTGTTTTGTTTTTGTTTTTGGATTTTGCATGAAACCAAATTCTGTCATTCAAAGGAACACACCATTGACCCTACACATTTAAGCTGCAGGCCCCAACCCCAGTCAGCCACCCACCAGACACCTGGCTGCACAGCAAGAGGTGAGCGAGTAAAGCCCCACCTGCACCCGCAACCACTCCCCAGCACTTGCATCACCGCCGGAGCCCTGGCCCCCTTCAGATCAGCAGCAGCAGCAGACCCTCATAGGCACTCCAAACCCACTGCAAACTGCGTACTAGAGGGATCCAGGTGGCATGGTTCCCATGAGAATCCAATGCCTAATGATCTGAGGTGGAGCCCAGGTGGCGATGACCCCCAGCCTCCAAGCCCCTCCTGGAAAAACTGTCTTCCGTGAAACCAGTCCCTGGAGTCAAAAAGGTTGGGGACCGCTGCATTCAGGCAATGAAGGTTTCATTTATTACACAATATAGTAAACTAAATCCCCGGGAGAATGAATGGTTTGCTTTAGGTCACAAAGATAATTATTTGAATGGCCTGGTATTTTTATGTGTCTAAGAGATATATGCTAATTCAATCATCCAATGATGTGTCATCTAGTGAGGAATATATAAGAATTCAATATAGTACATGCTTCCTAACCTGGAGAGGCTTATCGTCTAATTTGGGAGATAAGATACTGGAGGAAGAACTAATTTTTAAAATGGCGTTAAATTATGTGATATACATTCATAATATTTTGGAACTGAGATAAAAGAAAAAGCATTACTCAGTATGGATTAGGTGACATTTAAAGTTGGTCTTAAGGGATAAGGATGAGTTTTAGCCTCTAGGAATTCGCAACCTGGTGTTGGAGAGAGGGGAAGGTGGACGTGGAAATCATGATCTATGTTTAAAAGCAGAAGTAAGGTTTTTAATATAACTAAAGCAAAGTCCAGTGGAAATTCAGTAGTTACTAAGTGTCACTAGCGGAGGACAGGACTACAAAGCTTCTGCACAGCCAAAGAAACAGTCATGAAAGTAAACAGACAACCTATAGAATGGGAGAAAATTTTTGCATCCTACGTATCCGATAAAGGGCTGATAACTAGAATATACTTAGAACTCACGAAAATCAGCAAGAAAAAATCAAATGACCCTATTAAAAAGTGGGCAAAGGACTTGAACAGAAACTTTTCTAAAGAAGACAGAAGAATGGCCAACAAACATATGAAAAAATGCTCAACATCCCTAATCATCAGGGAAATGCAAATCAAAACTACGAGATATCACTTAACTCCAGTGAGAATGGCCTTTATCAAAAAGTCTCCAAATAACAAATGCTGGCGTGGATGTGGAGAAAGAGGAACACTCCTACACTGCTGGTGGGACTGCAAACTAGTTCAACCTCTGTGGAAAGCAATATGGAGATACCTTAAAGCGATACAAGTGAATCTACCATTTGATCCAGCAATCCCATTGCTGGGCATCTACCCAAATGATCCAATGACACTCTACAAAAAAGACACCTGCACTCGAATGTTTATAGCAGCACAATTCATAATTGCAAGGCTGTGGAAACAGCCCAAGTGCCCATCAATCCAAGAATGGATTAATAAAATGTGGTATATGTATACCATGGAGTACTATTCAGCTCTAAGAAACAATGGTGATATAGCACATCTTATATTTTCCTGGTTAGAGCTGGAACCCATATTACTAAGTGAAGTATCCCAAGAATGGAAAAACAAGCACCAGATATATTCTCCAGCAAACTGGTATTAACTGAGTAGCACCTAAGTGGACACATAGGTACTACAGTAATAGGGTATTGGGGAGGGGGGGAGGGGGGCGGGTATATACATACATAACAAGTGATATGCGCACCATCTGAGGGATGGTCATGCTGGAGACTCAGACTTGTGAGGGGAGGGGGGAAGGGCATTTATTGAAACCTTAAAATCTGTACCCCCATAATATGCTGAAATAAAAAAAAAAAAAGAGAAGGAGAAGCCCAAAGTTGGGTCTGACGGGCAACAGATAAATCAAAGAGAGTGGGGTAGAAAAGACATTTCAGCAACAGTATGAGTAAAGATGAGAAGATGACAGTGGCAGGCACAATGGTTGAGACAAAGGGCAAGTGTGGGTCCTGGGAGACATGGTTGGAAAGAGAGGCTGAGGCTGGGCTGAGAGATAGAAAAACATGTTCAGAAATTGAGACTTTATCCTTCAGACCCCAGGAGTCCCTGCAAGTTTTGCAGTGGACTGACAAGTTGTGACAGTGTTTTGGAAAGATAATGCAGGTGACAAGGGAGATTGGACCATTTGAGCAGCTGGAAGCACAGCAGCCAGTTGGGAGGCTATTATTATATTTCAGAGGAGAGATTAGGGGCCAAAAGTAGGACAGTGGCAAAAGTAATAAAAGGAGGAGAAGAGAAGAAATATTGGTACTGTCAGTTGACTGAATATGAAGGGCAAGAGAAGAGGGAAGGATGATTCCAAGGTTTCAGCTCAGGGGCTAGAGGATGGTGATCCACTAACTCAGACAAGGAAAGGGAAGCGGGGCAGGTTTAAGAGAGAAACATGAAACTGTTTTATCCAGTGAGCATGAGGTAGCAGCCAGCATCCACACAGAGGAGGCAGTTGGGAACTGAGACTCGAGATAGAAGACAGCTTCAACAAAAGAGTGAACAAACAGAAATTCTAATCAATCATGTGCCAGCATGAGAAAGGATGCAGAATGGAGAGCATGTACGTGTGAAGGACATAAGAGATGGAATTCCCTGAAGTAAGTTTTATTTGGGGACTAGTGGTAAATAACATAAGATGCAGAAAGTTGGGGTTGCCCCTACCCGAATGCCCTTTCTAGTAGCTGCCACTGCCCTCAGAGCACATGGTGAGCACAGCAGGCAAAAGCGCCTGGCACCTGTTGTCTTCATTCGAGCACAGGGTTCCAAAGGCTCTCCCCAATCTGTTCCTTTCCAATCATTTTCTTAACTTTCTCAGGCTCCCAACTTCACTCCTTCATTTTTGGCCTTCATGTTTCATGTATTCATATTACTGCATCAGCTCCAGGCTATCACTTTGAATTCTTCCATTCTGCTTCTCTGTCACAGAACGCACCTTCAAGACACCAATGTGCCTTCATTTCAACCCAACCCACAGACAAGGATAGCTTCAGAATTTATAAGTAGGGAGAGCTCATGATCACCAGTGCTCTGAGAATGGGAGGTCAGGAGACTTATTTTGCAACTTCAATTTGCATATTAAGATCTGTTTTTATTTATGGTGTGTGTTATAGTAAAGAAGATTTCCAAAAATACATTTATTCACACTTAAAGTACTTTGTCCTTTGTTTTTGGTACTTCTTGTTGGTGATATCACTTAAGGTGGTGATTTACTGCATTAGTTTTCTGTGGCTGCCGTAACAAGTTGGCACAAACTGGGTGACTTAAACACATCCATTTTTTTTCATGATTCTGGAGGACAGAAGTTTGAAATTAGTATCACTGAGCTAGCAAGGCCACTAGCAAGGCCACCTCTCTCTGGAGGCCCTAAGAGCAAATCCACTTCCTGACCCTTCCAGCTTCTGGAAGCTGCCAACACTCCTTGGCTTGTGTCTGCTTCAATCCAATCTTTGCCTCCATCTTCATATCACCTTCTCCTCTGTGTGTGTGAGGGGAAGGATTTTCCCTTTGCTTCACTCTTATAAGGATACTTTTTGAGGATACTTAGGGCCACCCCAATAATCCAGGATTATCTCCTCATCATAAGATCTATAACTTAATCACATTTGTCAAAGACCTTTTTCCAAAAAATGGCAAAATTTGCAGATTTCAGAGGATATCTCTGGGGGACATTTTCCAACCTACTACAGGCAGGATAATGCATTCTCTCAAACCATGCATGGTGACACTCCCAGCTAGTTCCTCCTTGCAGGATCATGAATGTCAAGATGCTAGCTTACATATGAATTTTGTTTTAAAGAGGATCTGGCCTTAGATATCAATGTTAGTCTAAATCCATTCATCCCAATCTCTTTGAAACATTCTGTTACTGCATGATGGATTCCATATGAAGCCTGCCACTTTGGGAAGTAACCTTGATTTTGAATTAAGTATTAGCATACTTTCATAAGAACACTGCACAATGATGTGACACATGGCTTTAATTAATATTATGCCAAGCCTAAAGTCATCAATTCCCACTGGTGACATTAAGATGAAATCAATGTTGTAGGCCACAAAATATGCCACCTGACAAAAAGTGGCAGCAATTTAGAAAACTGTCAAAATGAAATACATAAAATAAACTCCATGCTGAGACAGTATATATGGCAGTAATAAATGCATATATATATATATGCATAGTAGTTATTAATGGTAATTAAATAACACTGTAGTTAATGTTTTTAATCCATTTACTAAAAAGGGGGTCAGTGGCACAGAAAATCCAACAGTGGATAATTTAACATTTAATTATATTAGGAATGTCAAATTTTCATTATTTAGTTGAAACAACTTTAGAATAATATTAAGATTAGGCTGCATTTGTTAGACATATTCTAAGCTATTTTTGGTTAACTGCTGACTGGTTACAGAAGCTATTAGAGAGCCATCATATCCCAATGCCTAAACCAAAAAGTAGAAGGCCCAGAGGCTTTTTAGGTCTTTAAATATCTCCATAAGGAAAGGTGGTATATGTATACCATGGAGTACTACTCAGCCATAAAAAACAGTGGTGAACTAACACCTCTTGTATTATCCTGGATGAAGCTAGAGGCAATTCTTCGAAGTGAAGTATCACAAGAATGGAAAATCAAGCACCACGTGTACTCACCATTAAATTGGCACTAACTGATCAACACTTATGCATGCATACATATGGAAGAAACATTCATCGGGTGTTGGGCAGGTAGGAGGGGGAGGGAGGGGATGGGTAAATTCACACATAATAGATACAGTGCACACTTGGGGGATGTGCATGCTTATAGCTGTGACTCAGACAGTGCAAAAGCAATATATGTAACCAAAGTGTTTGTACTCCAGTAATATTCAGAGATAAAAAAAAAAAAGCCCAGGGTCCAATAATTGGGCTCTCTGTGAACTCTGGAATGATATTATCATACTTTTAAGGAGTGACTGGAAAAATACCGTTTGGGTTCTGTACTTGGTCTTTGAGGAAAGAAATAATATATGCAAGTATGAAACTTCTAAATAAAAACAAAAACATTGCAGCTTGGATGTTTTGAACATCTGGATGCTTGATATGCATCAAACAACTAAGAGGATTAGCTGAAACTTTTTACTTTTTAATCTTCTCAGTTTTGAGTCAAAATAATGATTCATTTTAAAGGGCTGTGTTGGCTATTTCAAGTTTATTAAGAAGCTACATCTTCCCTCTCACCTATGGAGTCAGGCCCTGTTACATATAAACCCTATTCATATACATCTACACATACTTCTGTCTACACACAACTGACAGACCTGTGTATTCAGTAGACGGATCTCTCATTTACTTTAATGAAGGTGAAACTATGTTTGAACATTGTGGAGCTCCTTGTGCATTGCCACAAATCTAATACACATTTTTTAAAAGATACTTGACTAAGGCAAGAAAATCAAGAAATATTTAAAACTAGTACTTCCAACTATATACCCTAGTTGCTCATCTAGGTTTGGAAACTCACCTTCTTAAGTACTCATGGAAATTGTATTGGTGGTATCTTTGTTCAGAAGACATAATAAAATAAATTTCATTACTGGATTCTATATTCTTAAAATTAATTTCCTTCATATTATTTTAAATTTTAAATGTGACTACTAGGAAATAGAAGATAGCACTGAGCCAGACTGCCAGCTAGGTGAAGAGTGGTATTAATGGGGTCTCTTCAAGGGAACAAGTGAGGTCCCCAGGAACAGGAATCCTGGTCTGACAAGAAGGGAAGAGATGTTGATTGAGGGAAGTGAGTGGTTGAAGTATTGAATTCCAGAGGTCCAGGAAGAAATATCAGCAAGGCAAAGTTCCTTCCTGCCCTGGAACAAGATGAATCCATTGGTGACAGCCATCATGCCCTCTACAACAAAGTAAAGCTGGTCATTTTGCACATTTTTTATTTTACTACATAATATGCCAATTGCCAATGATTACATGAGACTACTTTTTTCTTTAGCAAACATGGAGAGCTAACTATTTCAAAAACATTTTCAAAGGAAGTTTCAGTTGAATTAAGGCAGGGAACTGAGCAGAATATTCAAAGGAAAACTAGTAATAACTCAAGAGCAGTAGAAATATTTCCTCCAAATAGCACTCTTAAGTCAGGGGAAAGAATGCAATCACAGCACTGCAGAAGTTCTCCAAGATCTTCACCCAAGACACGTTTGGGCACTTTATCACCTTGCTCATTTTTCTTCTGACTTACACCGTACCACACTTTAGAGGACAATAGCCATGTGTGAAGTTTGAAGTTTTAAAGTTTAGTTGCTTTTGAGTTATGTGTACACAATATGCCTCTGGGTATATGGAAAACCCATTATTTTCCTGGTTCCATAACTCATAAGACAGCTGAACAGATCCTCCTAAAATTTTCCCTTCTACCAACAAGTTTAAGCTAATGTTAAATCCAAGATATCTGTAGATTTAACATCTAATTTTTCAAGGGATGCTTCTCTTTAAATATGACTGCCTTCCAAGATATTTTAATAGTAGCTCTTCCTGTTGCTATAGAAAAAAAATTAGTCTCATGTAATAATTGGCAATTGACACATTACATTATTAAATAATGTACATAATGGCCAGCTTTATTTCTTTTTCTTAATTGGTATACAAAACTACAAAAGTGGTTATAAGTCCAATAAAGCCCTTTGCCTTTAAGCCCAAGGTCCTGGACTTGAAGCATCAAAGATATGCTTCAAGATATGCTGTATAATGGAGTGGAAAGAAAATTTAATGAGTCAATATTCTATAGTGAAAAGAGGCAGGCTGTATTAGAAATAGGGTGTTGAATGGTTAGAGCTCAAGAGGGGCTGATCAACAAATCCATACATCCCCCACAACCATCAAATATTCTTTTAATTGAATAAAATGAATCAGCCCTATCAACTAGAGTTTTTCCAAACTTTAGACTATTGCTTTGGTACCATGTAGGTTTAATCAGAATTCTTGAACCGAGGCTTTGAAGCTTTGTATATAGCTTTCTCAGAAGCCAATGGGAATTTGGTCCAGGCATTTACTCAGAAGGGAATCAAAGAGTGGACTTCCTTGTACTTATAATTGAATTCAAGAATAAGGTATTCTGGAAAGAATGCTGACTTGAAAAGCGAGAGACTGTGGGATCTCATAACATTTCTGCGACTAATTAGTTGGGTGATCTTAGAAATCATTTAACTTTCCTGGACCTGAGTTTTCTCATTTGTAGAATGTGGGACTCTAAATTTTTTTATTATAAAGTAAAAATAACTAGTATATTTATCTGCACAGGGATATGCCAAGAAACAGGAATTATGAGTAAGTTTTATTTTTGTGTGTTTTCTATTTCTGATAAATAAATGAGAATAAAAGTAAAATATAAGATAAATATAATAAATAAATAATATAAAATTGTGAGACCTAGCCTTTTTTACTGTATGGATGAGATGATTTATTATTTGTCGTTCAGGGCTAGAGTCTCAAATTTCAAATATACAAAAAATAATGTGTATCGTGTGAGACTGCTTGGACATCTGCCATCTAATTATCAACCAAGCTGTCTTGTTTCCCAGCTTGCCATGACATCTGGATTGTAAATGTCATGACATTTCAGTCATTCAGCATTCCCAAATTGACACACCCTACATCCTGCCTTGGTCTCTAAATTAAAAGCATGCAATTTTAAACAGAATTCCAGAGTGTGCACAGAATTAGATCCTCTTTTATCAACAGTAGGGGGGGAAAAAGCTACTTTAAAAATATAGAGGAATACTGATGTGTTGGCTGGGTTGGCAAAGGAACGAAGAGCAAAAGTAAGTCTGCTTAGAAATGCACTAGGTTGGGGGAGGTGAAGAACATGAGCTGGTCAAAGAAATTTTTTTTAGCCATCTCTAATAGAAGATATTTGGTGACAGATTTGGTACCTTCAGGGACTTCAAGTCAATGAATATTGAATAAATGATCCAGAAAATGTTGTGGTAGCAGGACTGTATGGTAGCTAGGTACAGTCTCATGTTTATAGTTTTAATTAATTGTACCAACATTGGGACCAGCTACTGGCACATTAGCAGAGCAATTAGGCAAACGAATGTCCTTGGTTCCTATTATGGTAGGAACATGTCTGTGCTGGAAATCACACAGGAAAATAAGAACACAAAGATGAGAAGATAAACTTAGATACTCTCATTTCTCCTCTACTTCTTACATATTGCAATAAAAAGATGGTGCAATTATGTCTTGTCTTATGGGTTTTTAATTTTTTTTAATGTGACTATTTTCCATCCAAAATAATCATAGTTATACAAAAAGAAACCAACAGACCAAATTTGGGTTTCATATAATATATGGCCAGTTCATTGTCTCAAGATAGAAATCTGTGAATTCAGTAATTTCTCATGGTTTGAGAAACCTCCTGCTTTCACACCTCTGATCATGTTGAGTGCTATAAAGAATTGTTCCCATCCTGCACGGAAATGGACCAACTTCATTATCACATACAGTACAGGTTTTAGCTGCACATTTTCTCTTCTTTGCCTGAAGGAAAAACAATACCCCTGATAACCAAAGAACATTATTAAAACCAGTTTCCGAAAGAGTTTAATGACAACTAAATTACTTCTCCTTAAGAAAACCAAATTGTGAGCCCAGTTATGCATATTACATTTGACATAGTAAGGTTTTTGTATTGCTGGCTGTTAAATGGCAGGCAGATTTTATATTTTATTGTGCAATTTCTAGGATTCATGGAAGGCTGGTATTTAAAACGCATTTTTATTTTAAAAAATCATCATGACTTTTATGAATATTGAGTCTGTCACTTCTATCTTTGCTTCACCCACACCTCCAGTATTTGCTGCTGCTGTTGCTGAAAGAGACATCTGGATTTAATTATTCATTCACTGTATATTTTGCAGTTTGGTCACAGTAGTAGATTCATGAGAAAGGCTTAATTTTAGCCCTTATATGCCACACTTATTCAATAGATTATCCTGCTGATATTAATGTGAAAATATGGATTTGAGCATTTTCTTTGGAGCCCTAAAGAATCATTTCTGTTTATACCGTTTTTTGTCAAACCACATTAACACGTATAAATGATGATTAAGGGTATCTGTGTTCAAATCCCATCTCCAAAGTTTACCAGCAATATAAACTGAGAATTTTTTATATTTCCGCATATTACTGGGGTACAAATGTTTAGGTTACATATATTGCACTTGCCCCACCCAAGTCAGAGCTTGAAGCTAGCCCATCCTGCACCCATTAGGTGTGTATATACTCATCCCTTCACCCCCACATCTGCTCCACACCGGATGCATGTTATTACTATATATGCGCTTAAGGGTGCATCCGATAATACCTATTTGCTGGTGAGTACATATGGTGATTGCTTTTCCATTCTTGGGATACTTCACTTAGTAGAATGGGCTCCAGCTCTATCCAGGATAATACAAGAGGTGCTAGATCACCATTGTTTTTTTTGTGGCTGAGTACAACTCCATGGTATACCAAAGGTATTCACAGCAACAACAAAGATAAATAAATGGGAACCGATCATATTAGAAAGCTTCTGCACAGCCAAGGAAACTATCACGAGAGCAAACAGACAACCTACAGAATGGGAGAAAACATTCACATGTTACACATCCTATAAAGGGCCAATAACTAGAATCTATTCAGAACTCAGGAAAATCGCAAGAAAAAGTATCAAACAACCCTATCAAAAAGTGGGCAAAGGACATGAACAGAAACTTTTCAAAAGAAGATAGACTAAATGGCTGAGAAATTTCTTAAGCTTTTTGTTCTTTGGTTTTCTCATATGTAAAATGGAGGCCCAAGAACCTTATGTGCACAGTTATTGTGGGAATTCAGTGAATTAATAAATGTAAAAATATATTAAATGGATGCAGACTCAAAAGTGTTTAACACAAGTAGCTATTATTATGGTATCATTATGAATGAAAACTTACAAAAGACCCAGTTTTAAATCTAGGCAAATTTTCTATTCTATTACCTTAGATGACTTAAATTCCCACATAGCCTCTTATATTATAAAATAGGTTGCAAATTAAATTTCTTCTTGCTTAACAGACAAGACTGGCCCTACATATAAGCAGATGAGATCCAAGCTGAGTGGCACAGTGTAGTCTTCCCAGATAGAACTACTTCCAAGGAATAGCCCTTTTCCCTTTCTGCATTCTCATTCCCCTCCTTACTCACGTACACAAGGACCTACAATATGCTCTTAAAATAACCAAGTTAGTAGGTCGAACTTAGGATAAACATTGAGTTTACTGATTATAACAACCTTAGCCCAAGTTAATTTATCAGACATACCATTGGGATCTCAAGGACATAGTATGTAGAATAGATCCATTATGACAAAAACAGAGAGGCTGAGACAGGATGAACAGTACACAGTGTTCTCACTGTTCAGTGGTCCCTCCTCCAAAAAAAAAGTCCGTTTTACCAGGATACTATGTGCTAGAGGCAGAAATAGAGACAAAGAGGAAGAACAGGAGCAAAAATAGAAGTAGCATGACACACTTGTTCACTTTATATTTTTCTATCTATAGGTGGAGCTGACTGGGGCGTGAAGGCGGAACAGAGGAATTACATTCAACCAACACCAAAATACTAAAAATACTATGGATAATCCACAAAAGCAGATATTTTAGAAATCTGGCTACAAATAAATGCAATAATAGAGAGGATAATCTAGGTAATTGAGATAGTTAAAAACGACAAAAAGAGAAAGGAAAAATAGGTCATGTGGGGAGCCAAGAAGCTCACTGGGTAGAAATATTTAATGATCTCAGGTCCCTTTTCTTAGTTAAGAGTTTTATTTGTGTTTAAATGATAGCTTTCAATTTATGGTAGTTTTAAAGAACGAGTGAGAACACATTTGAAAAGAATGAATGCTAAATTGGAAAATATAATGATCAGTCCTTGAGGGGATGTGTGGTTTAAAGAACGTTTTATTATTTACCATTTTGCATGATGCTTCTGTTGAAATCCTTTAAATAAAATATCTGAGGGAATGACTGAAACACAAGTGAAATCACAGCTCAGAATAAAGGCAATTCTTTAAACTTGAGCTCCGTCTGTTTAACAATTTATGAAGCGTCTCAGTCATTGCTAATAGGCGCTTCGGCATTGTTGTAATTTGGGAACTTTCTGGAGAAGCAAACCAGGCGGAAGCAGAACAAGTGGCTGTGGGTTGCTCTGTTCATCTGATCTACCCTGCACAGTCGAACCGAGATCTCAGAAAACACCACTGTTTTTCTCTACTCCAACCACAGAAACCACACTGCTTAGCAACCCACACACTGTCTGCCTGTAGTAAAGACAATTTCATTCAGTGTATCTCTGAGTTGTAGATTTTTCCAAAGGGAACATCAAACTAGAATGATAAGATAGACACTGAGCTCACTTTCCCCCCTTCCCTACTGAGACTTATTTTACACTCGGGGACAATTACTTTCCTTTATAGAGAGAAGAGATATCTCCCAAAGGACCAATAGCTAATTTACGGACCAGTCCAAGGCTAATATTTTGGTTATTGGGGGACGATTGTTCATTTTTACTGAAGATTTGCAGTAAGTTCCTTTAAATATTTTTCTAATCTGGTGTATTAAAAAAACTTTCCATTTATTAAATTCTAACGTATAATTTATGCAGGAGCACATTTTTGGAATTAAATAGTTAATATCTACAACTCATTATTAATTTTTTTGATCCTATAAAACCAGCAGTGTAACAGGATACAGAGGAAAAAAGTACTTACTGCATGAATTTTTCTTAATTGTTATAATGAACCTCTTTCCACAATTCACCTTGCGGAGGAGATGGAAATGCCAGACCTGATTCACCAATGTGTCTGGTTAAGACAATTTAGCTAAATCACCATAGTGACCAGCTGAGTTCATTCCCAAGCGTCTAGGGTAAACCAACTCTAATTGGTAGCCTCTATCGAGTGTTTGTCAATCTTTTACAAATCATGGTGCACATAGAAAATGAGGGTGACAGAGGAGGCCTATGTGGTGGGAGGGGACTTGCCCAGGGACTAGGGTGACATCAGGTCCCACTCAGCCAACCCAAGGTCTCAAGAGATTGATTTTCTGCAACATAATGTAGCTCATCAGTGTTCCAAAGGCACAAACTAGGAAGCTGTGGCCTAGATTTCAGGGCCTTATCAAAAGCACTATTCCTTCAGTAGGGAAAACAGGAGAAGCCATTCACTATCAGACTCCATGCAGTCTAACCTGGCTTCTTGCCTGGTTCATTAAAAATGCATATATGCCTCCCCTGGTCCTGTGTTTTTCTACCCAGATAGTAACCCCCTCTCTTTTGCAAAACCATGACATTGTTGATCTCTCTACAACAGAAGGGCTCCCTGGCTATCCACCATGGTTAAAACCTAATATCTTGGCTCTGGTTCATGTGGATCATGGCATTGTTTTGCTTGCCCCAGTCAGTCCAATTGCCGCCTCAAAGGAGGAGGATTACAAGCTTAAATTTTTCCACATACTGCCTCTTACAACCATGCCCTGCCTTCATTTGAATCCAACACAGGTTCAGCATCTGATGTTTCCAAATAAAAGAAAAAGGCTTAAAACAAAATTCCCAATACAGAGTCCATCACTATGCCTACTGCCTGGCAGAAGCTGAGGAAGAAGGAGGAGGCTTAAGCTATGATTTTGACTTTGAAACTGAAAAGAACACCTCCTTCAATTTTCTCATGTAAGAGGTTGGTCGGTCGCTAGAAATTTACAGAAGCAAAAGAGATTTTTACCCAATATCTCTGTGCAGAGATTACTTATCAACCCCAAATATCTATTTTCCCTTCTTTCTTTTAGAAATAAAATATCCTAACTGGTTTTAAGCAAGGTTTATGGCCATCCAACCAGTGAGTGCATTTTCTTGCATCTTTTATTTTGCAGACAGGTGTGACCTTATAGGTTATAAGCAAAGTGGTGGGTGCTACTTCGGGGTCTTACCCTTAGTCATGAGAAGGCATGGATTTTCACATGAGAAAAAACATACAAATGCCACCTTCATTAACCCAACACTTTGCATTAGTGGCAGAGGAAGGAAGACTTCTTTGTTGCAGAAGTAGAGCCTTTACGTTAACTAATAGAGACACTCGGTGACTTTCACCTCTTCTTCAGATAATGGCACAAGTGTCACCATAGCAGTCTTGGGCATTTTTTGTCAAGGTGACAAGCATTTTGAAATCAGATGTGACCCTCAACGGACTATGGTCTACTCCAGTGCAGGAATCCTCAGTATTCCTATCACTTGGCACGTAGTAGGCACTCAACCAAAACTCTAAATGACTGAATCGATGCTACAATTTGGCACCAGGAGTTACAAATATCACCCCCCTTCCCCTTTCCCATCGTATCATCTACTTTCCCTGTCAATGCCGTGCTAATTTCTCAAGAGACAAATGAAGAACGTACTTCCCCAGTGCGAGATTAATTATTCCATGCCACTGCTAACTCCCTGCCATATCAGTCTTCGACAGTGTGCAAAGATAAATGGCGAGGCAGCCTTTGAAAGGAAATCATTATGGCACCTCTCCGCTCCGTGTTATCACATTCATATCAGCATGGGAGATAACTTTGAAACTGCTTGTACTGCACTGAGAACCGATGTTCCGGCTGGGGCCTGCAAAGATGAAAAAGTCCCCTCTCGTCTTCAAAGTCTTCCTGTCGCAGTTTGCCTTTCAAAGGCACCCACTGCTTGTGGAAAGGGCTGCCCTGGAAGCGGTGGGCGCCAACGACCTTCTCCTCATGAGAGAAAGCAATCGGGGAGGAAAGAGAGCTGTCTCCTGGCAGGAGAGAGATTTTGGCAAGTGAGAGCAGGACTAGCCCTGTTTACCGGGATTTTGGGTCTAATGCCATGCCGAAACCCACCCCCTTGCTCACGGCAGGCTCTACCCAGGCTGGAAGAAGGACTCAGGGGGCTCTATAGGCCAACTGACTGGTCTGAATGTCAAACATACAAAGATACCACTTGGCTGTAAAAACTAGCCTGTTCCATGTAGTCATTTTTGCTTTTAATTTTCTAAGAAACACCTACTCCGTTAACATAGCACGGGACTCTTCTAGCGCTAAAGCATTCTACCCTAAAGCAGAAGTTGATCTGTGTGAGGCTTCAAAGGAACACTCCCACCTGGCTTCAGGGAGTATGTGCCTTCAGATGAGACCAGCAACCAAGCGAGGCAATCCTTCACTTTTCCCGCCAAGGGGCGCCTCGCAGAACGTCAGCGTCTCACGTGCACGTTTGTGAAATGACTTGCTTCCTTCTTCCGGGCTCTGGGAGGTGACAGAAAGATCCTAGAACTCCGGACTAGGGGCTGCTCAGAGCTGCTCATAACCTGGCATTTCTCTTGTAGCAGTTTCCCTCCAAACCAATCAGAAGAATATAATATTTGCACAATGGGGGTTTGGATTTTTTTATTACCATAAAATAACAACAAGAAAATAGAGGTCATTCACAATAGAAGAAGTAAAGCAAAAGGGAAGAGAAATGAGACATTGTGAAATGTGGTTTCTTAGCCTTAAAACTTAGGCTGGCCAGTGTTTTCCTTACATCTAATCACCTGCTGCCCTGCATTGGGCTGCGGCCTGAAACGTATAAGTCGTTTGGGTTGTGCTCCTCCACATTTGCATCATTCTGGGCCTGACATGCAAGCTCTCCTGCTACACTCTGGCTGCAGTCACTGTTCTTTACTCTTTGCTGAAAAGTTGAAGTGACCTCAGGGTCGCTTCATTGACCCATTGACTAGGTCTGGAGAGGAGACTATTTCAGAAATTAACATCAGTGTGCTTGGCTTGATTAGTCAGCAAGGATTTTCTACATATCAAAATGTTCATGGCTCCTCTAACACTGGCTACTCATACACTGTTGGTCTCGTCAAACTGCAATTGACCAGAAATCAACCAATTGAAAGTTTAAATACATAGACCGTGCTGTGATTATCGTAGTTTCACCCAATTCTTAGTAGGAAGCAGCAAATGCTAAGGAAAGTTTATCAGAAATATATTTTAAATGACAAATATCTAGGAATGCTGTAATATCAGTATAGACTTTGTTTAACTTTCTTCAGTGCTATGGGTTTATATGGCCAAATAACAATATTAGTAGCAAAAATAATACCAGCAACATTTATTGAACATCTACAATTTGCCAGACACTATGCTAAGCACTTTATGTAAATTATTTTTAGGTTTTCCAACAGTGTAAATGGAGAACCAAGGTAACTTTGCCAAAGCCACATGGCTTCTTGATGCTAAAATTGGACGTAGGCCTGCTTAACCTAAAGGCAGTGTCTTTCCTCTATCATATATCCCATGCGTTATTATTGAAAACTCACGATGATGAAACTACCATAGTGAATGAACCTGAATCTTCAACAACGATTTTGTTTATTGCATTTCAAAAGCCTAAGGAGTTTTTCAGCAAAGGAGGAAACAAAAGGCATTTATGCCTTTGGATTTTCAACATATTTTGTAACTTACACCTTGATTTTCTCATCTGTAAACCTGGAAAGTACCATGTATGTAGAGTGCTCATCTTTATCGCGTGGTACCTGGTAAGCACTCTATTCAGGGAAGTTATAGTTAAATTCAGTAGTTTAATTCACTAGTATTAGTTTAATAGTTTAATTCACTAGTATTAAGCAACTAACTTTTATAAGTCAATTGAAAGGGCAACTCTATGTGCTTCAGATTCAACATATAAGTCCTTTTGGGGATTAATCTATTGTAAATGGTGTACAAAGACTTGAAAAGGGAACATTCACAAAACAATTCTGTTCGTCAAATTGCTAGTATAAGGGGATGAAGTTATGGAGAAGTTGTTCTACAATCAAATATTCTTGTCCACACAGAGCATGTCAATTTATTGATAGAAAAACAACACTAACACTTCCAAGGTAGTTATCACTTGCATGCAGAAGCAGAAACTGAGTCAGAGAGAAACATTTTAAACCAAATCCTTACTAGAACCCTACATATCTAAGTCTCCATGTCACATGACTGACTTTTCATTAAAATTTGCTTTTTACTAAAAACAAATAAGACAACCAGAGAAACAAATAATTTAGCCTAAGTCTCTGGTTTCTGAGCTGCAAGTGCAAAACAAGAAGTTGGCAAATATATTGCGGGAGTTTTTCCTTTGAAAAGATAATAGGAATTTCCCCCCAAGATTTGTCTCAACTCCACTCCATAAGCTCCCTGGGTCTCAAATTTGTCACTGTGGGAATCATCTGACAGCTTCTTTAAGTGTCTCTGGGTAGAGATATGAATCAGATTAGCTTCCTGGCTTGGAACAATTCTCCTTGGGGCTATTCCCATGCACAAAAGTGCACCCAGATGTTAGCAAACAACTGCACTGTCAGTTTTCTCTTTCTAGAATCTCTGTCAAGAAACACTGTGGAGTTACAATTTTATACATGTGCTGCAAATGAGAGCCAGTAACAGAAAGCTGGTGTTGTTTATTCATAAGGTGTACTAGACCATTAGTGAGAACACAAGGCTGCTGACATGGCTTATTTCAACGCTTTGCTGAAATATCACAAAATGTGCCTGGGATAAGTCACTTTTTCTCTAATCTCTTTGAATGAAACAAGGAAGTCATGAGGGGTGAGGGGTGGAATCAGAGTCTAAGGTTAGAACTGAACATGACCTAGTCCAGCCCAAAGTCTGCACTGATGATTTTGCCCAAAATCACTCAGCTACTTAGTGGAGAGTAAGAAATGGGATCTGGGTGTCCACTTCCAATCCTATAGTCCTCCTATATGTCAATCCAACAGCCAGTGGGAGCTGTAGCTAAAGCAGAACAAGACATAGGGAAGTGCCTGACTGAGAGAAACAGGCAAGTCACACTTATGGGAGGTTTGTTTAAGAAACTCCTGTAATGGCTTAGTGTCTCCAAAATCTCACTTCTGCCAATCTGAAACAAAGAAAGGACCAAAGATTGAATGTCTTCCAAGTTCACTCATGATTTTTGCCTTGTCTTGTTTTGCAAAGTGTAAATTATCAGATATATGTCAATCTAAACTTTCCTCAGGAGTCCTAAATTTCATCCTCATCTTATGTTTGCCCATTTTTCAAGACCAAAAATACTTTTTTCCTAACAAATAGCCCTGAAGAGACTTGAAAACTAGGTTGAAATTTCCTCTTTGATCTCTCAAACAGTTCTGCAACTTCTGCACCTGGTGCTTGGCCAGTGATTCTTGAAGGTTTGGTGATGACCAGTACAGGTCACCAGGCTCCACTCCCTCATCTCTACCCTCTTCACTATGCTGTGCGCACATCACAATCCATCCCACCGCTCTGCTTCCTCATTTGATCGCTTCAAGTGTCTGGTTAAATTCCTCTTTCTCCATTAAGTCTTCTCAGACCTTGATATCCTCCACTGTGTCATCAAAATCAGTACTGAATTTAAACACATCCGATACCACTCAGAGTCGGTATGTGTGTTAGTCTATTGCTAGAGTCTAAGTTTCTCCAATAGATGTATAAGGGCACGGCCATGCCATTGTTTTGCAGCTACCATAGAGCTCTGCTTAAGCAGCTGAGCTCTACCATACAGTTTGAGCTCAGAAATAAATGTTGGTTGTTTTCCTCCCAAATGCTCAGGCAATAGAGGTCATAGTTTATAATTTTTAAGTATCTCCCATAGTATATGGCAGGATACTGAGGTTTACTTGATTTATGTATTTCAGAGTTAATGTGTAGTATAAAATGTGTAGCACATCTGTGGCCTCTACTCACTGGATACTAGTAGCACCTCCATATGCTCTTTCTCCTCCAATTGTGACAACCAAAATGTTTCCAGACATTGCCAAAAGTCCCCCTGGTAGGGGAGGGGAAGGTGTTGGAAATCACCCCTGATTGAAAACCACTGAATATATTACATTCACAGGCACAAAAGAAGTACTAGTTACAGAGTATGTTGTAAATTTTTTTTTTTTTTTGGTTTCTATGCCTTAGAGAGAGAGGATATCATTAAAAGTGTAGCACAAATGGCTCATTCCCACCCATCAACCCAACAGGGCCGTCTCTTTGGTAGACTGCCTGGGACAACTTATCTTTGAGGATGGGGGAAAGACCGGCTTATACTTGTGTGTCAGCACAGCCCGGGTCTATCTGAGCAGGCTTAGTAACATTTGTAGAAAGGTGCATGAGAAATATCTTACTGTCTTTCAACTGTTGAATAGAGCAGTAATCTGATAAAGAAGAGAACACTACTTTGCTGAAAGTATACTCCTCCTTTCCCAAGCCTGGGAGACCTAGCTTGGAGGAAATTTTCATAGAAATTTTAATACAGAGCCAAAGGAAAAGAGAAACTAGTTAGTCTATTAAAAAGCAATTGAAATGACATGACCTGGATGTTCACTGAATTCGTGGCCTAGAGACCAACAGGGAGATGCCAGTCCTTGTGCTTGTCAGCTCCCTGGTCACTGTTCTTGTCGCATAGCAAGCGTCTGAAAGAGGAAAGGAAAGTCTGGCTCTCTGTCTCAGGGGTTCACTGAGTGAGGAGATAAAAATGAGTAAACACTTTCCAAAAAGGTAACAATTAATTCGAAGGATGGCAATTTATCACACAGCTGCAAAGAGACATGGAAGACCCTGGGGTGTACTTTTAGGTGGCAATTCATTGCTGTATGTAAAATTTCATTTGTCTCCTGTACACACACATGCACAAAAGTGAGAACGGAGGCTTGGCAAAGGAGGAAACAAAGGGGAAGGAGGAATGCAAACCTTACTCAGGTTATTAATGGCGTGGACTCCAATTTCATGAATCTTAACATTCTGCTGTTGGCGTGAGCAATTGATCATGTAAGCCACTACAATGCACCTAACAATTAGGGCAGACTCAAGACAAATGGGGCTGGCCACGTATCTTAAGGTTAAACAGCTGGGCCATGGGCAAGTGCCAGAGGAGGGAATGGAATATGCAAAAGGAAAAGGTTGTTTTGTGTCTGTCATTTCCCCTTTCCTACTTCCACTCCCATTTCAGTTGTAGTTGTCTTCATTTCCATCTCTCAGGAGCCACAAAGCGTCTGGTCGTGAAAATGAAGATCCATATCTAACTGTAAAGGTAGGATGTTTCCAAGTATTCTCTCAAGGCTACCTTATGGACACATTCTCTCTGAAATGAGCTCACGTATATCCCAGGTTTCCTAGACTGCTGCTGTTCCTCTCTGTAGATTGTAACATCTTCCCAATCTGACGGACCAACCAAGGTGGGTCATATAGATATAAACACACACAAATAACTCTGAAAAAACCCATCCACAGCCATGCTTATTAGAGACAACCAAGTATATTCCTTAATTTCTAAATTTTAAGGGAAGAAACCCAACATTAATTGATTATTTTTTAATATTTTAGGTATTTTGTTATACTTCATGCATCTTTCTATCTTTCCACCCATTCATCTATTGTTCTTTTATACAAAACATATGTAGAATGCCTTCTAAGGGACAATCACCAACCTGACCAAATGAATCCTAAAGTCTATTAGGGGGTGCAGATATGGAATGACAATTACAACATAGCAGAATTAACAGTAACAAATGGTAAGCTCTATTTACCATGGAAACACATGGAAAATGCACCTGAACCCCAGATAAGACATCTCAAAAGAAGTAAAATCTGAGCTAGGCTTTTTAGGAGGAGTATAGAGCTAGCCAGAAGACAAAGAGTGGGAGATTGGTGTGGAGAATGTGTTCTCAGCAGAGGGACCAACATGTTTCTATATTTACAAAAGGCATAAAAGGAAAGTTCATTTGGGAAAACACAAGCAAGTCAGCATGACTGTAGCATCATGTGGGAAGGGTGGCATAATCTGAGTAGCAACTAGAAAGTCAGGCATGATGGCATGAAGCATACCATCCTAAGGATGATACATTTTCTCCTAAAGGCAATGGGATCCTTTGGAGTTTCTAAGCTAGGGTTGGCTTAATCAGATATGCACTGCAAAAAGTGATCCTGACTGCACTGTGGAAACTATTGAAGACATGCAAAATTGGAGTCCAGAAAACTATTTATGAAACTGCTAAAGTAAATCAGTAAGACAATGGCAGTGATGGCAGAAAAGTGGGGTATATTCAGCAGCTATTAATTATGTAAAAGGAGATGCAAAGATGACTCATGTAACCTTCATATCAATCCTATAAGGTAGATCTTAATACCCACTTTATGGATAAGGCTTAGCCAGTTTAAGTAACTTGCTGAATGTTAGACAATAAACCAACAGAGATGTCACAAAATCTGTAATGTCTAACTCCGAAGACCATTTTCTTCTCACTGAACCAAGCATGATCTATCTCTTTTAATGTGTTAAATCCTAGGGATTAAAAGTAAGATCTGCTTCCTGGCAACAAGTTGCTTAGAATTGAGTAATGTATTAGAGACTTTATGCTACTATACCCTGCCTCTTGCTTTAATCCAAGCAGTAGGTTCTGGGATACCTCTTTTTAAATTTAGTAATTCTCATAGCCAAGAAAAGAAGTCTAGATATTAAGTTTACAATTTTCCTTCCCTTGATTTTATCCCATTACCTAAGTAATATCTTGTTTTGCCTGTAGCCAGCCACTTTCAAATATCTATAGCCCATAATTCATTTCCTCTGAGTTGTCACTTAGCCAACCTATACATATTTAGCTCCTTTAATCTTTTTTCCTAAGTCATTCCCTCAATTTTCCTAATCATTCCTGTTGCTTCTGTCTGGCCTACCTCCAATTTGTCTACATCATGAAAGACACTATAGAAGCAAAAGATACAGTGCTCTCATTAATAATTCTACTTATACACCATGCATTTTCACCATTTTCAAGCCACTTGTTATTACTTGGGATGTTTTTTTGCATGAAAATAGTATTATATCTCTTGAGTAAGCCTGTCTTCTGTAACAGTTCATTTCTCCAAGAAGGCTCACACACCATCCACTTTTTCTATCCCAAAGCATTATGATGTCAAAGGAGAAGGAATGGTAAGCCTGATTAACGTACTACTAGGCAATAATGATCTATTTCTGGAATTAGTTGGGTAGTAAAATTTTATTTTTTGTTATTCTTTTAAGCCTATAGGAGGATGTAGAAAGAATAAAAATAAAATTTATCAGCAAGATGTTTCTAAATGGAATGCATTTATGACATTCTTATAGGGCTTATTTGCAGCTCTTTAAAAATAATTGACTATCTAATTAGAGAGATGGATCACATTGGTATAGAACACATATACAGATAAATACTGCTTTTTATAGCCTCCGCTATCACAGATATAGAAGCATACAGAGTGAAATTCATTCAGTATTTTAACACTTAAGTTTTCTCTGTCTATACATATTTTTTAAAATGGGGCTCTAAACATGTTCCTTACTTTTATTCTTTCTTTATTTTAATAATATTCCATGAGTCTCTAAAGAAAGGAATTCCCATGACATACAAACACATAGAAAGCAAACACCATATTGAAGAATTATTTCTGTCTAATATGTTGGTTGAAATAGTCTGATAAAACTGAGTATAATAGTTTTAATGTTCTTTATTTTTAGGCAACTTATTTATGGCCCACTCATACCTGCTTGAAGCATCTCAATTGGGATGGAAGACTCGGAAATGGATTAGAAACCTAACTGAGGAGTCCTTGTAAACTTGCATAGCAGCATGCATGGGTTCTCCAGAGATTCTGGTGTTAAATACCAAGCCCAACTATTAATAGGTTTGAAACATGGTTGAAGTCTTCAAACTCCCTGCTGCAGTCTACTTGCAATGGGATCCTTTGGAGTTTTTGAGCTTTAAAAAGGTTTGCTTAATCAGATATGCACTGCAAAAATTTATACTGACTGCACTGTGGAAACTACTGCAGACAGGCAAAATCGGAGTCCAGAAAACCATTTATGAAGTTGCTAAAGTCAGTCAGTAAGACAATGGCAGTGATGACAAAAGTTGGGGTGGATTTAGCAGCTATTAAACAGGCAAAAGGAGATATGAAGATGACTAATATAAACAGTCACATCAATAATCTATAAGGTAGATCTTAATACCCACTTTACAGATAAGGGTTACTTAGTTTAAGTAACTTGCTGACTGTTATACAACAAGAAACCAGCAGAGATGTCACAAAATCTATGCAAACTTTATATCAGTACCTCTTCATACTTTTCAGACAGGTAGACTGCACACAAAACAAGTCTTGCTGCCTCCTTTTCTGGCTCCTTTACAACTGTTTCTCAACATGGCAACCAGAGTGATCTTTAAAAAACATAAATTACACCACGTCGTTCCACTACTTAGTACATTCTAATAACTTCCCATTGCACTTTAATAAAATCTAAACTGCTTTCCACCACCTAGCAGGCCTTGCATGATTCAATCCTTGTACACCTCTCAGACTTCACCCCATACCAGATTTTCTCCTGCTCCAGCCATACTCATCTTTTAAACACCCTCCTAACATGTTCTGTCTTTAAGGCCTTTGCATGAACCATTGAACTATTCCCTCTATTGCAAATGTTCTTTCTCCAGATTTTACAGACCTGACATTTCCTGTCATTCCCACCTCCACTTAAATGTTTCCTCCTTAGAAAGACTGTTGCCAAAGTAGTCACCCACTTGTCAGTTACCCCATGAAATATCCCCCTGCTTTATTTTCTTGATAGAACTTGCCTCTGCATACCTGCTTATTTATGTATTGACTGTATCCAACCCTACCTCCAGAAAGTATGTTCCATAAGAACTAGAATCCTGATTAATGACTTCACTGTGCTTTCACTGGAGCCACAGAGCCTAGAGTGGTGACTGGTTCATGGCAGGAATCAGCCTGCCCTCTCCACCAATGTCTGTTGAATGAATGAGCTGAGAAACTAGGGTATTTGAAGGATGGACCACTCTTTTAGATTCTGAGCCAAAACCCTTCATTTTATAGGCAAAGGTTTAATGGTCTAAGAGGCTATGATTCAAGATAAGGAGGATTAAGAAATTATATCAATGAGCTGTAGTGAAAAAGCATAAAACCAAGATAAGGAAGACTACTATAGTAGTCTGGGTATCTTAAACCTGGTGATGAACCATCATAAATATTCTTCTAGAAAGCCCACGGAGCGTTATTTGCAGAAGCTGTATCATTGAGAGACATTTATAATTTAAAGCGCAAATATTTTACACACTCAGAATTAAATTGCATTGCTTTCTTCTGATTTGCAGAAGGTTCAGAGATAAAAATGCAAAGTAATAAAATAAAAGCCTTGACCTAGCCTCTTAATGATCTCTTTTCCTGAAGCTCTCTGGGTGATCAAGGCAGTTTTAAGCACAAAAGACATACTGGTAATTTGAGTCTGAGAAGGAAGTTTGAAAGTATTAACATGTTACTGAGAAGCCAGTTCCATTTTTAAGTTGGTTGGATCATATTAATATTCTCTTAGTGGTGGTGGTATGGACACTCCAGCAGAAAGGCAGAGAGTGAATGTCCTTCTGGAGTCAGCATAGAAGTCAAAACCATGCGTGCTTTTTAGGACCAGGACCTGGGGCCTTTCTAAGGAAGATACGGGAGCTAATAGATACCCTTTGCCAGTTCAAATACTTCTTCAAAGCTGCAGTCCCATCACCAAGAGAAGTCTCCATTGGCATCCACTAAATGGTGACTCTTATTTAGGGGAAATAAGCCATCTCCCCACACCAAGAAGAATCTGTTAAAAGAGGCTCACCTTCGGAATGATCTCAAAATAGCATTTAAATATGACAGGAAACTGAATGCTCCCTGCCATTAAACAAGGAAGGAACCATCTGGGCAAATAGCTGAAATAAGCTAAGTTTGGAGGCAAAGACTGTGAAAACTACTATTCATCAGGTTTGGGTGGAGATGCCCATTATTATTACTAATAATCACAACAATGATAATAAATGAATTTAATCCTAAAGCAGGAGGCATAATTGGCAGCGTAGGCATGAACCTCTTATAATCACCCGCGCCTCAGCTGTGCCTGGGCAGTGAGAGTGGGAAGAACTCGAGAAAAGAATTACAATTAAAAAGAAATTGACATCTACGAATTGAATTGGGCACATTATCTCTAGCTTCTGGTTCAGAGTTTTTATTACAAAATTAAATAGAGAGGCTAATTAGACTTCAGGAAAACTTCCACTGAACTCCACAGTTTCTACCAGGCAGGAAGAAAGACCAAAGTAAGGCAAAAGAAAATGGGAAGAATCAGAAGTTTTCAAATTACTGATTTCCAGTTACTAGTGAAATGTTGAAGAAATAAGCAAGTGAAACACAAGACAGCTATAAAGTCTAGAAACCTAGACAAATGTACATACTGAGTGATTTCTTGATATTATGATATATGACAGGTTCCATGACATTATTGATATTACATCCATGACCATTATATGATGTGTGCAATGTCCATGGTCCCTCATTAGCACACACGGTTCGATGTACTGTGAGAAATTGAGATGAGCATGATGTATTAACACATTTCATCAATTCTTGCACATGTGTCTGTGAGGCACTGCCTCAGATGATTTATGGCTCTGATTTTTGCAGAGGAATCCTGTACCTTTGGCATTCCATGGAGACAGTCATCAAGAGGGTTTAGACTGGGAGAGCATGCAGTGCATTCCACATGCCATCCAATCTAGCTTGGGAAACTTCAGCCAGCCAGTCCCACATTCCCTTGTCTTAGTAATGGGATGGTCACTCTTCGAATAACCTTCCCCTAGCCTAGCCCTTCAAGTGGGAGCATTAACTGGTCACTTCTACATGGTTGAATCTGGTATACGTAGACTTCAGCAGCAATGTGTGGTCAGAGACAGAGGAACATGATACAGTGTGATCCCTACAGCCGGGCTTTAGCATAGGCTACTTCCTTTGGTTGAAATGCTTTCCCTCGTCCTCTTTTGCCAATCTGACTTCTCATCCTGCACAGAACAGCTCCTATGCTGCTTCCTCAAGGAAGTCTTCCCAGATCAGAACACAAGCTCAGGTCCTTTTCTGCTATGCTAGAAGCCTGCCCTCCTGTGTCCACACTTTGTCATGACTGTGGTTAACTAATTATTTGTGAAATCAGCCCATTCATGCCTTCTTCCTGTGTTGTAAGCTCCTATGAAGACAGGCACCATACGCATGTCTTATTCATCCCTTCATTTCCTTCCAGGTCCTTCCACACCGCCGACAGTAGCCATTAAGGGTGTGTTGACCAAATAATCCTCCCCTTTCAATTGCCTGCCTCCTCCTTGAACTCACGTTAGGTGTTAGGTACTGATTAAAATGGCCACAAAGACTCCTTGCTTTTCAGATGCTGCCTCTGCCTTGTAAGCAAATCCCAAAATACAGGTTTGCCAGAGTCTCTGCAGTCCTTTAAAGGAAAAATGCTTCCATCTACCACCTGGGTCTCTCCTCAGGGAGTTTTGGGGCAGTCTGGGAGATCTGGCCGAGGCCTTGTTCACTTGTCAAATCAGTCCCTCGGCCTCATTTACCAGGCTCTTTAGGACACAAAATGATTTAACTGCGCCAGACAAGACAAAGCCATCTCTGATACTTTCTAACACAATCGCCTTTCATAGTACATTGCAAAGGAAAATGTCTCTTGAATTTAAAAAGGATGCTGAGATGGAGGGGATGTTTACAACAGAGGAAAGAGGAAAACTCTCTTACAAAAATACCTAATCCTAATCTTGTGAAGAGGAAAACAAAAGAATGCAGCTCACTGCAAATGAGGGAGATGCACCTGAGTGTCCTTTTTATCAGTGACTTGATTGGCACCGTTTTATGTGGTTCCTATTTCTCTCTCATTATTAGCATGCGTATTTCTGAATACAACATTACAAAAAGAGACACTCACCCCAAACCTCAAAATTAAACAACAAAATTCTCCCTGTAGCTATTGGAGTCAAAAAGGACATTTTATAAATGTTTTCTGTATGGCTCTATGGTGCTTTTAATATGGTTTTGGAAGTGAATTTTGCTATTTATCCTCTTTCTTCTTCAAATATTTTGATTTACTTTAGAGCCTCCAGCAATCTTTGTTCTCTGGTTAGAAATGTTAGGAATGATTCCATATAGAAATAGCCTTGGGAACATCCTCATCATTTCCACTCAAATTTCCCCTTGTTCCTTTCTGTTCATAATTTCCTCACACTAGTCTCCACTCATCTCTCCTCCAATGGATATAAACATTGGTTCCTACACTGGGTTTGTTTTACTTTGGTGGTGCCCCATCTGTGTCCTTAGAATGTATCATTGCTCTTTATGGAAAGGAAATATGTGAGAGGGATGCTTTTTCCTTAGCACCTGTCCACCAGCACATGTAAAGTTAACAAATGCATTACAGTGATAAAGCTGAGAGCCAAATGAACAGACTTTATCACCAAACACTGTGTGATGGAACCCAGTGACACGCCAACAGATTGATTGACATTCTGTAGCATAAAAATTCCAGAGTGACAATTCTAATCTTTGCTCCTCTCAAAAATAAGCATCTGGTGTGAAGCAGAAGAGTGAGTTAATGCTCATTTCTGAATGCAAAAAATTCAAAGTGCTGATACACATTATTTAAGTCATCTTCTCTCTGAGGTGGCTAAGAAATGAGCATTGTGGCAAAAGTGGAAAAAAAAATACAGGGTCCTAAGGGAACACAAAAAAGAGTTGAAAGTTTCACCTTAGTTTATAGGGGAAGCTGGTGGTATAATAATTTTTACTGGAATTGTGCATTAATTGCAAGTTTTAGTGAAAAATATATATTATATACATATTTCATATATACTCACGGCTCTACTATACCATGTTGTTTCCCTCAAAAACTTATGTTTTTCTGTAATTAGAGCTATTCATTGTGTGTGTGTGAGAGAGAGAGAGAGATGGGGTATATGTGCTTAGTAACAGCTCTGCTGAACAAAGTATACCAAAATCAGGAAGCTGACCTAGGGCAGTTAATTGGCAAATAACAAGAGTACGAGGTTGTAGAGGGCAGCATCATGTGGTTCTGGAATCTAAGTTGTAAATCTTGCTTTGAGGTTCACTGATAAGGAGTTGAGATTTCAGAGAGAAAAAACAAATAAACAAACAAAACAGGTACACTCCAGGAATCATACACTGAACTGTTACGTCAACAACTACAACATTGAATGCCTGAAAACACTGGGCACCCAAATGCTTTTACATTTATTAGTGAAGATTATGTCCAACCTACAAGTCCCTCCTGGGGCACCTGTCAATCAAGGGTGAGGATGGAAGAAAATATTCTTCAGATGTAATTTTGCTTTTCATCTATCCTTTCTCGAGAGGCTACAAAATGATATGCACCTTCAAAATGAGGGAATACACTAAGAAAGGCAAAACTTGGGATTTAATATCAAAGGTAGGCCCAGGGTTTTTCTAGTGTGAGGAACAAGGAAGACCTAGAATGGCAGCTGTGAGGCAGGTGCAAAGAACACCCAGCCCAGATTGGAGCAGGAAAACACGAGATTGTGGAAGGGAGATCTCTAAGGACAACAACAAAAAAAGACTACCTGTGTGTTTATCTTGGGAGGATTTTTATAGCTGTGCTAACTATAACACAGAAAAATAAGCTAATGAGAAAAGGAGGGTATTCATTAACAATGAGTTACAGAACAAACGAAACATAATCATAACAGTGGAACGTTAAGTCAGGAGTAGGCATTTATTCTGTTTTTTCACTGCTATATTCTCTGTCTCCAGAACAGTGCCTGGTACATTCTTTGTACTTAGTGAATATTTGTAGAGTAAATCAGTTAATGTATGATCTTACATTTTTCTCAATAAATGATAGTACAAAGTCATAATAAAGTAAACTCTGAATACTGATTCAATCAAAATGTGATAGCACTACTTTGCTTTGGAGAGCAAAGTAGTGTATGTGTGTGTGTTGGGGGGATGGGGTGGGGGAGAAAACTCAATCCTTTTCTTCCAGAGTCAAAAGTCATTAGTTAATATGCAAAAATGAAGAAGTTAAGAGAAATATAAGCACATTACTGGAAATAGAGTGGGAAATGTCTGAAAAAGATCTAAAGGGGTTGCAAGCATGGAGTGGGACTTCTGGGCACGGTGAGAAAGAGACTTCTATTCTTCTGTTGTTATTTGCTTATTTTCTTTGAAGCCTCTTGACGCTGTCTTCAGTTGGGTTTTCAGGAAACAGAGTTAGGACCCAGTGATGCATGTGGGAAGTTTTCAGGGGAGTGCTGTCAGGGTCTGAGCAGGAGGAAGAGGTAACTTTCAAGCAACACAGACCTCAGCTGACACCAACACCCGCAGGAAACTCTCTAGCTGGGAGGACCTACCCAGTTTTCCAGTCTTAAGACAAGCATGAGTCTGTATACATCCCCCTAACCTCATCATCCACCACTCATTGGATATGGGCTACTCCCAGGATGGGGACTGACCTAGGGTAAGGTGGCTTCTTTAGTCAAAGGAAGTTCTTGGTCAAGGACTCAGTCAGTCCTTGACTCAGTCCAAGGACTGAGTCAATAGCCATCAGCCAATACTGCCAGCAGCCGAAGTAATGGGTGCCTTAGCCCTCAAGGGGAGATCTAGGTGCTAGTCAAGGTTTTAAACTATTTGGACAATGTTTTAGAGAAAAATTAAATTAAAATCTGAAATCAATTTATAGTTATTGTTTAAGTGAAGAATAATGGCTAAGCAATAATGGCTTGCCCCTGAACATATTACTTTGAATGATGAAACCAGGAATCAAAACAAGAATGGCCCATCTCTAAAATCTCACCTGGATATGTGGAGCTTCCAATATAAACATTCCAGGAGATGATAATCTCAAGTTGATACAAGAAAATATTTGCAATAAATATTGCAAACTCAGTCAATGTTTATTGCAAAACTTATGTTTCAAATGTAATCACTTTATTATAACGTGGTTTACTGTTGTCATCTTTTTTAGTTACAACACGTATTGTTTACATTGAAAATTTGGACTTTTTGAGTAGAAATTAAATACTTTTTTCTTGGAATTGACCTCTGTGAATATAAAAAGTTGCTGCCTTTATGACTGTACTAGTAGATCAGAGAGCTAATGTTTTTATTTAAAAAAAAACTGCCCTAAAATGAGTTTATTCATATTTCAAAAATATTTAAGAACATTGCCAGATAGTATATTTCTTTAAGGAAGGAAAAATACCTATTTCATTCTTTATTTCCCCAAAGCCTTGCACTTATGAGGTATCCAATGTTTGTGGAATAAAATGTATGCTCTAAAAGGAAAGAGGTTTTAACTTTGTTTTGTTTACTGATGTGGCCCAAGTGCCTAGCATTGTACCTGCCCACTGAGCACTCAATTACTTAAATGTTCAATGATTGACTCCAAAATCCAATTAAATTGAAGTTACATGTGGGAGCCTCAGCTATAAATCCCATATCCTCATAAACTCAACTTTGGTAGCATTTTCTAAATCAGATTACAGTACTCTCTGTCGAGGCTAATGAATTTGCCATTTTATCAGTAGACACACATGTTGTGATAGCACTCTTATTACAGCCCCATCTTCCCAACCAGGGCTACTCCTGTGCAGTCCTCTTAAATGACAGAGCCAGAAATAATTTAGCAATCACCTTTCTTTTGAATGAGAAACAGGAGAGAAGTAGACACTGTGGTATTATACAATACATACATAGACAGAATTTTATTGTTTTTAAAAGTAGCCCTTTCCAAAACTTGAAATCAACCAGGATACATAGGTAATTATATTAAGGGTGTTACAAAGCAATGAAACTATGGTGTCATGTCTTTTGCATAAGTGGTCAGAGAAAACATTCGCATAAGTTTTAGCATATTGATTCTTACAGACAGGGACTCAATAAAGACAAAAGAACACATGCAAAAATAAATGCCTAGGGGGAAAAAAACAGAAGACACAGATGGAGGCATTTACAATATTTGATTTTAAAATGAAAACAACTACCATACTAAAGCAAACAAACTCCAACATAAAGGACAACAACAACAACCTCATGCAGGTCAGTTCTGATTAGTAAAAACTGTTTCTCTCTTTGTCCTTGCTCATTGCTCCCTCATGAAATCCACTCTCAAATGTCATCAACTTCCCCCGGCCAATAGATCAAGCATTCTCTAACAGGCCAGATAGGATAGTAAGGAACTAATAATGATAATAATAATAATAATGAGAAATGGCCTCAGAGATATATTTCACACGTCTTCCTCTCTCCTTGTCTTTCTTCAGCAGAATAGCTTCCCAGCCAGTGGGGCATTAATCATGAGAACAGCAGCTCTGAGATAAAGGCCGGGTGAAATTTCATTGTGTATTATAGTATGAGCTGTGGGTGCATGAATATGTGCCTCTCTCAGTTTCTGGGAGGAGGAAGCAGAGAGGCAGAGCAGAAGCATTTGTCATTTTATATATTTATACTGCTCAAGATGGTCAGGACTGGTTCCCCATTGTTACTGCGGATTAAAATCATTCGCGTCCTTCTGCTTTCATTGGAGGTCACCTCTCAGAAAGGGGGATAAATATAATGACAAGTTAAATTCTAGCTACTTTTTTCCTATCTGCCTTGGGGGTATGCAGCAGAGTAAGGGACAGGAGAGGAGGGACAACTGGAACCAGGAGCAGCACTGTCTGATGGGATAAATATTTCTTTGCTAATCCTTAGCTGGCTATCCACTCTTTCACTTATGTAGTACTTTGAGTTAACAAGATTTTCCATCTTGAAGAGACCTGAACTAAGTTTGAGGAGATCATTTGGAAAAGAGAGGTAAACAGATGCTACAACTACTCAGCGAGGAACTGTAAATAACTACTCCATCCTTATTCTATAAAATAAGGTACACATATCTGCAGTACGAAATGGTCCGGGAGTTTATTAGAAGTGCTTGATCTCAGCTGCCACCCCAGACGTGAATTAGAATCTGTGCACTACTAAGATCACCCAGGCGATCTGTTTATACATTAAAGTTTAAGAAGTATTATTATTCCCCATCACACATGCAAACACACATGAACATCCTGTCTTTCTCCCCTCCCTAATTTGCTCTCTCACACACCTACACACACACACACACACACACACACACACACACACACACACACACACACAAATAAAATGGCGTGAGAGATAGAAAAGGTTACATTCTACACACAAGTCAATCAACTTCCCATCAAGTAATTCTCTCTGTGACTGCTAGCCACCACAGACATGGTATGCATTTATTTCCCCAGCCATTTCATTGCTGAATGATGAGAAAACCAAAGAGAACCTTACATTCTCCATTTAGCTAACAGAACTAGCTCTCTAGACAACCCAAGGCATTAATTAGAAGGTTTCAAAAGGCAAGGCTGTCATAACAGCCTCAGTGTGTTTCTAATTTTTACAAGCATTCAAACATGCACAGAAAGGTATGAAAGCACATCCCACCCCTCCCACCACCTTGTCAAAGACAGAATGGAAATATCCGTCTTGAAGCCGGGCTAGCGATGATTGCTGCTTGAAGTCATTTCCCTATCACATATAAATAGAAAGAAAATGATGTATTTGCAGAAAGAAATTAGAACCAATTCTTGGACCTCAGTTTAAACTGGTAATATTGATTCTTTTTGATGACTCAAGAGACATTTATTAAGTGTAGTCATTCCTTAGTATTCATAGGGAATTGGTTCCAGGACTACCTGGGGATACCAAAATCCTCAACTCCCTGATATCAAATCATATGGTATATGCATATAATCTCTTTACATCTTCCTGTACACTTTACATCATCCCTAGATTACTCATAATACCTAGTACAATGTAAATACTATGGAAATAGATGTTATACTGTACCATTTAACAAATAATGACCAAAAAGATCTGTCTATATTCAGTACAGACACAATCTTTTTTCAAATATTTTTGATCCTCAGTTGGTTGAATGCAGACACAGAACCCACAAATACAGAAGGTTGACTGTAGTTTATCTTTTATACAGAATTGGTCATTGTGGAGCCCCATCTGATGACTCTCAGAAAAGGGTGCAATAAGAAAAAATATTATTAATATTATTATTGTATGCTTTTAATTAGATCAAAGGCATTCTATACCCCTCTCTCAACCTAATCCATCCAAATCCATGAAATGGGTGCATAGTACTCACAGCAACAATTAGAGCATCTTTGCTTGCTGTCTACTTTTCTCTCCTCTCTTCAACTTTCCCTGTCCTTTCTCCCATCTAGTTCACTCATCTGCCCATTCGACTGTCTCTGTGTGTGTGCAAGACACAGTGTCAGATACTGTTTAAAAAATATTGGAAAGAACCAAGATTTACCATTATACTTTTTTGATGAGGAAAAAGCATAGGCTTAAAGAAGCTCATTGCCATGCCAGAGGCCACATGACTAATTAGCAACAGAAAGAAAAGTAAAATAGAGTTGCAAAACTAGATTAGCAACTGAGACCTGGATTGTCATCCCATTTGAAATAACAATAGCAGTAGCAATAATAATAACCTTTTATTGAGTCCCACCAATTCAAAGCCTTGATTTCTCTTAACCAGTCCTTGAAGTTAGAGCTATAATCTCTATACTTCAGATGCTGAAAAACTAAGCTTAAAAAAGTGACTTAGCTAAAATCCCACAGCTGGAAAATGAAGGTCTGCCTAGAGTCATGGTGTTAAGTACTTCTCTGCCCATGAGTCAAGCCTTCCCATGCCTGCTGCAACAAACACTTTATACCAGGCTGCTTCCTCGTAGCTATATTTGAAAATGAATAATATCAGCCCCTGTCCTTTGCCTCTTTACTCTGAAGATAAGCATTTGTTCAAGTTCCTTTAATCCATTTAACATATTTTTTTCTTGAACAAATATTTTTGAGCCCCCCCTTAGTGGTGGGAGAACATTCCAGCCCTAAATGTCCAGTAATGAGCAACATAGATACTGTCCCTTCTCTCAATCTAGTGGCTTCACATAGTGTCTTTAATCAATGTTCTTTCAAAAGATCATGAAGAAAACAGGTAACTGTGAGGCCAGTTGAATCCCAGGGTCACAGCCATGAAAAAATGGTGTTTGTATAATAGACTCAGATATTAAAGAAAAACAAGAACAGTAACTGGACGCAGGTCACACACTCCTACCGGCCTATGCACACACACATAAAAGAGATAAAAGAGCCTCAAGTTGGTTTTCCATCCTTACCAATGAATAGAAGCAGAAGGACATTAAAATAAGTTTTATTCATCTGTATTTGAAGTCAGATTTGGGGAGAATTAAGAAATATCTGGGAAAGAAATAAGGAGAAGAAATTGGAGAGTGAAAGTATGTGATACTGCATCTCCTGAAATTTTGAAACCTGTAAGTGCTAGAATTAGCCCTTGCTAGTACTTGGACTAGTCCTTGCTAAAACTAGGACTTGGCAAATCAGTCCTAGGGAAAGATCACTCAAAAGCCAATAGGAACACTCTTGCTCACCAGAGACAAGGGGACATCTCTGGGACTCCTTATCCTTAAGGCAAGGATCCATGAGCAACCAAAACAGTGATGACTGTCCCATTACTGAGTCTCACCAGGGAGTGGGCTCTGGGAAGTTGGGGGGGTGGTGAGTGGAGGTGAGATTCAGCCTATAAATACTGCACGGTCTGCGGACTCGCTGAGAAGGTACTGGCAGACTGTCGCCTATTCGTGCCTTTCAATCATTATTGAGTGTTACTCATGCTAAGTACTGTTCCAGGCACCATGCTATTATGTGCTTAAAACAAAGACCTTGCCATCCTAGAACTCACATCCCAGTAAATAGAGAAAATAAACGAATTGATATGCAATATAATGTCAGGTAGTGGGAACTGCTCTGAGACCCAGCAAAGTAGGAGAAGGTGCTAGAGTGCTATTTTATACGAGATGGTCAAGGAGGACTCTCTGGAAGGCGCCATATGAGCAGAAAGCCCGGCTGAAGTGACAGTGATTCACGTGAACAGTGGGAAGAGCTGCTTCAGGCTGAGGAAAGGACAGGTGAAAAGGCACAGGCATGCTCGCCACATTCAAACAGGGCCAGGACTATCGAAGGAGGCAATCACTTATGGTATCAATGTTTAAGGGGGTGCCCTAAAACTCAGTTTTCAGGATAAATAATATTGTATTGAAATATTTTTAAATTAACATTAATGCAGAAAAAAAAAAAAACTCCATGAAAAAATACCGGCATTTTAAATAAAGACAAAAATCCAACCCTGCAATTGTGTAACCCTGGCTTATTCTCTTCTCCCTTCCTCTGACCCCGTGTTTAAGAAAGATCAAGAAGACCTTGTGTTTCTGGAAGACGGTGGTAGAAAACACAGTCTGAGAAATAGGAAGGAGGAGATCTGTTTGCCACACAGTAAGAATTTTGGCTTTAAACTTAGCCGAGTCATCTGTTAGGTAATTGGAAAAATCACCCTGAGCTGTGAAAATACTTGGGGCCTCCACGTGTGGGTAGCCAAGAGCTGACCCCACTTCCTTCCCAGCTGTTCCGATGTCTCAAAATAAGATTCAGCACTTTGTTAGCAGTTCTGGTGGAAATCCCGTTCTATCAATATTATAACCTAATTAGAAGGGCATCTCTGTGGCTGCTCCTGGGAACTTGCAGACTTCCAGCCTGTCTGCCCTCAGGACCCTTCAAGTGACAAGACATTGCTTTCGGGAAGTACCTGTCCTATCCACTAAAATTAAGTATTAAAAAGGAGATGAAAAGAAACAACACTGCAGTCACATTACTGGCCAATTTGTACTGCCAACATATAAGTCTTTAAGGGGTAGGTAAACCTATCAAGCTCCTTTTTAAAAAACAAATTAGAATTATACCATTCCAGAGAGAAAATGTCACTGGACACTCTTACAGGCAATGAGTAAATTAGAGTCCGATTTTCTTCCTCCCAAATTATCCTCCAGGAGGGAAAAAGAAAGTACCTGCGTAAGGGTATGGAGAAGACAGAGGATATTTCTTGGCTGGCAGCTAAAGTCTAATTAGACTGACAAATCGTCAGCACCTACCCCAGTTATGAGGCTTGGCAGGAAAGGAACGAGCCCTAGAGCCGCACATTATGTAAGGCTGTTAATCAATATTAGTTGAGCCTTGATCCTAAAAATAAACTTCCCCTAGAGGATCTGTTGTCTAGTGGTAAAAGCAAGGAAATGAAAACTGTGTGGATTCCTTGTCATGCTTCTATCAAGTTGGTGGCAGAGGGAAAAGGTGGGGGAAGCCTGAGGAGATGAGTCTTTGGGGAAGTGCAGCCACTCTTGATTCAGTGTGATCTACATCCTGTGCGAGCATGGCATTTGGGATAAGGTAGATCTATCTCGTATCCCAGCGCAAGACAGTTTGACTATTCAAAGAACTTTGAGAGAATTTGGTATTCTAGCATTCATACCACAACGCCATTGCTCGTAACATGCTGTAAAACTGTGAGTCGTGTATTTCACAGAACTGTATGAAAATGCTGATATCTCACCATTGTGACCTACAAAAATGGTGATTTCATACACTTCTACTTAATAGAATAGTCTGTATGTAATAACTGGAGCAAAGCCTATTCTCACTCCATAATATGAAAGGGTCTCTGATAGAAATCCCTCCTAACTGATGAGCTCAGCGTTCTGATTCAATCTGGAACCCTCAGAAAAGATCTTAGGTCATAGTGGGTTTGTGTGGGTGTAAAAAAAAATTGTTCTTCTTGTGCTTATCCAATCCTACAGGAGGGCTAAGCTCTATGAGAATCTGTGAATTCTAGGAGTCTCTTAGGTTGAAGTGGTTTCCTAAGGTGAAGTTCTTTTAGCACAACCTTCTAGGGTAATTTTCCATATAATTGTACTTCCTACTCACAACGAGCCTATTGGGGTGAGACTGTTTTGCTACTTTCACAGACAATGAAACTGAGGCTGGGAAAAACTAATGCCCAGAGATACACAGCTGAGTGACTGGAAGAACTTGGAGCCCAGCTGAGAAATTCTAACACTGAAGTACATACTCTTCCCTTTAACATACTGAGACTCTACCCAGAACAGACAGTGTGCAGGATCAACTTTCTAAGCCCAAATCTTTGCTTTGTTTTGTTTTGCAAGCATCATGATCAAGGCTGAAGTGTGACGCTTACTGTCCCCAGCCTGAGACTGAAATGCCAAAAGGAAGACTTTCCATATACAAACTGTTACAAAAGCCTGCAAAATGGTAGCTTCCTTCTGGAATTCTTCAAAGTGACTCACATTTAACTGCCAAGTTTGTGAAGCTTGAGATGACAATGAAATCTCACAAGCCTCTTGTCTTTTATTACTGCTGTTTATTAGGATAGTTCCAATCCAGGCTGAGCATTGTGATTTTCTGGCACTGGCCAATGTCAAGGTGACTTTACCAAAGCCCAGCACAGAAAAAGTGCATCATGATCAGTATCCTGCTAATAGATTATAAATGATTCCAAATGGTGATTTGCACAGAACACACTGAGCTCTCTCTCTCTTTTTTTTTTCTTTTGCTGATACCAACTTCAGCTGAAGGCATAAGATTCTTGTTTCTCACTTTTTCCTTCTATCCTGGATGAACACCAAGGAATTTGAGTGTAGACTGAGTTGACTTTTCCATTTTAGAAGCTGACCTACAGGTGTCATGATACTCACCACCCACCAACATCAGAGTCAGCTGCAGAGGAAGTGCTTATGCAATTGCTGGCACCTCCCTGAAAGTGAGATCCACAGGGAACCCAATCCAGTTCACTCCTCTGGGTTGTCTCCCACTTGGGGTTTCAGGCCAAGGCTCTCAGAGTCTGGATCCCTTGTTTCTCATAATCACCTCCGTGCATTCTCTGTTCTACCTGGACCTGGCTATCTCCCTGCAAAATTATTATGTCTGCCTCTTATGACTTAGCTTCTGGCATTCAACCAACCTGGGATACATTCCTCTCAGCACCTGTCAACTATACTCATTCTATAAGGACCAGCTCTATACCCACCCCATCCATGAAATCTGACCAAGTGACCCCATATGCCACTTCTCACCCCCAACACACAAAACCATTCAAAAGTCACTGCCTCATATTGATAACTAATGAAACGCCCTCTTTAGATTTTCAGTGCCATAACAGCAAGGAACCTGGATTCCATTCCTTTGTAACCCTAAAAAAATGTATGGAATGACAGATTTCATAATAGAACATATTTTCCTAGGTCCATAGAACTCTAAATTGGTTTAGAAATAGGAGAAAAAATTAAAAACTGGTATTAAGGCATCAGAGAAGTCTGTTCCTGAGATCATAGACATTTTTGATTTGGTAGGACTAATTTTAGCCTCTAAATTCTACCCTGACTCACCTTAAAATTTCTATTTCCCCCAAACTTCCCTGGTTCCACTCTAAAACTATAGCCACTAGTTTTGAAAGAAGCAATCCCATTTTCGGAGGCAGATCTTTGCTTGAGAGGGTATTGATTTACACACCAGTTGTTAGGGATAGAATATAATAATAATGGTTAAAATATATATAATCTTACTCTGTGTGGCATACTTGTTTTAAGCATTTTACTTATATTAACTCAGTTGTCCTTATAATAATCATTTAACATAGTCACTACCCATTTTACAATGTTGTAAACTTAGGTTGGTTGCAAATTCCTGTTACTCCTCCCATTGAGAAGTGATATTTATATATCCTTCCCTGAAACTGGAAAAACCCTCTGACTCTTTAAATCAACAGAGTATGGTACAAGTGACATGTGGAGCCAGTTTTCTGGCCCAGGCTATAAAAAACTGGTACCTTCTACTTCCTGTCTCGGGGAGCCCTGAGCCTCCATGAACAGAGGCTCACTCGTCCGCTGGGGAGACCACAAAGATAATCATTGAGACTACATGGAGATGAAAAAGAGCCCAGCTGAGTTCGATCTTTCTAGTTAACCCACCAAGGCACAAGATGTGTAAATAAAGCCAGACCCTCCAGACAAAAGCAGCCACAGAGTGAGTTCAGTCAACTCCATGTGGGGCAGGAGAATTGTCTTACCCAACCCTGTCCATATTTCTGACCCACAAAATTACGAGATCTAATGACCCAGTCATTGCTTTAAGCCACCAAATTATGGAGAAGTTTGTTTCATAGCAATAGTTAACTAGAACCTATGTGACTTGTCCAGGGTCACTTAGCTAATATGAGGATGAACTAGGTAAGTTTCAAACCCCCACCTAGTCTGGCTCCAAGTGTATACATTGTATCACTAAGCTATAGCCTTACCACTGAAAAAAGTAAAATAAAATTGTTCAAAGTACCCCAATCATTCTGGAGGAAAATCTTTCCCCAAGCTATGACACTGCCAGTTGTTAAATGACTGACTATAAGGTAGATAATAAGACCTACCTGATTTTTGACTTATTTAATAAATATTTATTGAGCACCTACTAAGTTCCAGATCTTTACTTCAGAATTATCACCCACCCATCTGCTTTCTCAGTACACATATTAACATTGTCTTTAGAGGATCACCTAGAGACGTCCTCCTTAATATAGGATCAACACCTGATGCTTAGGCATGATAGCTATGAGTAATTTAAAATGGTCCAGGTCATTCGTAAGTACTTCTATACGCATATCTGTAACACATTGGAATATCAGAAAGATCAAAGCACCAATTACTTCCAGGAGGCTACACATTGGAAAGCCATATCAACTTAAAAACTACTTGTTCACATCTACACACCTCTTTACAGGTAAGAGCAGCACTGAAACAAAGCACTTTACAGTTTTCCTTTGATCTGAAATCAACACTAACCAAGGTCCACCAGAAAAGAACTCCTTAAAGGATGTTTTCTTAGTTTTTACTTTAAGAATGAACTAGTGGATTTTGGAGTAGCCGGATTTTTATACTTCTGGACTCACATGCTTATTTTGCTTCCCCTATAGGAGTCTCATTTTAGGACAACTTTGCTTTAGCAGTGTTATCAAAGCAAAGAAGGACCGAACAGTGTCACTGGAAAATGTTGTATGTATGATTTCACATATAGATGAAAATGTGAATGATGTGCTTGGTAAATATGAATCTCTATTCTTCCCCACTTATTTCCCCCCATTCTGAAGTATTTCCCCAGAGATCAGAGCTTTATGAATCTTCTTCATCCAAAAATATCACACAGGAATATTAATACTTCTGGACAGACCTTCATCACTCAAAGTCTCCAGAGTCTGGGAATTGTCCTAAACCTTTAGGAGACTCCAGTAGGTGTTGGGTCTCCAAGCCTCACATCAGAATGTGATCTATAGAAGGTACTTGAGACCAGAGTAGATGAGGTTTTGAGTTTTTATTAAGCACAGAGCAGAGTTCTTATGGCTAGTTGGCAAGAACAAAAATGTCCAAAATCCTTGGCACGAAGTTATTTTCTCTAGTTAGTCTTTACAAAGAACATGAGCCTTTTTTTATCCCCAACCCAGTCTAATCAATTCTGCTAGGTTGTTGGCTTTCCTCCAAGAGTATATATTTACACACCCTCAAAACCAAAGCCTGTCAACAGGTTTATATTAATAATTCATTTTTATAGCCTTGGTAGAAGTAAAGACATGTAAATGTAATCCAATTATGACTGTACTCAACAAAAAAGAAACACACACGAAACAGAGGTTGTTGGAAAAGGCCTTCCCAGATGTCCACCACCTCTACAATGGCCACAGGTTGTATAATATTTAGAGTTATAATCACTGGCAAGACTTATCCAGCTTGCACCCTGCTTTTCTCCAGAGTCTCTGACTTCATGGAAAGAGTTTAAGACCTTACCCCGTTTGCTCCCATTTACGTATGTCCTACAGGCGGGAAAGCCAAAAACTGATCATCACTGTGGCTTAGCCCCTGAATCCACATATAACATTCAATTTTCCTGAGGTCAATGAAAATTTGGCCTTACAAAGGACTGCAGGGCCAGCCATTCCCAAGAAGAAAAAGCCATTTGCTTTTCTGCTTCCCACAGAGTCAGTGGAATATGTTCTGACAGAAACAAAACAAGTCTGCCAAGATCTGTGCAGACAGAACTATCCTTTCACCAACAATAAACAGATCTGCTCTTGAGCTATAGAGAGTCATAATAGAAATATATATTGCCTTTTATCTTCTTCTCAGCAAGTAGAGCATAGTGTCAGGAGTTATAGCTTTAATATCAGTAGAGAAGAGCTATTTTCTTTTTCTTTCGAGCATGTGTGTAGGTCTGCATGTAACAGGACGTGCAGCTATAAGCGTGCAATGCTAACCAGGTTTTTAGTAGCCTTTCAAAACCACATAAAATTGGCCTGATAACATAATCAGCACATAGAGCTTCAAACTGTTCCTATGGAGTCATGTAAGATGCTGTCTGGATGTTTCTGCTCAAAGAAAAGGGAAAAGGAAGATAACACTTTTATCACTAGTTAACTCACATAAACGTAATTCTGAGAAATAGGAACACCTATGGGGTTTAATTGATTATTGACTTTCAGTTTACAATGTCCACTGTAGTCAATGGAAGGGTGATGTCAAAGACTCAATTGAGCTCCTGGGTAATGTCTTAAAACTAAGACATAGAAGGGACAAGTACTAATCTACTGAATTTTCTACAAACACTAACTAGGCTAGGGGTAATTTCCCCACAAGCAATTGGAACGTCTTATTTTATGCCAGAGCATCTAAGGCTAATAACTCAATTAACCTCCTACCCCCTACTAACTAGATGTATGAAATGCCAAGGGAGTCAGCAGAGTACTAAGCTTTAGCTTGGATATAATTACTTTCAAGTGGAAAACAAAAACTTACCACAAAACTAAGGACTTCCTATATAGCCAAGCTCAAACCTTCACATTTTCTAATGTAATTAGTATCTCGGTCAAATATAAAGAAAACAAAATGGACAAAAAAAATCACAAGTAATTAATCAAGACTTGATATCAGACACAAAGATTGCATTTTACAAGGATTAGTTGAACTTCTAGCTTCAATTGCCCTTGATTTAATGGCACCCATTTGGCTCAATAATGAATGATTCATGTTCTAGCAAAGCCATCTGGAGAATGTGAATAGAATTGAACTAGGATATAGTCTTTCATATGATAACAAATTTTTCTTTTCCCATTTCCCCTTTCTGCTACTTGAAAAGAAAGGGTAATAAAATGAAAAGAGGGAGTATTTCATACTGAATGTGTGGGCCATTGCTCATTTTGAATAACAGCTTTACCATTTCAGTGATAAATATGATAGGAATAATAACCCCTGAGTGCCACAAGCCACAAGACTTATACAACTTCTTTAGCAATGACTTCACCTTTCTCTTCTCCTGGGTCTTATTACTATGAGCATCTGCAAACACAGTAATTCAAACTCTTTGGCTATGTAGCACACTGATTGTGATAGCAACCTTCCAAAGATAAAGATGCAGAAGCAATTAATGCTTGGAAGAAGGCTTACCTGAATGCTGGCCGTAGAGCGATTCTTACGGGTTGTGGTGGTAGCCATTGTAGTAGTGGTTTCCATGACAGTGGTAGACATTTCTGGTGGCATGGAGGTCGTCTGTGTTGTTCCCAAAATTGATGGGACTTCTCCCACCAGCCGGACACTTCCATTGATTTTAATATTGGGGTTGTTCTCAGCCGCCATGTTCAGTACTTTCAAACCATCATAATAGAGCCCAGAGAGTTGGCCTTGGAAGAGGCGTCCTTTGTCCTTTCCACCGATGGCTATTTGCGCCTGAGTGTTGAAGATGGTTAACTGCCGGCCTAGTGGGTTGGGTGGGGGAAACATTATTATTCTCATACATTTTCTCTCTTTAACTTACCTGGTCGAAATGGACCAGGTAAGCATAACAGGCTTCCTTGAGCAATTGAAAGGGAGACAAAGTGGATAACAAAAATTCAATACAGACATTGGCAAGTAACATTTCACTATGATTATCTCTTCCACTGTCTAGCTGAGAATCCTACATCACCTAAATAATCAAGTCTCTATTTCTTTATTCCAAGGAAGAAGAAATCTTGATTCAGTGGTGAGAGGTATTGTATTCTTGGGTAGGTAATTGTAGTTGACAGAAAGAAACGCCTAAATTAGGCAATGAGCAGAATAAATCATAGATGCCTATTATACTAATTTTAAAGCTACAAAGTGACACAATGAGAACTAAAAAGGGTTGTGTATGGCCAACAAAAACTCAATGAGGTGACTCAGAACATTAAATTTAAAACCCATGTCTGATAATTAAATTAAATTAACTGCAATTAAATTCTAGTTAACAGACTTGGATTCATTGTATACTTGTAAAACTGAACATCCTAATCACCAAACACATCATATCCTATAAATCTTCTTAGCGCATAACATTCTATCTATATTTTCTGTTTAACAACATCATGGCAGATAAACTCCTATCTCTATTAATTTTTTTCAGGGGTATAGATACAACTAAATCATTCCCTAAAATACAGAATATAAATAGGTATTGATAATGGTCCTGGCTTAAGGGTGGGAGGGAGATGTCACTTATAATCAATGAACTTTAAAAAGTGAAAGCAACATATAAAACTCCTTAAAATGATGCAGAGGTATGTTGATGGGTTGAAGAATATCAGTGGTTCACCTTATTTTGAGTTCCCCTTTTTTTCTGTGGAAAGAAACCTATCAGAATGAAATCATAACAGGATAGAGTTTAGAATAGTGGAACTCAACAAATATTACTCCCAACTGTTTCTGCTTATAAAAGCCTCTTTCAGGTGCTAGATCTTTCCCAGAAAAACTCAAATAGCTTTTTAAAATTCATTGTAATTTATCAAGACATCAACATGCTAAGGCATTCTTTACTGTTATTTCTCCAGATTCATTTGTCCTACTTTTCTATATGAAGGAAAGGTTGGGGGAAAGACTTACAAGTGGAATTAAATATATCCCTTCTGAATTTTCCTTCACTTCAGTTAATGATCAAACAGTGCTCTAGTCATTCTTAATCACCTGAATTATTTTAGCTATAAATAACTGGAAACATTTTTATTTTATTTTTGCTGGCTTAATATAAAAGGGTATATTTTTAACAAACTAAAATTTTTGCTCCTCAATCTCTCTTATGACATAATGTGATGTTTGGGCTCTTAACCTCTAATTCATTATTTATACATGGTCTTCAAGGCTATAGAGTGCTTAGCTATGTTTGAATTTTGGTGTATAATGTGGAAAACCTCCTCGCTTTATAATAACAGAAGAAATGGAAGGGGCAGAGAGGAGAAAATGCATGTGCCTCTAAAGGGCACTCTATAGACAAGAGTCAACTCCTCTCATTGAGCAACTCTCAAAGGCCTACTAGTCAAGAATAATTTATAAATATCTCCTTGGAGGCTTCAAACATTGCAGTATGGTAAATTGGCCAGAGATTTATAATAAAAATGATCTAACCTTTATAAGAAGTCTCTGGAATATGGAAATGGGATCTGCCAGCCTTAATAATAATGGAATTGCTCAGATCTCAAGGATGCAATCAAAATAAATCTAATAGATTTCCATTACTTCCCCACCAATCCCATCAATGTGCTATGTGCATGCATCACTGTCTGTTCTTTGGCCTCTGTCCTTTTGTCACAAGATGCAGCAAAAAGTCCAATGCAGAGTAACACTCAGTAATGGCCTGGAGTTCACACCTCTTTACTGTTTATTTTGGACAATAGCTTTTTCTGGAAGCTCTAAGCTTACTACAAAAGAAATGGAATGATGGAAGGGGAGAATAAATACTCCCTTAATTTCACATAGGTATTTGGGGAAGCTTTACATAATTAATTAGAAGAAGCTGCCTAACAGGAGATTTCTAGGATACGTAAATTCAATATCTTACACTAGATAGCCCTAATGACAAGCGACACCTTTCATGTACATAACTGTTGGCAATCATGATATTTATCCATCTCTTTTGTGTGTGTGTACACAGGTCAGCACTTGTAATAAGTTAATGGTTATATTTCATTACAGGTAGAAAATCTTATATTCTAATTCTTGAATGTGCTTTACAATAATAACCTCTATAATGGTTCTAATGATATTTTTCTGGTAGTTATTCTGCCAACGCTTACAAATAAAAAAGAGGGTCAGAGAAAATTGAAATGCAAAGCAAAATTTCAGTGGCTAGAAATAATGGATCGCCTTCATTCCAGCTGACGTAGTTCACTCCATGAAGTGTTCTTTGCTTGTTCAAGACTGACTCAAGAATCAGGAAAGGCAAAGCTGTGTTTCCTGGGCTAAAAGATTAAGCTGTGTGTCCACTCCTGGTTATCACCGCTTTTGCAGAGAAATCTGACTAATTACTTCCTGAGAAAAAGACAATGGTGGTGTGAGACAGGAAAAGGAGTTGTCTACGTTTTAATTTTCCATTCTTCCATAGGAAGTAGTTGGGTGTTTTTGTTTGTTTGTTTCCTGGACTATTTATGGCTAAATCTGTTTTTCTTCAGTGTTAAAAACCTCTCCTACCCCTCTGTACCTTGGATTAGATGGTTAATAACAAAGCTAGCGATAACTAAAGGAACAGTGGAACACTCTCAGTCTCCTGCCATCCTTTCCTCTAATTAATGCATCTCTCTCAGCTAAGCAGCAGTTAGTGAGTAAGTGAGAAAGTCATCACTACCCTCTCCCTGTGAAGAATGTGAGGGACTGGACAAAGTTTCTCTTTTTATCATTTGCCCAAGATTTCTCAAAATCAATGCTAGATCTCTATACACACGCAAATACATATGCATATATTAATATATGTGTATATTCATATCTCAATATGAGAATTGTTCTGTCATCAATAACATAAAATTTGGTTATAACACCAATATGGTACTTATAACAGGTTATTTTTTGTTTTTTTTAGGTGCCCATCCTCTTGGAAGTCATTAATTATTACCTCATTTGGACATCAAGTTCACATACTGCTTAAATTAAATCTTTGCATGTCTCCAGTCAGTGTTGCACAAAGACTAATTAATTAAACCTCAGAATACCCTTGGGTAATAGGCAGTATTATTTCTCCTCTCCTCGGATGGGAAATCTGAGATATAAAGAGGTTAAGTGAATTGTCTAAGGTCAGAAAGTTTGTCAATAGCAGACAGAGCCGGAAAAGAGACTTGGGAATTCTGTGACCCAGCTCTCTTCCCAAATGACAGAAACAACTAGAAAGAGGCATTTTAAGTACTTCTTAATGCACCTATCTAGTCATCCTTCTATCTTTACCCTTTATGTTGATTATCTTTACAAGGTCTTCTGTTATATATTTCCTATTCCTTTTGAAGGGAAAGTTAGTTAGGCAGAGGAAGAGATAAAACAATAGAACAAATAGATGTTACTCAAATTACAAAAAAAAAAAAACTGATTTAAGTGAAACAAATGTAGACAAGAACCTCACCATTTGTGAATAATTCTTTTCAATATATATGCATAGATAAATATACATGTATTTAATTAAGAAACTAGGATGTCTTCTTCCACCCACCTTCAGCCATCCCCAACCTTCAACTCATGTATTTGAAAGCATCCTTCTATATGGAAGCCAACAGATAAGGATGCTATCATAAGGAAAACTAAAAATCTACTCATAACATCATAATGGCTTACACAAATGAAAATGCCTGGCATGCTATTAAACTTAGACTTCAAAAGGCAATGGAGTAAAATAAAATATTGTTAACATAAAATTGAAAGAAACAAAAAAGTTTTCTCAGGCACATGAGACTCAGACATGCATCTAGTTTTCTTTTCCTGTCTACAAGTGAGGCAATCATTGTCTTTAATGTTAAAGGGACTTTATGAGCTGGTGATTACGAAACAAAATTATTTGCTTTTTAGAGTTAGTCTTAATTTATTTTTAATTAGACCACATACGGTTAAAACAGGGCAAACAGTTAAGACTCCGCAAGGATTTTCCGTGTTTAAAGGTCTGAATGTCTTCACTCCACTTAAAGCTCTATAGTCCTTTCTTTTGTTAAGTTGTGTAGACTAAAAAATATACCTGATTACTCCTTATATATAACTCAATCAAATCTTCAGGAATGTTAAGAGATCGTTTAAGGTGTTGAGACAAAAGTAACTTATATTGGCTTGGGAAAGAACAGAATAAATAGCTTCTTAGAGACAGAGAATTTTCTTCATTGAAAGACAATAGTTTATCTCTTAACAAGGAGAAGCCACACAGAAAATTCTGACATCAGTTATAACCGCTGCCCTCTTTTATTAACAGAGTGGTTGTTTTCTCCAGCGAATCAGAAACTGCTGTTTTGCCTTTCATGAGCTTTTTCCTTTCCAACTCATTATCTTAACCACTTACACTTTTGTTGCATAAAACATCAAATACACAAGGGTATCACACAACCAAAGTGTAATAAGTTTGCTTTTGTTTTGATTTAGTTTCAGTCAGCAGCTAGGATACAATTGATGCCTTATAAAATAATTTTGCCTCTGTAAGGTTTGAATTTAAAGGCAAAATTCATCTTTTTCATTCTTTTGTTTAAGAACAAATATTTACAAAAAAACATCACTCCCCTTATCATATTTGTTTTAAGCAGTTTAAGTTACAAGAGTCGATCTATGATTTGTTGTTGTTGTTGTTAACCATGCTACCGAGAGTAAAGCCAAAACAGCCTCAACATGTAAGTTTAAAAAATACTTTTCAAAATTCTTTAGAAAGCTTCGGTGTAAGAGGTAATTTAAAACAAAATTAACAAATAATGTCATGCAGTGGTTAAATTGCCATAATACATTTCTTTTTTAGAGGTTCCTGGAATTTCTTGTTTGTGGTTGTCACGCTGATAGCAGGCTAGATGTTAGTCCCTTTAACTGTATTTTAATGGCAATGTATTATAGCATGATTTATCAACATATGGCATGTGGAAGCTGACACAAATTATAATGAAAATTAAAACAGTCATTTATGCAGCAGGCGATTATCATTTAAGGAACATTTATTTGCAGGCTTTAAAAATGAGGGTTTAGAATCAAATGATTTTAAAATGAAAGTTTTAACGACGGTTACCTTTTTCCTGCAGCCACTCCTCTACGGGCCGGTTATATTTGAAGGGGATTTTCTGTTTTACCATTTGGAAGCGTTCATTATCAGTGTTGCCTTTAAAGTTTAAAAAACAGCTTAAAAAACAATCTGAAAAGTCAATAAGTCATTAAAAAAAAAACATCCTAGGTTTTTGGTTTGTTTTATGAAGATTTTAGAGATAGATATCAATTTAGCTTTAGTGGAGGTGGAGCTGAAGTCACTCTGCCCTTGGTTGATAGATTTAGAGCTCAGGTTAGTCTTAGTTATGCAGTACTCCATCAAGTTTTGGAAATGTAGCTTGGAATAGGAATCAGTAAGAGGTTTGGCCATTTATAGAAATGGGTTTACCTTCACTCGCTCTCCATTTCACCCCAACCACACCTTAATTGGGCCAACTGAGGCGCAAAGACCTCCTGGACCTATGAATAATTCACCTGCCAGATCAGTTTCATAATGTGAGGGGGTCCTCAGCTTCTCAGTCATGAATGATCCACTACCACTCTGCTGTATTTTCATCAGAAGCCTAGGGCCATTGTCCTTCATTATTCTCCTCTTAAGTGCTTACAACTGTTCTGTCTCCTGGCCAAGCAAAGTCAAAGATAATTTAAGCCTTGATGGCCAATGAGACTTATTCCATAAAGGAGACCCTGCCATCTCACCACCGATGTTAAAGAGATAAAGCAGTAGAGATGCATCTTTATATCACTACCTCTTTTTCCAGATTTGCTAAAAAGAAGGAAACACAAAGTAAATATCTGGAAATAAAGGTAATTATAAATATAATGACATAGCCTTTGTAGACTTTTGAGCACCTAAGTTTTATTACTACAAAGAGACACTGACTTCGTATGTTTACCTACTCTCTCTCTCTCACTCCCTCTCTTCCTATGAGAGATCCTTCCTGAACAAAGATCCATTCATAAAGCCTGGTAGGGATACTTATTCCAAGCATGAAATATTTAATTAGTTTTGAGGCTCACACATGATGCTTTTAACTGCTAGCATGCCCGCCTCTTCCTTTCGTAACTGCTATTACCACTCCTGGATGGTTACTCTAATTAGGACAGACTTGGAGAGTGGTATTGTAGAGATACACCCCTAATGAATATGCTTCAAATAACAAAATAATGAAGCCATGCTTTGGGAACTGTTCTATCTCATCAACCAACCTCACACTGATCTAGCACAAATTGGTGATGAATTGTAATTCCTTACTTCTGATTCATAGCCCTATGTTGGAACGTATGGAACTCCATTCCAAATTACTGATACTAAAAATGAAGGAAAAATCTCAAAGCAGGTGGCTTGGAAACAATTTACAAAGAAATCTAAAAGCCATCAAGAATATTAGGATTGCATATAGCATCAAATAAAATGAACAGAGGCATGCTATAGCATTTCAATCATAGGTCCATTATTCTAAGAAGCTTATTTATTATTCTTAATATCCAAAAATTAAAACAAACAACAAAAACCCACAAAAGAAAAAAAAAAGAAAGGCAACTACAGATCTACTTTCAACCTATATTATGGGACCATATCTAGCTGGCCTGAACTATAACATATTAACAGGCCAAAAAAATAAAATGTAATACATAGAATAATTAACAGTTTTGGATTATAGTGGATAATTTAAGGTTTTTCTCAAAGTATCATTTCTCAGAGAAAACAAAAGGGATGGGGCAGTCAAGAAGGAAAGCAGAAATGCAACTTAACTTTCTGGTGCCTCCTAAGCTTATTGTGGAAAGAGTTAGTTTTACCTATTAATATTGCTACCAATTAGAGATCATTATAATGTTCCTCCTTGATAAATCTTGCTATAAAATTCTATTAATCCAAAATAAAGTGGCGTAAATTTTCAAATGTTTTCATAAAAAAGGAGCATGTGTTTTTTTGGAAAGAACCTATATGTATAACTCTTAATGCCACCCTACAGGCAACAGATATCACAGAAGGTATTGTTCATCCTCTAAGGTTTTAGCCACAGCAGAATACCATACTGAGAAATAGCAATCAGCTCATGCCAGATTTACCTTGAATATATTCTATCAATATTACTTTGGGTTTTCAGTATCTGGCATTGTTGGCTACAACATTAAATATAGTAATGACCTTCATTCTACTCACTGTGGAATAGATTAGTGAAGTCAATAGCAAATATCAGGCTAAGTTTCTTAGTAAAATGCAGGGCAAAATCAGAAGTAACTCAAATTACAAATTGCTGGAGTTCAATATGTACCAAATTAATTAATTAAGGAGTTGTATTAATTTACTTCCTTTAAATACATAGGGCTCTTGGTCCTCCTAAGCATCTCCACCCCCACCATCCACTCTCTTTTAAACATGAAGCACAATGGAAAATTATTTTGGGACATAATATAGGCTAGAAAAAAGAGATAACAACATTGAATAAGAAATAATTGATATGGAAGGGAGGACAGCATAGCCATGATTCAACCTTAGATCTTTTTGAAAGTGACAGAGAGTCATTCTTCTCCACCTCAGCTTTAAAGATGTTTAGAAAAAAGTTTTAAGTTGTCCACACCAGATTGACAGTATCTGGTACTAAGGATAGTGATCTTTCATGGTGTTAAAAGTTGTGAAAGATGGAAGGTCATCTGGAAAACCAAATTGATTTAAATTCCACATTAACATTGTTCTTAGTCTCTTTTCATGTTCTTGTTGGTTTTTATTTTAATTTATCTCAAACATTAGTAAGAACTGTTATGTTAATAGAAACATGTGCATGAGAATGAGTTCATTTGCCCCAGCCCCATTTGCTAAACTGATTGAAGAGCAAACACAGGACTATTCTGACAGCTGAACAAACCTCACCAAATTCATATACACTCTTGTCAAATTCTTAGTGACATTCAGTTGTACATTTCATATAGCAATGAGCATGTGAGTTTAAACAAAGAGTGAAATCACTTCTTCAACAGAAAGTGATGCTATACCCAGGAAAGAATGGCCTTATGAATAGTACCTTCATAATGCCATTGAAAGGAGGCATGTGCCTATTACTAATTAGGAAAAAAAATGTAATGACTGCAGTTCTTAATCACACTGAGAAATCTATTAATTGTACAAAAAATCTTCAAGTAAACAGTTCTTAAATTACTTCTATGGATCTGATATTCACCTATATGGGACTGAATTTTAGAAAAAAGTATTAGTCACATTTTATTTTACTTAAAATAAGTGTGTGTGTTCATTCCTATCTATTTTTAATAAGAAATTGAGGTCATTATATAATTGGTCACTCATGGTCATTTTCATTTGGACTACTATCAAGAATTGCAACTCCTGGAGACATGTATAACATGCACATGAACTGTTGAATTGTAATATTGTGAAGAACAGAATACTCTCAGGTGAAATTATTAAGGCCCAACTGGTTCATACCCATAGCTCCAACCTTTATATGTCAACCTCACATCTCCTACATTTGGGTGAATCCATTTAGAAGAAAAGAAACAAGGAAGAGAAGAAAATAAGACAAGGAAAGCAAACTGACCCCAACTCTTCAATAGGTCCCCAATATATACCAGTCCCTCTTTAAGGTGAGGACTTGAAATCTGTTAACAGTCCCAAAGGAGTAAAAATTCTTCCAGCTGAAAATGTGTAGAGAGAACTCTTGTATAACACAGAAAATAACTTTTATACTATTCTTATAATTTATTGGTCCAAACATAGGTCCTATTCATTAGAGGTTATATTCATTTTCTTAAAGCCAAAATCAATACAGTCCAGGAGTTAAGGCTGTGGGCTTTGGAGACAGTTCTGACTTTGAGTTCCAACTTTACCATTTTTAGCTGTGCGACCTTGGGCAAGTCACTTAGCCTCAGTCCATTTCCCAATTCACCACAGGGCTTGGTATGGAATGATAGGAAGCAGAAGTATATACAGAATCTGGGATATGAAAAACAATTTATGTAAACTATTATTATTAACATGATTCAACTCTTTCCTAATGATCAACAGGAAGCACATTGGTTCCATGGTATGCTTCCATTGTCTCACAACCTTACCAGGCCTTCATTCAAAAGATGACCATATCCTATTTGGTCCCACAGAAGTTATCTTGTGAAGATCAACTGACCATAGAACATGTAGCATCCTAAATATCCCCTAAATCTCCTAGCTATTGCTTTTTATTTTTCTGTATCTTCTAAAATATACTCAGCTAACCCCATTTCCAAAACAAAGTGGGTTTCTAAAGCCACTGAAAGTAAAAGAGCAATCCAGGCATTGAAAAATGTGATTTTCTTGGTCCAGCCACAGGTAATGATGATATACTGCTGCTAAGTTAAGGAAGAGTGGCTTAAAGGGTCTAGCAATTTGCACCAGGCTGGCAGAAAGCACTTTCTTGTAGGTAGACTATTAATACCATCTGAAATGTTGTCAAGCACGTGGATGTGCTAACAGGAGTATTGTTACAACATTCATCTGTGCAAAATTAATGCCAGAGGTATTTTTGCATTTTGTTTTGAGCTCTGAAATAAAGGAAGGAAAAGTTTTTTTTATTGCTTTGTTGACACTAAAAAAAAATCAGACTGTGGGTTTAATAACAGTCAAAGAATAAATGCTATGTAATAGAGCCAGAGGCAAAAGAAAATCGATGCAGTAGTGCTGCTGCCTTCAAGTAGCAGGGCAGTTCAGAGGTTCTTGCCACATGTCTGTCCCCAAAGAACACTTTCTGGAAAATATATGACACTAAAGAAAAGGTACTGGGGAAACCCTGAGCTTGGCTCTAGTACATTTCTGGCATTGCCTCAGATCAACTCCTTTAGAATCAAAGAGGGAGGTGTTGTGCTACCCAGAGGGCATCTAGAATGTTTGGCCACTTGTAATTGATAGATGAACCTCAGCAAAGAACTAATATCTTGTATTTATGAAGTGCCTTTGACCAAGGAGCTCAAAATGCAATTATAAGCATCATCTCATTAATCCTTACAACACACCTTGGGGCTGAAGAAAAAAGAACTATTTATACGTTGTGAGCCTTGATCCTTTAGTGTGCCAAGGTAAAGAAATTAATCTCTTGGAACAGAAAACTGATCGGCTGGGTGAAGTGAATTAATAGACCCAGTGCACAAGGGCATTATTAAGCAAGGGAGCTTTTTTCAGACTTGCTTAAGTGGTTTCTTGAGCCAGGGAGAACAACCACCTTTCCTAAGTGATGAGATGTTGACCCCTGCAAAGCTGTGTGAATCACCCAAGAATATCCTAACCTAGCTGATAAAACTCACTTCTACATGCCTTTTGGGTATGTGCTGAAATGTAAAATACACATGAACAGACACATTATCATTTTCTTCCTGTATCAAAGACATAGTATGGATCTACCATCTCTAGGCTACATAAGTGGAGCTATTTAACCAAAGATGGCTTAAATGTGAGTTTAAAAGAGCACTGGTTATGGAGTCAAACTTGGGATCAAATCAAACCTCATAATTTACTTAATCTATACAAATCTTGGTTTCTTCATCTGTTCATAAAAAAAGATAACATCTATGTTGCATGTTTTTATACAAGTTAAATGTAATAATCCAGGCAATAATCCAGCTTAGCTCACAGGGAGTCAAAAGAAATCGGGCACTGAGAGAATGGGTGATTTAATTCTCAGGATCTTTCTCTAACGTATGTTTAAAGCTACAAAATGAAAGTCCTTTCTTCCAACAAATAGGGTTAGGGAGTATTGGGTATTGGGGGTGGAGGGATCCGAGCCTGCAGAGGCTTCCAGAACCTTTTCCAGTCTTGATGTTTTCATTGAGCTCTAGTCTCTTCCTATGTTCTCTCACTGATGTGGGTGTAGATATTCAGTCCTCTTCACCCCTCATGTTCAAGTATCTTACAGGCTACGGTCTGGGAATGGGGCCATGCTGGAGATGTAACCCTGGTGTACTAGGTCCAGCTACCCAAGTGACCATTTCCCTATTCCTTGTTTTTTTTTTTGCTGGCTGAATATACATGTTTTGTGCATACATATTATCACTGAACTTCTCTTTTACATCCTAAGCCTAAATCAAACATCCATTTCTGTTGATGTGTTATTATACTAAAGATGATTTATCTTGATGCAATAATTAGAATATATATCACCAATCCCTATCCTTTCTTTGCATGTTGAGGCTCTTCTTAACTCTCCTCCTGAAGCTCATTTCTCCTGTAGTTCCTCCTCACTTCTCCTTATCCATCAAGGATACTTTCAATCCAAGATAGATGAATAAAACCAGGCTCATGTGATTACAACATCAGTATTCACTCCCATAGTTTGAGAGAGTGTTTTCAAGCAATTTCTAATGGTGCTGTTTCTTCAGTATGATAGGTCTACCTCGCACCAATTATTTATGAGCCACTCTTAAAAATAGAATGCTATAAATTAACAAAACTTAAACTGACTATAAAATTTGCTTCCCTTACTCAAATGTTGTCACTTTTTCCCCCTCTATAATTATTCTGAAATATGCACTGAAGCTAGACTAGTTGATTTCAACATCTGGATTTTGTCTGGTTCCTTTAGTTTTGCCATATATAAAATGGGGATTATAATAATAACTGCAGTGTGATTGCTGTGAGAATTAATGTAGGAAATGTATATAAAGCACTTAGCAAAACATGTGGCACGTGATAAACCCTCAGTATATGATTTTTCACTATTGCCGTTATTGTGATAACAAGTACCTGACTCAGAAGAGTTAAACTATAAAGAAGACAAACTCAACAAGAATTGCTTCCCTACACAATTTTTAGTGTCAAATATTTTCAAATTTCTTTTTCAAAAGAAGCTTTCATGTTCCTTCTTTGGCTATTTGACATATGATCCCTTCAAGATTTCCCCAGGTGCCTTTCCTCTTATCACGCATTTCCTCTTTGCAAAAGCCACAGTGTTATTTTGGGGCTCACTCTTCCCCATGATCTGTGCATTCCTGCATGTCCACCCTCTGTGTGATCTCCCCGTTTCTCTTTAGTCTTGTTGGTTTCTTTTATTTCTCTCTATCCACCCTCTTCCTCCCACTCCTCATCTCCATCTCCTTTAATTCCTCTCATGTTTGTCTTCGTTTCTAAGTAGAGGACATCAAAACTCAAGCTTTTTAAAGCCAGAATGCTAGAATATCTGATTCAAAAAAAAAGTTCTGCTCATTTAAACATATATGTGTGCTGTCACAACACTGCTCAGAGGACCAGTAGGAGGTTTGGGAGGACAGTTTCACTGGGCAACACATAGGAACATTTTCATCCCCATAAATAGGAAAGTCGCACCATTAGTAAGATCTCTGAAGCCATAATAAATTTATCCTATAGTAATCCTTCTGTTTAGATCTTATGGAATCTCTGGTGTTTATAAATTGTAAGTATTTCAGGCCAACCTTGCACTTCATGCCTACAAATTAATATATTATTTCCAAGAGATCTGAAAGTAGCAATCACTATTCCATTCACCTCCCTTCCATGGTCTGGTTGGTATACTGGTTTGCAACAGTTGTCTAAACAACCACATTATAGCACAACCACACATTAGGCTTGTTTTCAATTAAAACCCAAGTAAGTTTCCACTTGAATTGCCTCCCAAAAAGATTGGGCCATCTCGTATTCATGCAATACATTTTGTGAACCTCAAAGCAGAACTTTAATTATATCCCATTAAATGTATTCTTTTTTGTTTCATAAGAGCATTCAAACCTGAAAAGAAAATGTTTACCTCTAGGTTTTTTGTTTCTTGTAGGAGATACCTCTTTTAGCTTTTGTCACCTGCTAATTTAATAAATGTATCTTTTGTACATTTATTCTAGTCCCTGAAAATTGTATAGAATAGGAGGATTTGGGGTATAGCTTTAAATTATCTACAAATGCTTTGAAACTCCTCTTTGTACTCTAAACTTGAATGTAGGCTAGACTTAGTGACTTGATTCTAAAGAATAAGATATGGTAGAAAAGACAGTGTGTGGATTTAGGGAATAAGTCATAAAAGGCACTGAGACTCTCTCTTTTCTCTCTCTAAAACCACTCATTCTGAGCAAGCTACTGTCATGTCATGAGGACACTTAAGAAGCCCTATGGAGACATGGCAAGGAACTCAGACCGAGAGGACAACAGCCAGAAAGAAACATCCAGACAATAATAGCCAAAGAGGAACTGAAGCTTCCTGTCAACATCAATGTGAATGATCTCTCATGTAATCAGATCTTCCAGGCCTAGATAACATTAAGACAACGGCAGCCCTAGTCGATATCTTGACTGCAACTCATCAGACACCTTGAGCCAGAGCCACTCAGCTAGGCTGCTATCAAATTCTGACTTACAGAAACTTTGAGATAATAAATGTTACTTTTATTATTTAAGTTTGCCCTAAAACTTAGTGGGGTAATTTGTTGCATAGCAATAGATACAGAGTAACTTCATCTGATCACAACCACAGGCAGATCTCCATTAAGATTCCTTCATAGCTCTCCTTGCATTAGGGTATACTCTTTGAGGGAAATGAAGATACACGATGCACCATATTTGTAACATTCTCCTTATCTGCCAATTGCTAATGTCATCTGAAAGAAATTTGCACTAGTTTGGTAAGACCTGTTTTGATGAACCCATGCTAGTCCACAGTCAACACCAGAATCTCTGTTGAATCTGGTTAAATGTGTACAGACTTTTCTGTCAAATGAAACACTTCAGAATTTTTAGCTATCAGTCCTAAGTTGAATAGATCTATCCTTTTATACAATGTAAAATTTAGGATACTTTTTCCCAAGCTAGTTTTCTATTATGATTATCTCCTATTATTAACAATTATTTCTGAGTGAACATTAACAGGGGCTTGGCGTTTACCTTCCTTAAGCACCCTGAGAGGTTATCATCAAAGATCCAGAAGTCTGAGCTCCTTTGAAGAACTCTGTTATCATTTCTTTACCTTTTCTGAGAAGGGTGGGAAGACTGACTTTCATTATTTTATTTGTATCAGTCTCCAGTATAAAGGAAATTCTCTTTGCTAAAGAATCTGTTGGTCACAGATGAAAATGCACATGTAGGGGAGGGGGAGACTTTGAGATAACCTCTGATGTCTTTCTTAAGCAAATGCTTTTTTGTTTCATAATTTCACAAATACCATTTTTGGGAGTAGAGTTCACTAGAACTTAAAGTTTGTAATTTAAGAGATGAAGCCCAGAATTTTAAGGTTGTAGACACCTCAAAGGTCATGTAAGAAATATATTTTTCCTATATAGTCCTATATATAGGAAATATATTTTTCCTATTTTGATGTTTCTCAAACTTCTGCTTAGAACATCAATGGAAATAGAACCCCTAACATAGGCAATCATCAGAGAGTGTAGATCTTTAAGACAACCCCAGAGACGTATTAAAGAATTTTCTATACTCTTATTATTTTTTTTTGGTTGCATGGCATATCCAAGGTTTTTCAAAAAATAAACCAGTTGGCAGCCACGCCTCATTTAGTGTAAGATTCAAAGGTCAGATATACACTATTGCAATATGGTACACAAATCAAAATTTTCCCAGACCAGAAATAACCTCAGGGAATGTAGTAGTTATAGTGCATCTTGAATTCATACAATGCCTCGTTAACTGTACTTGGCAAATTAATTCAAATTGATTTGTTTGTGAGAATTGTAACATGGCCTCAAATCTGGCTACAAACAAAGGATAGTGACAAACAACAACAGCTCAGAGAAATGTCTAGAGAAAAGTATGGATCAACATGAGGGCTGTTTTTATAACATAACCATCTTTGTTTAAAACAACCAGAAGAAAGGAGAAAAAAAGAAAGGGAGAACGTATCCTATACAAGTATAACACTTTTTTCTTTTTTCAGATAAGGTCTCACTCTGTCATCCAAGCTGGAGTACAGTCCCCTGATCATAGATCACAGCTCTAACCTTGAACTCCTGGGTTCAAGGGATCCTTCTGCCTCAGCCTTCTAAGTAGCTAGAGACTACAGGTGCGTACCACCGTGCCCTGCTCAAATATAACATATTTTATAAATAACACTGATAGATCACAAATATCCAAAACAAAGGCAAATAAAGTATTTGAAAGCATCCCAAGAGAATATAAATGAGGATTAACATTTTTTAAACAGGCATTTAATTTTTCAAAAAGCAATTAATTTAAGGAAAAATGATCAGACATATTGAGAAAAAAAAAAAGAAGGCATATGATATGGCAGGAAGAGTCAAGATTAATTTTAAAATGCTATGTTTTAAAGACAAGAAAGAACAATTCCTTAGTGAAGTCATTGATTTCTGACCTTGGCTTGGGACCTCAATTTAAGGTTGAAAGGGTGAAAGTTTAAGAAAGAGATACAATTGTTAAAGCCAGAACCTTTCTTCTCTTCTAGTGTATTAAACTGAAAAATAGCTACAATCCCCTTCCAATATCTATGCCCCTTTGCAAGGGGACTGTGTCACTCCTTCGATCAGAGGTTGAGTCAGTTTTTCAGCCCCTGATTCTATGTTGACTGTGCGACTTGCTCTGGCGTATTATCCGCTAGCAAATGTGATGCGAACGGAGGCCCGAACATCACTTGCGTATTGGTGCTTCCCCTTTCGTGCTGCCAAAGCCTAAGACTGCCACTCAGAAAAGACCAGTCTAGACTCCTCTTCCATGAGAAAAGAAACTCAGACATCTGACCCCACTCAGCCATCTCATCCTGGCCCCAGAGGAGTGATGAGTCCATCAGGATCACTTAGTTCTCTCTGAGCCAACCCAGAACAGAAAAAAAAAAAAAATCCACGGAGAGCCGCAGAAACACGAGCCAATGGAGAGCAGAGTTTTGGAGTGGTTTGCTATGCAGCGAACACTGAAGGATGTAGGTAAGAAGTCAGGAAATCTAGGAAGAGCAGGGAAGCTGAGAGCAGGTGAACGAAGCCCCCTCTCCTAGGGTTTCCACTATGGCTCAACAGCAGGAGGAAGCAGCTCAGTTGCTGTCTCTGGAAAGAGCTTGTGTAGCAAAAGCCTTAGGAGTCCTGGGATGAAAACAGAGAGAGCGGGGCTCCTGTTACCTGCTCTTAGCCCTATTCTGCTTTCTGAGGGAAGAACAAATCCAACGGATGCGATAAGGCAGCTCCTCAGTGGAGAGGGAGAGGGGAAGGCTGACAGAGTTGGGGCAGGGCAGGGAAACTGGACAGAGACTGATAGTTCTCTGATCTCCATTTTTAGACTTAGACTAGGGGAAGGGGAGGGAGAGAAGTGTGGGGTGGCTCCAAAGGCAATGATGAGTAGAGCTAACAAGGGGACAAGGTGCTACTTATCTGACCTCCTTCATCACTATTTGAATAAGGGGTTAAAGAGATTAGTGAAAGGAGCAGGCTGAATTCTGAATTTACCAGTAGGACTTTCTGGTACTGTGACCTGCCCTCCCCCTCCCCATCAATGGGTTTCTCACTCCACAAATGATTTCATGAGGAGTCTTGAAGGATTAGCCATTAGGGTTAGGGTTAACTCTTCTTTTCTGAGCAAACATGGCCTTCACTGCCATCCTTAAACGTAACCTTCCAAAACCAAACCAAACAAAACAATTTATATTCCTGCAGGGTATGAATAATCCCTGGTCATGAATAGTCTTATCTATACTTAGAATAGAAAGGTATTCCCCACCACATTTCCTAGGAACACAGAACCATAAAAACAAAGCAAAATGCCAATTAAACTAGACCAGAAGACATTTCCACTTTGCAACCATGGCTTTTGAAAAACAGGCATTGCCTCTTCAATCTTTCTTAAAGTTTATGGATTAGGCAAAAGCAGCATTTATAAATTTATGGAGAAAAGTTTAGCATCATTTCCCTAAGACTTTATAACTGGTATTAGATGGGTATTACTTTAGTTCCTGATTGGCAGCTAGATCCTAGAGAAAAGTACCTGAAATGATTAATATCTATGAATTAAGGGGTTACAGAAAGAGTAAGGACAACAAACATTGCTAAAAATTCTGATTTACAACTCAAGTGAAGTGACACATGCTTCGTCAGTCATTAAATATGGTTTATATCTCAAATATTAGTTCATATTGTAAATGTGTGGCCAAAATAGCATTTTAAAAAAAATAAGGGCTTTTAAAATCACTTTTAAGAAAGTGGTCAATGATTATGTAAAACAGTACATACATTTTAAATATTTATCTGGCACCCAGACTCCACTATTCTGCATTGAATGTCAGTTCTTACCATCGTGTTTTTTTTTCCCTATGAAAATATAATCACCTTAGAAGCAAGTTTGTTTTTTTTAAAAAAAAAAAAAAAAAAGAAATCTTGTTACACTATTCTACTTCCACAATCCCCTCCTCAACACACAATGGCACCAAACACTGACACATGTTAAGTGTCCAAGAATATTCAAGAAATTGACTATCGTCACCTCAAAAGAGGCAGATATCCTGGAATCCAACAAAATCTTAACAGCTTTGAATTATCAGTTTTGAAGGTTTAGATAACCACTAAGGTTTTTATAAATGTTGATAACCCACATACTTGAGACATATACATAAAATAATAATGTCCCTTCTCTTTTTTTCACCATTTAATATGACATGAAATATATATCGAATTTTGGCTATCTGAGGAATATGTCTAAAGATTATAAGCTATTTTAAATTTAAAGGTATTTATTGAACATATGCCATGTGCTAGGGCAATTGCAATGTTCTTTATATTTACCCACTAATGTGTATATCTAAGAGTGTGTGATGTTTGTGTGTATATACAGTATAGAGAGATTTTACAAATATCTCAAATGAAAACATGCTTTTTATTTGTGCTCCATAGAACCTTGCACCTTGTTACAAGAAACAGCTCCTAGATATCTGTAAGAAATAAATATCCATGATTTAGGGAAATGATTCAGAATAATTTCAACCAACATCTCTAATATTTAAGGATTTAAACAAATATTTTTTTTAAAAAAAAAAGGCCAAAGAGGAGAAATCAGACAGATTTATTCTCTTGGTGGAGAAAGACAATGTCTATCATCTGTAACATTTCAAATTAGACTCATAAAATTAAACTAGTCCATACTGTGTAGAAATTTCTAAACCAACCAGGGAAATGGACCAGGTGACCTAGTATTTTCACCATTCTAATTACTAGGTTCTTTGAATTTCTCTCTTTCAGAAACCTGCTTTTATCTTTGCAATAATGATCCAAGAGATTAAAAGAAGGTCTTTGAGTGACTGGATTTGCCTACTCAAGTTCATGCAGAATCTATTGATGTACCATTGCTGTCTTGTCAAAAAGCACTTACAACATTAGTTAGTATAAGGTGTAATTAGGACAAGAGAAGAGACAGGTGAGAGGAGAACATGCAGTTTTCTTGGTTTTATGTTTTGTATTTCTGTTTATGAGGATGGTGGGTTTTGTAAACAAAAGAAAGCATATATGAGGGCTGCTTCTGTCCCTAGAGGTTGGCTGTGTCAGTTGGGATTTCAGCTGGTGCTACACTTCCAAATGGCATTGAGGTTTGAAAGCACACAGTTATTGCTCAAACTCTCGGTCCCTGTAGTCAACAGTTTGCTTGTTCTAAGTAGCTGCAGGGTCCAGTCGGGTGTTGAAAGAATGGGGGTGGAGAGTGGCACAAATCAAAGCTGGAAGAGAGAGGAACAAAGTACAATTATGCTGATTGTTCCATTTGACAAGAAATAATATTAAAGCAACTATAACCTAACAAAAAGATACATTTATTCAATTATGCAGCCACAGAATGAGCTGGATTTACTGCCTGAAAACTTCAGCAACGTTTTGGCCTATATGGTTATCAGAGACATCTACAACCACTATCTCATTTCAACCAGACCACTAGGAAGGCTGGCTTGAACAAGTGGTTTAGAGGAATCATATGCAGCTACTGAGAATGGAAATAAAACTAGAGAGCTGTCCATGGAGGTCTGGAATCGGGGACAGTCTGGACTCTCGGTTAACGTGTTGGCAAAGCACCTCGCTCAGTTCAGTTGACTTATGTCAAGAACAGATCTATTAAGAGTATTTCAAAATTCCCTTTATGGACCTACGTGGAGCCCCAAATTCTCTGAGGTCGTAGTGGGAGAAAGTCACAAAATGAAGCAAGACTATTAGGTTTCACTTGGTTTATCTCCTTCAGGAGAGATCAGTTGCTCCCTGAGAACAATATATTCTTTTCCACAGATTGCCTTTATTTCTACCTATTGTAGAGACCAGTACCACCCTTACCCCACAGAAAATTCAGTAAAAACAACAGCTATTCATTCTGAAATCTAAAAGCATTTTAGTTCTATTTTAGCTTGAACTTTGGTTATATAAATTTCTATTTTATTTGAAACAGTCAACATCTCACAAACAGTTTTATATAGGCATAAAAATGAAGTAATGAGTATTTCTAAACCTTGGCTGTCTGAGAAGATTTTAGATTTATTTTTATTTTACATTTATATTTATGTCAGGTTTACATTTATTTTTCTAGCTTTCATGGATACGTAAATCTCCTTCTTCCTCCCTTTTATCATTTGTTTCATTATACTGAGAAATCTACCCCTGGGGACCAATAATCATCTCACTAATGTAAAAATAATTTAATAAAATCAAATTTAATTGTTTCAACAAAGAAACAAAAAATTCCTAGTAAATATTAAACATTATTAATAGTAAATGTTTGATATTTTCCTATTATTAGAAAATGAAATTATCTATAGTCAGTGCTTATAAAGGATGTTCTATGCCTTAATGTATATTATTGTTGTATACATGCAGTCAGTGAAGTCAGACGTCTCCAATAATCTCAGTAAATTCTATAGTCTTACACTTATTAGGCATCTACCATACTTAAGTCTTTTTAAAAAGGATTAAAAAACTGAGACCATTTTGCTTGAGCTATAGGGAGCCATCTCTGGAGGTATATGCTTTCTATTCTGGTAGTGAGAACTCTGACTGATAACTTCATCATAGTCAGTATCAAGGTCAGCAAAATGTGAAAGGATCCTTTTTTTATAAATAAAACTTGGTATGCCTGTTTGCTTTTAATTTTTTTAAATTTTTTATTGTATATATTTAAGGTGTACATGATGTTTTGGTATACTTAATCTTGATATAAATAGTACAAATTACTACAATCAAGCAAAGTAACATACTCATCATCTCATATAGTGACCTTTCTTTTTGTGTGTGCATGTATGGTAAGAGTACCTCAAAATCTACTTTCTTGGCAAATTACCAGCACGTAATACAATGTTATTAAATATTGTCTTCATGTTGTACATTAGAGCTCTAGACTGAGTCATCCTTCATAACTACCACTTTGTACAGAAAGAAAAATACTGCACTATCTCACTTATATGTGGGATCTTACAAAAGTGCAAATACATAGAAACAGGGAGTAAAATGGTGGGGTGGCAATAGGAAGACGTAGGTCAAAATGATTTTTAAAATTTGTTTTAAACAGCCACATGCTTGTATGCATACGACACCTGTAAAAACTCATAACCTGGTTCTTGCCTTTTTAATAAATAGAGAACCAGATTCTAAAATCTCTACAACTCAACAGTGGGAAGTAGAATGAGCCGCATCTAAGGATAGTACTCCCTCTAATCGCAGACTGAGGGCTAGAAATGAAACAAGCTCAGGCAGGAAGCTTGACAGGGAAAAGCAAAACTGCTGGATAAGGACAAGCAAGCTGCAGAATAGGGACAAGCAAAGCTGCTGGATAGGGGCAAGGAATGCTGAGAAGATGCAGGGAATGCTCTCTGGGATGTAGAAGATGAACTATCAGGGAGCAGGTAAGAGTAAAGATAAATGCTAGCCATCAACTGGCTATGCAGAAGGACTATGGGGAATTGTCTAGGGCAACTAAGACTGTGGCTAATGAAAATCCATGAATTTATAAGAAAATGCGTGACATTCCTTAGGAGGGGGTGAGAAACTATATTTGGATCACTACGGCTTACAGTTACTAAGTAGAAGTAACAGACTAAAGAAACAAGTCTTCCTCTTTGTCATTTTCCAATCTTGCTCTAAGCAAGGTGTGGTAAAATGTACATGAAGATAGAATTGAATCTGCATCTTTCATGCAGAGTTAGGGAAGTGGTATTTGGTTTCTTTTTTTAAGTACAGGTAAATGGAGTACCTGTCCTTCTTATGTATCCTCTGTTTCTTTATCCTGAATAAACCCCACCTATCTATGTCACTCTACATAGCGGCACTATTCTCTATGTTTCTGGGGATTGAACTCATCCTCTTAGAGATTATCTTGCTGTTTATTCTAAACAGAGATAAGACAAACCACAAAACAAAGCTAATGGATCAGTAAAGACTATAGGCTTTAAAATACTCATGATCTAAATCAATGGTCACCCAGCTCCAATTAAGGGACAAATCTAACTCAATACAGCTTGGTTGTGTAAAGCAACTTTTATTTGAATAAACTATGCACTTATTCATTTATATATTATCTATGGTTCTTTTTGCATTACAACAGCAGAGTTGAATAACTGCAATAAAGACCATGTAATAGTTATATTAATAAATATCTAAATATAACATTAAGTATATAAATATATAAATATATTTATATTTATAATAGGTTTATAAAGCCTACAATATTTACAATTTGGCATTTGAGAGAAAACGTTTGTTGACCCCTTATCTAAATAAAGGTATAAGGGCTTCCCTGCCTACATTTGAATCCAGGTTGGGCCTGCCACCTAACTAGCTGTGCAATGTTGGAGTATGTTACTTAACCTCTCTGAGACTTAGTTTTCTCACCTCTAAAATGGTAATAATGACAGAATACCTTTCCAGGATGCTATGAGGATCCTGGATCCTCTGTATCCCAGTGGTGCCTATTATTAACTAGTATTATTCCTCTAAAATGCTATATGCAAGGATAGGTTGTAACATCCTCATCCTTTTTTCTGGGATATACAGGTTTCAGATACTTGGAGGCATTTGGAATGAGCTCACCATTAAACTCTGAGAAAACCACATTTCTATAATGTGATTAAAATGAAAACAAATTTAGTTTAATTAAACATTGAGGCTGGCAATTGTGCATTGGGCAGAAGCATATTTCTAGTAAATGTTTAATAATGGGATTACAGACTATTCTGCATGTACTGGGATGTAGAAAACAAGAGTAAATTTGCATGTGAATTTATATTATATCTGTCAACCAAATGAATCTGAGCTCTATATTCAAGGTAAACTGGAGTGCTCCTGGAAGACAGCTGGAAAAGTGGGTAACAAAGGGATTGGGGTGTGAGAAGAAACAAATCTTTGTGGAATCCCAGGGTTGACACTTGCTGGACAAGTGACTGCAGCAAATGAGGTCAACCTCTCTGAGCCTTGGTTTATTTATCTCTAAAGGAGGGATATTAGTACTTCCATTTGGAACCATTGGGAAGTTGACACTAAGTGAAATAATGCATGATGAATGTGATGTTTATTATGTTGATGGTGTCACAGGTGTATACATATATCCACATGCATCAAATTTTATACACTAAATATATGCAGGGGTTTTTTTTGCATATAAATCATACCTCTATAAAGCTGTAACAATTTTTTAAAAAGGGAAAAATAAATCCCTGCCCATTACTTCCCTTAATGTAAAAGTTGTAGGTTGTCACATTTTACACTTGTGTGTATCTAGGTAGGGGAACATAGCTTAGTAGCATTGATTCAGAGAATCCAAGGTTCCAAGGTCACAGCCCACATTTCAGCCCATGCTCACCCCTATCTTGTCTTTAGGCGCCATCAGGCATATATTTATGTGTGCCTGCGGTTGAACCCAGATCTCACCCCAATAATAACACCTTATGTCACCGTTAGGAATTGCAGAACAAGGTAGTGTAGTGCACAGGAGCATTGGGTTTGCCTTGCAAGACACCAGCTTGATCCTGGGAGAGTTAACTAATCTTATAAGCCTCCTATTCTCAATTGTGAAATGATGATTTAAAAAAAAGTATCTACACCTTAGGGCTATTAAGAAGACAATACAAGAACTTAGCACACTGCCTGGCATTTAATAACTGCTCAATAAAGTTTAGGTATTAAAATTACCTTGCTGTATACTTATATTTCTCTTCCACTACACTAGAGGATCTTTAAGGAAAGGGGCTGTGTTTTATTTCTCACCATATACCTATCACCTATCACAGATTCCCATGCAAAGTAGATGTGAGTAAATATTTGTTGAATGGTGAATGAATGAATGCATAAAGATATAGCTCCACTCAAACCCACCCCATAGATGAGGTTAATGAAATAGCAACATTTTAATATTCAATGCAACAGTAGTTAGATAAAAGACAAAAAGAAGTTTATAGTGTTTCTGCTATTTGAAAGTGCAACATAAATATTTTGCTAGCCTATTACCAACACATTTCCATTGTTTGATTATACTTCAGCATTTGACTTCTGTTAAATTGGCATTTTCTGTTTAAGCACCTAGTCCCTAAGTCTCCTTATGCAGTAGTATATATCCACTGCTGGCATTTGGCAAACCCCGCCATTGAAGACAGCACAGAGCACCAGGGGCTTACTGAAAAGTTGCAAAAGTATCACGTGGAAAAGAAATGCATCTTATAGAGCAAACTAAATATCACTGGGAATGCAATCAAATCTACATTAACTCCATGAACTGAAAATTAAAAGTGTCTCTTTGTCCTTGACTCTTTCCCTTCTTCCCTTTCTGACCTCCTTTCCCCTCTCTTCAGCCTGCTGGGATATTGACAGGGATTTCAGAGGAGTAGAAAGTCTTTATCTCTTTGAGATGAGCTGCAATATGATTACAATCGATTGAGCGATTTACAGTATACAGCACCTTTCATTACCCTCTCTGCTTTATAGAATTATAAATGACATACTGTATGTGAATATATATTATTATTACTGGATATTTATGTACCACCTTTCTCAAAGAAGCTTAATGTTCCTTTTAGACTTTAAATAACTGGAGGTACCCTGCAACCTTGTGCAAAACTTAAATAAGGAGAGTGAAACTTGGAAACTTTTCCTATGAATAAAACTATGTTCTTGTATGAGTGTTGGGGCATTTGGTGTTCATCCAGTTCTAGGGCAGAAAGAAAATAGTACAGGGCAACTGTATCTTATGGTTGGGATCATAATTTGGTATTTTCATAATTAAAGGCAAATTTTGCAAGCCAGAATTTGTATAAACTACTTAAACTGGAGCTTCCATGTGACAACAGGGAAAACAAAACTTGTAATTCACTAACCAGCTTTGGAATTGTGCACTATTTGATGACTGTTTTAATTTAGGATTTGTGTTATTACAGATGCCTCACACAGAGTGAGGTGTTATTAATATTTTCATACCACACTATTTCAAATGAGTATAATTTAAAATTCACATATAGTGTGACTACACTGTATTTCTAATCTTGGAGGTATTATTTCAAGGATGTGATTTTATATGAATATATGTATTATAGATGGAAATTAAGGAATCCTTTTCCTCATATCTCTAGTTAAATAGTGCCTAGAAGTGACCCTCAAATTTTTCATTACTCATTTCACGGAGTCTCTATAATATTTATATATAGTATTTAACTAGGGCTAAATAAATACTATGTGCCTTTCAATTTATAAAATCTCACCTTCCTCTTTAAGTCCCAAGATAGTCTACTAAAAGTGAGAAAAATATAAACCAGGACCTAGACTAAAACAGGCATCCTATAAAATCCTACAGAAGGTTATAACAAAATTATTCTTTTGCTTAACAACCCTGTAGACCAAATCACTGTCCTATTCACAAATGAATTATAGATAAATAATGTCTTTAGTTAGAATATTTGCTATTATCTGACATACATCTTCATAATTATAATAAGCTCCTTTGTGTATATTTATTTTAATTCCTTTATAAATAACCTTGAGTCATGTATTAATATCTTACAGGCAAGTATCCATGTATTCATATGTTCTCTCTTCCTCTGCCCAACACGTTCTTCTTTTCCATAGGATAAATGTTCATATTAATGCATATACATACACACACATCTATCTATTCTTTTTTGTCTTCTGGGTGGTTATATTTAATTTTAGCATTAGCCCAATCCTACAGTTTGCCTTGAAATGCTTATCAGCTTCTAAGAGACATTTATGGGGGAGAGAAAAAAGCTCTAGGTTTGATAGCAGTAATTGTATTTAACTTGTAAGATACAAGGCTATTTATCTTGAGGCTGGGAATTCACAGAGGACGAAGGAGGTTTGCTTGATAAAACAAAAATTAAAGAGAAAAAATACTAAGCACCTTCTTGCCACTCTCCCATCCATCCTTCCAGCAAGACCATTAAACAGTAAAACCGACTGTCATTTAAAAGCCCTTCCTGTCTACTTAGATGTGGCACTAGGAGGTAAAATGGGACCATGAAAGAAAAGAGGCTGCCAATGCCACAAAATGCCTGAGCAATGGTATGGATAAAGGCAAACGCCTATAGGTGCCCAGGGAAAGTGCCGACTTCTAGACTTGGCCGAAAATGGAGATTTTACTTGATAGAAGAATTCTAGAACTTAACTTGAGAGAAAAATTCTAAATTGTCAAGACTTGGGTTAAGGCCAGAATTTCTAGGGTATGTAACTGTTCCAGGGTATTCAAAAGAATCTAAGGAAGGAGTAGAATGTAATTAAAAATTAGGGTTCTTAAGTCAAGTGGCCCTGGGTTGGATATCACCATTTCCAAAACTAAACTAAACTAAACCTAAACTCCCTTGGACTATTCTGTAAAATGGAAATAAGACCAACAGTGACCTCAGGGATGTTTCAAGGCTGAGGAGGAGGTTGCGTATGAAGTGGCGAGTATGTAGCAAATGCTCCACAAATGGCAGCCATCACCATTGAGTTTGGCTGAGGGATGGTGGATGGAACCATCTGCCCCTTCCTATACCTCTGAGACGAAGTGCTCACTCAGTGCGCATTCCTCACTTTTGCACCATTTTTACCATTGTGGAATTCTGCATGAAGGATGAGAAAGCAAGATGGAAGCTCACTTTGGGTCCCCTATTCCCTACTCACTTTGCTAAGTAGACCTAAGTGTAGAAAGTCTTCTCATGAGAAGAAAATGAGCCCATGATGCATCCAGGTGGCAGATAATCCTGATAAAACACCTGTAACTACAATTATCATTCATGTACCATTTTAGTGTATCCAAAGAACTTTCCACCTTCTGAAACAAAACAATAATCATAATCCCCATTTTACAGGTAAGACAGCAGGTTTCTCAGGATCAAGTTTGTTGATGGGTTTGCACCATAGCTATGTCGTCAGAGCGTACAAATACAGCTTGAGATCTATTTAGGAAATGTATCTCTAGCCAGTCTTTTTTTTTTTTTTTGAAGTGCTTTATATTAAATATCAATCTGAATATTCATTTGTTTTTAATGGGAGAGTATACATACACATAATCGTGGAGATCAAAGCACAGGGAAACTTCTCAGCAATAGGAACTTGCTTAAAGTTGTGGGCAAGTTGGTAAATGGTAGAGTCAGGAACCCAGACAGTCTGACTTCAGAACTCTTATGCTTAATCCTTAATCTTCACCCTCTATTGCCTCTCCAACAACCCCATGAATAGAGTGGAGTTGTCCTTGTGATTATGTAACAACAAAACTCATTATTAGATGAGTTCATAAGGCACATTAAGCCAAACACCCATTATTTTATTAATGATACAAATGAAGATTTACATGATAAAAAATAGTTAAAAGGAAAAAAGAGATGGTATGTTCTAGTCTTGCTCTGGCCAATACTAACCACCAACCTACTACAGCCTTGTAGTGTTGGCATGAGGATTGAACGGGAAGTGTGTTTAAAGCCTTCAGTGCCTAGGACAAAATAGTTATACAATAAAATAAAAATTTCAGGATCTCAGTCATACCAGCAACATTTGTTTATAGCTACATATGGTTAGTGGCTACCATAGTGAACAGAATCAGAAAAGGATGTTTTTAGCTTCTACATATCAGTGATTCTCAAACTTAGCTGCCTATAGAATCATCTTGGGAGCTTTCTAAAAGCACCAATGCCTGGATCAGTGCTTCTCAAATTTTTTAATGCACACGTATCACCTGGGGATCTTGTTAAAGCACAGATCCTGATTCAGTAGGTCTAGGGTGGTGCCTGAGAGTCTGCATTTTTAACAAGCTCCTAGGAGATGCTGATCTTGCTGATCCAAGGACCACATACCAGACCAGTTAAATTAGATGACCTGGAGCTGGGCCCTGAGTGCTTGCAGTGGATTCACATCCCCATGGAATTCCTACTTGCAGCCAGGTTAAAGTCCAGTGCTTTACATAAAAATTTATATATAAATAACTATTGAAAAAGATCTGTTACCAAAGACTATCTGTAGAATGTGGAAATTCCCTTGGAAATAAAACTCACAAACTCGTGAATTCATTCTTGACAAACTGGAAAGAATGACTGTTTAGTAGTACAAGTTTTTAGGATGCACTAGTTTGGTTAATTGATACATTTTGTGACTGAAAATTTGAATAACTTATTTATAAGATGGCTTGAAATTGTACCTGGCAATGTCCAAATACATTCATTAACTGAGCTGCTCTGTGGTTGCTTGACATCTCTGCAGTCCTGAAACCATGTTCAAATATGTCTTTCCCTCTTGACTGTATTCATATTTCTCATTCCTTTTGGAGGACTTCACTATGTTTTTTTCTCCCCTGTTGAACTGAAAGAGGCACTAGTCCTGAATGGATGAATAAGCAGGTAGATGGGGCTTGTTTTAATGCTTGCTTCAAATCTGGCAAGGCCTCAAATGTTTGCAGGCAAAGATGGAAAGAAAAGAAAACCTCCTGGCTAGGAATTAATGAAAACCCCAGGCCTGAGAAATTTCAGCATCATGTCAAGTACATAGACTTGTTTTTAATCCTTCAAAGTCTTGATAATCTAGGATGAGATGTGGACAGAAAAATCACTCTTATATTCCGATGTATACTATCTAAATTATAAAAGAATCAAGTATTTGAAGCCAAACATGTTGGAGACTTTCTCTAAGTCAGTGGTTCTCAACTGGGGGTGATTTTGCACCCCAGAAGGCATCTGACATTTGTGGAAACATGCTACTTGAATCTAGTGGGTGAAAGTCATAGGTGCTGCTAAATATCCTGCAATGTACAAGACAGCCTCCCCACAACACGCACAGAGCAGAGAATTATCCAGCTCCAAGTATCAATGGGTTGAGAAATCTTACTAGCTAAACTAGACCAGGCCGGGACTTCTACTTGAAAATACTTTTTTATGGAAAAAAATGTAGTATCTTTATCACTAAAGTCATGATTCTGAGAAATAGGAAAGTGGGCAGAAAGTTTGAGGCAGTACAGTCTGAAGATCAGGACAGGAGTCTTGGCTCTGCCTCTTTAACTATATGATACAGGGCAAGTTATTTAGCTTCATGGAGCCTTAATCATGTAACCTTAAAATGCATGGAACTGGGGATCATTCTCCTAAGTAAAGTATCACAAGAATGGAAAAATAACACATGGACTCACCATTAAATTGGAATGAATAGAATAACACTTATGTGCACATATGGAAATAAAACTGATTGGAAATCTTGATGGGTTTGGGGAAGAGGGGATGGGTAAATTCACACTAACAAGTACAAGGTGCACTATCTAGGTGATGGGTGCACATAACTTTGACTCAAACTGTACAAAAGCAATTTATGTAACCAAAATGTTTGTATCCCGGTGATACTCTGAAATAAAATAAAATAAAATAAAAGGTATGGAGGGTATAATAATACCAAACCCAGTCCCTGACAGTATGGAAGTGAAGCTCAAATGTAATAATGTGTATATGAACGTATTTTGAGCATCAGTAAGCACTATAGCAGTGTTTTCTTTTTCAACGCCCATAAAGACAGGTTCTATGGAATTTGATGCATTCAAACATAAAGAAAGTTTTCTAATCTAGTGTCTTTGAAAGGGAGCTAATGTTACATCCTTTTCATGTTCTGAGTTGGATGGTCAAACAGGATTTAAACATAGGTCATCAGTGAATGTTTTATTGCCTAGAGAAGAGGAATTCATTCAAGAGCACTTCAACTGAGTTGGTATGCAATATCAAGAAAAAGATCAGTGGAGACCCTGCTTTCCTCAGCACCCCCTGGGGTGGAAAGATGGAAAATCCTACATACTGAAGCTGCTTACTAGTCTTTATTTCCCAGGAAGCCTGGCTCTGACCTGAGAAGTCCTTACTGCACCATGCTCAGGGGACCAATAGCACTGACGACACCACCAGCCACCCACTCACAGCAGATTGAGGATCTTGAACAATCCCAGACAGCTCAGCCTTCCAGGGGGCCTTGAGCTGTGGCTAAAATTAATTCCTCATGTTCATGTCACCTTTCACCTCCCCTCCCTTGTCCTCACCACTGCATTGTGTAGAGACAGCAATCAGAGGCTTTATAAGGAACATTTGTCAGTGCCTGGATGCTAGCTCTGGGCTGATTCCTCTTTTATTCCCCTCTCCTGTTCCTTAGCTTTTCTATTTTCAGTTTCAAAGAAAGAAGTTGCTTTTGAGTTCCACCTCCCAGAATTAAGTGATATAAGATTCCGATTGCTACAGAACTATTTTCATTTTGTTTCCTTCCTGATTCACAAAGAGCCCATGCTACATGCCCTGTGCCCAGCTGGGTTCTAAATATTTCACGGTGGGATGTTTCAGTAAAGCCCCATAAAATCCTATAAATGCCCATAAGAAGATTCTGGAGTTGACCCATTCATCCTGGTGCACAGTTGATTCATTCGGATCTGGGGAGCAGGAACAATTCCCTGAGAGTGTGCCCTTAGGATGAGATAACCAAAGTGAATATTCTGTAGGAGCTACTCTATATTTCTTTACTGTTAAAACATTGGCAGTAGACAAGAAGCAAGAATGAATTCCTCTTGATGCTTTCTAAACTTAGCTATCAATAAAGCAGACTGGTTTGGGAAAAAAGAGGAGACATCATTTTTGCAGAAATTGTGTCAAAATTGCCTTACCAGGTTGGTGGCTTTGTTCTTCGATGCCCAAATGCAGGGGGCATTTTGATCTCATGATTTAAAATAAATTAAATGTTGCCAGACTGTGCTAATGGCATTTTAAATTGATCCTTTCAATAGCACAGGAAAGCAGGCAGGAGAGAAGATAAGGTATCTGAGTTCAAAAGGTGAGCCGCTTCTAGGAAGTCTTGCCAGAGTGGAACATAAAATTCAAATGTTAGACTCAATCTAGGATATCTGTACCCCTTCTTAATCTAGGCAACAAGGTAAGGTAATAGCTTCTTTAAATACTCAGTATTCATTCAACTACCTCATGGGAACACATTGCCATTGTTCAAGGAGGACAGCTTGGGCTCATTGGTGCTAATAAAACTTTTCTTTTTTAAACGAGGATTTTTGACTCCACATCTCCCAAAAACCACTTTTGTGTGATCATTGGAACTGACCTCTGAAATATGATACTCCTTTAAAGAAATAAATCAATCTAAGATGACACAAGAAGAAAGCCGCTCATTTCTAGCTATGCATTTTTCAAAATATCCCTCAATTTGCTATGGGAGCAATAGTGAAAATTGTGCCCAACTGGGAACAGAAGAATCTCGTCCTGTTCTTTCTTCATTTACTATGTGACCTTAGGAAAGGCGTAGCATCTGTATAGGTCTTTAATTTGAAATAGAGAAGAAAAATAACTAACCTACCCAATTTTTAGGGTATTTAATAGTCAAAATGAAGTAATTTGTGTTAGCAAATATGTCATTAGTTCAAAACGCTACCCAAATGTTTGGTGATCCTCACAGCTAACACTTACTGAATACTGACTTAATTATCCCAGTATTATGTTGACCATTTTCCATGTGTTCAACTCACCTAATTTTCACATTAACCTGGGAAGTATTATCATTACCCCATTTTCCAGACTAGGAAACAGAGGCTCAGAGAGGTTCAATAACTTGGTGTGAAGTTTGGAACTGGATCACCAAATAGGAAGAATAAACACCTGCTTAAAGAATAAACAAAACAGAGAAAGCTGAAACATGAGAATTTGGGAAGAAAGAAATCTGATATATTTTTAAAGCATTACAAAAAATCATCACGGGAGAAAAATCAGAACTGTTGGAAATTCTTACACTTATTTTACTATTCTATATTGTTGTATTATGAATTTCATGTGGAGAGGGAACCAAATATTTCAATGCTTAGAGCACTTCAATTCTTAATTCAACTTCCTTAAACTCATAAGTGATGAAGCCAAGATTCCAACTTTAGCCAGCTGGCTCCAAGATCCATACTTATAACTGCTATACTGTACCCTATGCTATAATAATAGCACATATTATTACTAAATAACAGTTGGCCATGATAGTAATAGTTTTCAAGAGGAAGCGATGCCATTAAAAAAAAAGGTTTATTCTGTTTTGAAAACATATAGGAAGCAACCCATAATTTGGAACGAATGACACAAAGAAACAGGCACACAGCAAGTGTCCCTGGTTTTCTTACATATCTGTGTCTTTGGAATGACCATTAAACAGCCTTCTTACTGCTGGCATCAAACTCTATTGGCTCAAGGCAAGTGGCTAACATCAATATAGAAATCCTGGAAAATCCTAACAGAAACACGACAAACCCCACAGCAGCACCAGCAGGGCCAATGATGATATACATGGAGAGAGAGATCGATTTTTCCTAGGAGCCAATGAACAGCTTTTAAGATCCTGGGCTATTTTGATTCCTCTCAGCCCCTCCTTCCATCCCTTAGGCTTTAAGCAATGAGCATTTAAAAGTTAGGTCTATTAGCCAATAGTGAATTTGGATGATGATAAGAATTCATAGCAACTGCTAACACCTCTGTCTTTCTTCAAATGCTCAAAGACCACCTCCTAAGGTCATTTTTGTACTTTAAGAAATTCTGAGACCTCCAGCAATGGCTATTTTATCAAAACCAAGATGGTAGACTATAGGTGGGGCTTTTTGCTTCCACATCTCTGGGGTCTTGCGTGCTGTTTGTGGATGTTCTCATAATTCCTAAACCAGATATAGGGGGACTCTGGCTATCAGTCCAACAGCACAGATACTTCTGATTGACTTTTTTTAAATGAAATACATTTTATTGAAATTTATGTCTATAACATAGTATTACAGTGGCATTAAGCAAAGCATAATTCTCCAATGAGCATTTTCATTATTTTATTTTTAAGAAGTGAAATATAATTGACTTTTAAAGAAAATCAATGCTGAGTTAGGCATGAAGGTACAATCAAAACCTGCAAGCCATTCAAAAGTTTTGGGCCACAAATAGGCAAATTTACTTTGCAAATTTCTCTTGCAGCTTGATAATTAGTAACTAAATGGCTTTTAGACTTCTGGAAATGTGCTTCAGGCTTGATTGTCACTGTGCCCTCCTCATTGTAAAGGAAGTGAGAGGAGAATGGTGAGAAAATAGTGGGGAGTTTGGCACGTAGGATAGAGTTAGACATAGCATCATGTCCACATTAGTGAAAATACAATATTCTGAGCTATTCTCTTGTATCTATCAGGTGACAATGTAATTGTGGAGCAAAAGCCCTTTGCTAAAGTGTTTTCCCCTTTCTTCCTGGCATTTCCATAATCAAGCTTCAAGTCTCTTTTCCTGGGAGAAGGGAGAGACTAGAGGGAAAGCTAAGGAATCATTTGAATGGTCTCTTTTAAAGAAAGCAACCTTTTCTCCCACTGTCCTTTGTTCAGCCATCTGGCTCTGGCAATTTGCTGCTGAATGCTTCTTGATAGTAAAATTTAAACAGATGATTAACCCCTTTCCCTCCCATGCCAGCACGCTTGCTATTAAAACAACTATGAGGGGGGGGCGGAGCAAGATGGCGGACGAATAACACCGCCAGACAGAGGGTCTCTACAGAAAAGACCAATTCTAGCAGAAACTAGAGGAAAGAAGCAAGAAGACGAGCATACAGCGGACAAGGGCCGGAAGGAGGGGTACCTGAGACTCCACGGGAGGAGGCTGCGGAGGAGAACTGGAGGCTGAGACCACCGGAGCAGCCCGGAGACCAGCGGCAAGGGTAGGTGGAATTGCTGTTTCCCCTCCCCTGCATTCGGGACTGCTGGCGGACTCCCCAGTGGGTGGAGAGACCTGCGGACATCAGCCCAGAGACTGCTGCCGCTTGCCAACGGTGAGCCTGTAGCAGACGTGGCACCAGGTTCCCAACTTCCTCCGGGCACCTCCGTGTGCACAGACCCGAGCCGCGCGGCAGGCGCCATATTGCCTCCTCCTCCCCTCCGCCGACCCTACCCGCGGCTGCCCAGAGAGACAATACAGCCACCAGCCGGAGGCACCTCCAGGGAACGGGACCCCGCCCGCCCTCCCAGGTGCTGCTGGCACCGTGTTCCCAGGAAAACGGTGCCGACTCAGAGGCTGAGAGACATAGATCCAGCTTGGGCTCCCTGTGGGTGAATTAGGACCGGAAATCCTCTCCCTGGTGGGAATACAGTTTGAACTCTGGGACCCAGAGGTTGGACCTGCAGACCAGATCCCCTGCACCGAGGGCTAGCATTGCCCTGGGCACAGAAGGATTATACGCGAACAGCCTACTGAGGGCTGTGTGCCTCCAGGGGCGGATCGGCGTCCTAGAGGGCAACCCTCCTCCCAGGAGGAGGCCGTGCGCCCAACCCAGGTGGCGTTCCTGTGCAGGGAACCTCCCCGCCGGCACCACAGTCCGGGGAGGCCTGGTGGCTTGTGGTCTGGCCTGCTGGCAGAGGCCCAGGAGTAGCTGCAGAGTTGGGGAGGGTGGAAAGAAGCGAGGCCTGCTGCAGACTGCGGGTCTCAGACAGCCCCACCCCCACCTCCAGACTTTCTGGCTGAGCGGGACCATTCCAGCCCTGCCCTGACAGCTTTCCCTGTAAGCTGAGAACAGAACTTTGACCCCTGCTAACGGCCTGAGGGCAGGCTTACCCAACCCAGCTCCGCCCAGAACGAGAGCTGATAACAGGACTCAAAATCAACACCATAGCCTGTTCCTCCAAGCAAACGCCACCTACTGACAGGGGCGGCACCTTGCACAGCCTTTCCACAGCATCCACTGACTCAATATACAGGGAGTGGTCCAATTTCACCCACAGGCACCACCTAACGCCTCAGAAACTAAACAAGGTGTGTGAATACCCAAACAATAACCTAAGGAAAGAAACAACAACTGATCGACATGGGAAGAAGTCAGCGAAAGAACTCAGGAAATATGAAGAACCAAACGGAAAACACACCCCCAAGGAGGAGCACCAGCCCCCTAGAAACGGACACCGACCAAAATCAGGCAACCAATATGACAGAAAAGGAATTTCGTATGTGGATCATAAGAACACTCACCCAGCTGCAACAACAACTCAATAACCAACACCAAGAAAACACAAAAAACCTCCAAGAAATGGAACAAAGGTTCAACAAAGAGATTGACACAGTGAAGAAAACTTTAACCGAAGTCCTGGAGATGAAGAATCAACTCAGAGAACTACAAAATACTGTGGAAAGTCTCAAGAACAGGGTATTTTACTAAAAATAAAAGGGTGGAGATCAATAAAAGGGTAGATCAAGCAGAAGAAAGAATCTCAGAGCTTGAAGATAACACCTTCCAATTAAATAAATCAGTCACAGAAATACAGCAGAGAAACAAGAGAAAAGACCAAAGCCTACAAGAGCTGTGGGATTATGTGAAAAAACCTAACGTGAGGGTCATAGGTTTAGCCGAAGGGGAGGAAGACAACACTCAAGGGCTGGACAAGCTTTTTGAAGATATAATAGAGGAAAATTTCCCAGGCCTTGCTCAAAATCTCGATATACAAGTTCAAGAAGCCCAGAGGACCCCTGGGAGATTCAATGCAAACAGGAAGACGTCACGTCATGCAGTCATCAGACTGACCAAAGTATCAACTAAAGAGGCCCTTCTAAGAGCTGTAAGACAAAAGAAGCAAGTGACATACAAGGGAAAGCCAATTCGAATAACATCAGACTTCTCTAATGAGACTTTACAAGCAAGGAGAGACTGGGGCCCCATTCTCACTCTTTTGAAACAAAACAATGCCCAGCCTAGAATATTATTCCCTGCAAAACTAAGCTTCATATATGAAGGAGAAATAAAAACATTCTCAGACAAGCAAAGGCTCAGAGAATTCACCAAGACAAGACCAGCCCTACAAGAAGTACTTAAAACAGCGTTATGCACGGAACATCATAATAATAATCCATGGATATAAAAACAACCAAAACCCAAAGATATTAAAGGCCAGATATTACAATGGCTCAAGACAGAAATCATAGCAACAACATCCAACCCAACAGAATGATCAGTAATCTACCTTACCTATCAGTTCTCTCAATAAATGTGAATGGCTTAAACTCTCCACTCAAGAGACATAGGCTGGCTGAATGGATAAGAAAATACAGGCCAAGTATATGCTGTCTTCAGGAAACACATTTAACCTGCAAGGATGCACATAGACTAAAAATAAAAGGGTGGAGATCAATATTCCAAGCAAATAGAAACCAAAAGAAGGCTGGTGTGGCAGTTCTAATTTCAGACGATTTAGTTTTTAAACCAACAAAAGTAGTAAAAGACAAAGAGGGTCATTATATAATGGTGAAGGGCACAGTCCAACAAGAAGAGATAACAATTTTAAATATATATGCACCCAACTTAGGTGCACCCAGATTCATAAAGCAAACCTTACTGGAGCTAAGCAAATGGATTAATAGCAACTCCATAATCGCCGGAGATTTCAACACCCCACTGACGGCACGAGACAGATCCTCCAAACAGAAAATTAATAAAGAAATAATGGACTTAAACAAAACTCTAGAACAATTGGGTCTGACAGACATCTACAGAACATTCTACCCAAAATCCACTGAATATACGTTCTTCTCATCAGCTCACGGGACATTCTCTAAGATTGACCATATCCTAGGACACAAAGAAAATCTCAAGAAATTTAAAAAAATAGAAATCATACCATGTACTTTCTCAGATCACAGTGGAATAAAACTAGAAATCAACCCTAACAGAAACTCACATTTCTACACAAAAACGTGGAAATTAAACAACCTCCTACTAAATGATTACTTCGTAAATGAAGAAATCAAGACGGAAATAAAAAACTTCTATGAAGAAAACGACAATGGAGAGACAAGTTATCAACTCCTCTGGGACACAGCTAAAGCAGTTCTGAGAGGAAAGTTTATCTCCATAAATGCCTATAACCAAAAGGCAAGAAGATCACAAATAGACAATCTAATGAAACGACTCAAAGAGCTGGAAAAAGAAGAACAGACCAACCCCAAACCCAGCAGAAGAAGTGAAATCAACAAGATCAAATCAGAACTAAACGAAATTGAAAACAGGAAAGCTATTCAGGAGATTAATAAAACAAAAAGTTGGTTCTTTGAAAAAATAAACAAAATTGACACGCCATTGGCTAAGCTAACGAAAAGCAGAAAAGAGAAATCTCTAATAAGCTCCATCAGGAATGAAAAAGGAGATATCACAACTGATCCCAAAGAGATACAAGATACAATTTATGAATACTACAAAAATCTTTATGCACACAAACTGGAAAATGTGGAGGAAATGGACAAATTTCTAGAAACACACAGCCTCCCTAGGCTCAACCAGGAAGAAATAGATTCCCTGAACAGACCAATCTCAACAGCTGAAATAGAAACAGCAATTAAAATTCTCCCTAAAAAGAAAAGTCCCGGTCCAGATGGCTTCACACCTGAATTTTACCATACTTACAAAGAAGAACTAGTACCTATCTTGCAGAAACTATTCCACAACATCGAGAAGAACGGAAACCTCCCCGACACCTTTTATGAAGCGAATATTACTCTGATACCAAAACCAGGAAAGGATGCAACAAAAAAAGAAAACTACAGACCAATATCCCTAATGAATATAGATGCAAAAATTTTCAACAAAATCTTAGCTAACCGAATCCAGACACTTATCAAAAAAATAATCCACCACGACCAAGTGGGCTTCATCCCAGGGATGCAGGGATGGTTCAACATACGTAAATCTATAAATGCAATTCACCACATCAACAGAAGCAAAAACAAAGACCACATGATTCTTTCAATAGATGCAGAAAAAGCTTTTGACAAAATTCAACACCCTTTCATGATACGAACACTTAAGAAAATAGGCATAGAAGGGACATACCTAAAAATGATACAAGCCATATATGACAGACCCGTAGCCAACATCATACTGAATGGGGAAAGACTGAAATCATTCCCACTTAGAACTGGAACCAGACAAGGCTGCCCACTATCTCCACTTCTATTCAACATAGTGCTGGAAGTCTTGGCTACAGCAATCAGACAGGAAAATGGAATCAAAGGTATCCAAATAGGGGCAGAAGAGATCAAACTTTCACTGTTTGCTGATGATATGATATTGTATCTAGAAAACCCCAAGGATTCAACCAAGAAACTCCTGGAACTGATCAATGAATTTAGTAAAGTCTCAGGATACAAAATTAATACACAGAAATCAGAGGCATTCATATACGCCAACAACAATCTAATTGAGAACCAAATCAAAGACTCAATTCCCTTCACAATAGCAACAAAGAAATTAAAGTACCTAGGAATATATTTAACCAAAGAGGTAAAAGACCTCTACAGGGAGAACTATGAAACACTGAGGAAGGAAATAGCAGAGGATGTAAACAGATGGAAATCCATACCATGCTCGTGGATCGGCAGACTCAATATCGTCAAAATGTCTATACTACCCAAACTGATCTACAGATTCAATGCAATACCTATTAAAATCCCATCAGTATTCTTCACAGATATAGAAAAAATAATTTTACGCTTCGTATGGAACCAAAGAAGACCCCGAATATCAAGAGCAATTCTAGGCAACAAAAACAAAATGGGAGGCATTAATATGCCAGATATTAAACTATACTACAAAGCTGTAGTAATTAAAACAATATGGTATTGGCACAAAAACAGGAATATTGACCAGTGGAACAGATGTGAGAATCCTGATATAAAACCATCCTCATATAGCCGTCTCATCTTTGACAAAGCAGACAAAAACATACGCTGGGGAAAAGAATCCCTCTTCAATAAATGGTGCTGGGAAAACTGGATAGCCACCTGTAGAAGGCTAAAACAGGACCCACACCTTTCACCTCTCACAAAAACCAACTCACGCTGGATAACAGACTTAAACCTAAGATATGAAACTATTAGAACTCTAGAGGAAAAAGTTGGAAACACTCTCCTAGACATCGGCCTGGGCAAAGAGTTTATGAAGAAGTCCCCAAAGGCAATCACAGCAGCAACAAAAATAAATAAATGGGACATGATCAAACTACAAAGCTTCTGCACAGCCAAAGAAATAGTCACGAAAGTAAACAGACAACCTACAGAATGGGAGAAAATTTTTGCATCCTATGCATCCGATAAGGGACTGATAACTAGAATATACTTAGAACTCACGAAAATTAGGAAGAAAAAATCAAATAACCCCATTAAAAAGTGGGCAAAGGACTTGAACAGAAATTTTTCTAAAGAAGACAGAAGAATGGCCAACAAACATATGAAGAAATGCTCAACATCTCTAATCATCAGGGAAATGCAAATCAAAACCACAATGAGATATCACTTAACCCCAGTGAGAATGGCCTTTATCAAAAAATCTCCAAACAATAAATGCTGGCGTGGTTGCGGAGAGAGAGGAACACTCCTACACTGCTGGTGGGACTGCAAACTAGTTCAACCTCTGTGGAAAGCAATATGGAGATACCTTAAAGCGATACAAGTGAATCTACCATTTGATCCAGCAATCCCATTGCTGGGCATCTACCCAAATGATCCAGTGACACTCTACAAAAAAGACACCTGCACTCGAATGTTTATAGCAGCACAATTCATAATTGCAAGGCTGTGGAAACAGCCCAAGTGCCCATCAATCAAAGAATGGATTAATAAAATGTGGTATATGTACACCATGGAGTACTATTCAGCTCTAAGAAACAATGGTGATATAGCACACCTTATATTTTCCTGGTTAGAGCTGGAACCCATACTACTAAGTGAAGTATCCCAAGAATGGAAAAACAAGCACCAGATATATTCTCCAGCAAACTGGTATTAACTGAGTAGCACCTAAGTGGACACATAGGTGCTACAGTAATAGGGTATTGGGCAGGTGGGAGGGGGGAGGGGGGCGGGTATATACATACATAGTGAGTGAGATGTGCACCATCTGGGGGATGGTCATGATGGAGACTCAGACTTTTGGGGGGAGGGGGGGAAATGGGCATTTATTGAAACCTTAAAATCTGTACCCCCATAATATGCCAAAATAAAAAAAAATAATTAAAAAAAAAAAAAAAAAAAAAAACAACAACTATGAGGACCAACCTCTGAATATCAAGGCAGGTTGAGAGAAAAACAATAATTGGCAAAGTCAATCAAATGAATAACATTACACCCTTATTTTTTTCTCTCACTGTCACCCTGACTTGCTGTTCATCAATTCCAATTTAACAAAACTTCCTTTCACAGTCTTTCTGGAACCTCTGGCTGTCTGTACCTTCAACCACACCTGACTAAATGACATCACAAAGTCCAGATCTCAAGTTGATGATCCCATAATTATTGACAATAGCTCGAGATGGTTTCCTTCTCTCCTCTACCACCATATGCAGCACCCAGGAAAACCTACAGTGATTGTCTTCAGTATGAGCCAGTCAGGCAGTATCAGTTAAAGGTTGACAAAAAGTGTTCAGTGCATAGTTAGTAAGTCTCCAGAAGTTCCCTACGCTGGATCAAGTCCTCAAGAAATAACTGATCTTCAAAAAACATGGATGTGAGCTTCACTCAGTGTTTTGTGATTTGGTGACAGGCATGAGAAAATCACCATTTAGAAGTGAAAATGGGAAAGTAAAAGAGAGTGTGACTATTAAGAGTACAACAGGTACCTGTAGGGTAATGTTCATTCACTGGCCAGTTGTCCACCTGCAGCGTGGCATTGCCTCCATTCCTGGTGAAGCGCACCACGTGGTATTTACCATCATTTACGGGGGTTCTCTCCTCTTTGATGGAGATGTCAACTGTGCCAATATTGAACACGACTCCAATTTTCCCCTGTTCCTGTAATAAAGAAACACAAAAGGCATAGTTATCACCAACCACAAGGTTTTCTCCCTTTCAAGTTGATCCTCCAACTAGCAATAAACCTGTAGGTGCCCAGAGGGAGCTGTCAGCATGAAGTTAATAATAGTATTCTATATTTCTCCATAGGCTTTCATCCTGAACATAAAAACCAATGGCATAAAGCCACCCAAATTGCTCTCACAGGCTGCACTACCCAAGTTACACCATTCAATTGCCCTCCACAGATATCAAGCCTGGAACTACCTAGCAACTATGCAATGACAATGCAAAGTTCATTTATCTGAGATGAATTAGGCCTGTTTTCTAAGAGAGACCAGAAAGACACTGAAACCTAAATCATTTCTCAATTCTGATTTTCAATTCAAGAGCAAATATGAGCTTGTCTGCATGTTTGGGGGCAATCAAATCAAAGGGGAGAAGTATAGAATGGTTAGGAGCCAATGTCAGAGTGGCTGGTATTATAGACTAATCATTCTTTCTGCAGGTCTAAACCCTATGGAAAACGTATCCTCAGTAGAGGCCAGTGAGACTAAGCTGGAGTTTTCACAAGCAGACAGCTGCCACTTCTCCCATACTTGTAGCCCTACTCTTCATGTTAACAACAAAGAGAGATGTAACACTCAATGCTGTCGCTAATGCACATAGCAGAAGAGAACCTCTGTGGCCAAGAAAGACTTATAAGAATGGAAATTGCAATGAATTTGAGAAAACTAACACTATGGCAATGAAGATGATAACTGTGGAGATGGTGATGGTGCTAGGGATGGCATCATCCGCCTCCTGGATGATGCACAAAAACACCAAAGCATAAATAATAATGCTATTAAAACTCTTACTCTTCTCCTCTAACAATTGGCTACTACCATGAGTTGAGATTAGTATTCACAATGAGGTGTAAAATGAAAGTACTCTTACTGATGAAATACAATCAGCCTCTCACAATCTCTTGGAAAGGCATCACAGCATTGCAGGGTGTCAGCAGGATTGGCAAGAGGTTGAGAACACAGGATAATAAAATTTAGTTGGAATTCTGACATTCTACAGGACTGAGTCACAATATTTATTCACTAGACTTTGTCATCTTTTATGTCCTTATTCAAGAAGTAGAAGGAGAAAAAGGAAGAGAGAAAGAGGAGAAGAATATGTGAAAAGAATTTCAGAATCCATATAAATTAGATACAGAAAAGATTTCACTGAATAACAGGTTTAATAATTTGTTTCATTCATTCATTCATTCAATAAATACATAAATGCAATATTCATTAAACACCTACAATGCTTAAAGTCAAGAAATTAAGGCTTCTGGTGGGATACACACTGGTTTCCATAGAGTTTGGTACCTTTCACTTATTTTCCTAAAAGAGAGGTTTTCCTCAACTTGTCATTTGTCATTTAGTATGTGAATTCATCTTATATGCAATGAAAGGATAGACAGGTACCCAGGAGGCTTGATATTAGAAGGGAGAAATATGGACTGATTGACTAAAGATGTTGTCAGCATTCAAGGATGCTGAGATGCAGAAGAGATATCATTATTTCCTCTATGCCCTGATAACATAGTATACAGTGTGAAATGATGTCTGCAATTACCATGTTCTGTTCTCTGGGAAAGGTGACCCAGGTGCCTCCCCAAATGGTAACTAAACACACTCATGATTTCTTAAATCTCTGTTTATTGAGACCACTATGTTCTCAGTTTTGTTTTGTTTTATCTCTGCATCTCTACACTAAGCAAAGTATCTAGCATTAAATTGTAATGCATGAATAAATAAACCTGATTATGGGTTCTTTTTGTGGCTTTTATGATCATAATTAATACTATCATCCATTTTATTCTTCCTCCTTGATTCTCAAGGAATTCAGAAATGGCAACACGACTTTTCTGCTTTCTCTTTTCTAAGGGTGTGTGTGTGTGTGTGTGTGTGTTGGTACCCAATCACCCTCATGCCTAAATAAGCAAGGCTATAATAACCTGAGTCATAACCTGCTTAGCAGAATGAAAGGACTGGAGGAGTTGAGAAAGCAGGACTGCAGACTCCATTACTCCTCTGCCCGCCCCGCAGATGTGGGCTGTTTATTGCGCCACTGTTCTACAATGAGAACCCAGTACATAAATCTTGAATGCATAGAAAGGATGGCTGGTGATTCAATTCACCTCTGAGTCACTAATTAATCATGGATGGAGAACAGTTTTAGGAAGGAGAGAGGAGACCTTTAAACCAGCGTTCTGCAGCTTTTCAGCAACAGCAGTGGCAAAGTACAGTTCTGGCTCAGTGAGTTGGCTGATCAGCGAGATACAGTCTTGTGCAGATTCTCTGCAAGATCCATATTAGATTTGGGAAAAGAAAAGATTTAATCTCTGCCAGAATAAATATTTGGTCCTTATCTTAGGCACCACACATTTGCCATTGTAATCACTGTTTCAGAGAGATCTCCTTAATCCTGTTAGCATGCCACCAAAGTCAGTGGAGCCCCTTACCCAGGTGTTTCATTTCCCACAGTGGTAAATGTGGCTGTGCTAGACCTCAGATGTGGTCTCTGTACTTGTAGTAATAAGATTTCATTACTGCAACCTCCTTGCCATTTGTCATGGGACCACGGTGGCATTATAATCTGCAGCTAAATGCTTTGTTTCAGTTCATTACAAGTCATGGAAGCCTTGTGGCAAATACCCATGTAGTTGCCCAGGCTCCAATCTATCATGCTCAGCTGCCATGAAAATCAACTCCGCTGGCTCATGTGTCTATGGAAGAGAAGAAACAAGAGAGGGAATACACTGGCTTTGGAGTTAGCCCTGACTGACCTTGGGCAAGTTACTTTTCTGAATTCATTTCTTGATAATACATGATGGGGACAAGATGTCAGCTTTACATACATCGTAGGGTTATTGTAAGGATAAAAATAATATGATTCATATGATGAATATGACAGTACTTTATCAGTAATAAAACATTACGTAAATATAAGAGATAAATGAGATCGGGAGAAGGGACCATCCAATCATTCTACCATGTATATATAACACTCTGTGATTATTGGAGAAGTTAATTGGTTCAACAGGATAAATGTGGGTTTTAGCACAGCATGGTTCCAATGACAGCTTTGGCTTTTAAAGCTGGATGACCCTGGTCTGGTTATTTAACTTCTGGTTTTTCTCCTTTAAAGGGATGTGTGGAGGGGAGGAGAGGCCAATTGCTACCTCTGAAGGATTACAAGAGAGCACATACGTGTGAAGCACCTGGCATGTGGCTGTGCATATTTTTGGACCTCAATAAATGTCAGTCTTCTTTCCTTTCATTAGTGTAATTGAAAGTAGTGGCATGAGTATAGGACCGGTTGGTTTGGCGGACACTGTCATCAAGACGTATTGTGAAATTAAATGTGAATTTTAGCAAACAGAATATATTTTAAAAAATTTATACAGGGTTGATTTCCTGTCACTGTTTTGGAGTTGCTATCTCTCCACATTCTTTGGTGCCTTTTATAAGTCTCTCTAAGACAAGCAAAGTGTAGCTGCAAAACCAGCATGTCTATCACTTTGAATAACCCCTCACCCATCACCACTAAAGTTGCTACCAAGGCAATCACTTCAATCTATGTTCTTCCTTGATATTAAAAACAAAGACAAACAGTAAATCAGAAGACATTCCCAAAGAATCCTCAAGTGCATTCAGGAATAAAGCTGAATAGCACAGAAAACAGCTGTCTTTAAATAGCCAGTAAATCATTCTTCATCAATATCGACTGTTTACGAGCCCACCTGGTTCCCCAAATTAATCCAGCACCAGCTTTCTGATGCTCTATCAGCCATCATAGTTATTGCTGCCGAGATGCTTCAAGAGATGCTACCAACACCACGGTCAGGTGTTAGGAGGAGGCATGCACGGAGGCAAGAAAAATCCTCAGGAATAAAGATCTCCCTGAAGGCTATCTCTTCATTCATTCCAGAATGTCCCCGGGGAGGGCAGAATGCACCATCCTCTATTATAGAAAATTGCAGTTGACAGAAACAGAACTGGGATTTTCAAATGCATGCCGCGAGGTGTACAATGGAAGCAGCTCTCAGTATCTTCACGGCTAGGCTTCACAGAATTTCTTAGTTCAGTTCTAGGCAATAACACAAGGAAAACAACATGTAAACGATGCCTCCTGTGGCCCGGGTACTAGAAGGCCTTCCATACCCATTGCAAAGTCTGGATCATAGTAAATAAAGTAATAAGTGTCACTGTTTACCACATTGTTCTAATTCTTCCCCGCTATGGGCTCACAGTAAGAGAGACCTTCAGGCTTGCCTTGTGGTGGGTGGGGCCAAGAGACCAATGTTAACTAATAAATGGGATGTCATTTCTGAGCCATCAGGGTGAGATCCACCAGAGTTCTCTATTTTGCTGTCACCCACTGCGCCCAGCAAGTTTCTGGTAGTGGTTGTTTTGTCAGTGTGTGTCACTGAGTGAGGAAGGCAACATGCCAGCTTTTGATGGACACAGAGGGTGACTGAAGAAAGCTTGGTGGCTTTACACCACCGAGTGTTTAAGGCTGCTTGTTACTGCAGCGTAATCCAGACTATCTGGGTGGACAGAGAGTGTTGTCAGTAAATATTTTTGCATATAATTATTTTTAAAATCTCACAATTACCCACCAGGGAATTCACACAATAAAAGGCTTATTTAAAACTGGAATCCCTGGCCGGGCGTGGTGGCTCACGCCTGTAATCCTAGCTCTTGGGAGGCCGAGGCGGGCGGATTGCTCAAGGTCAGGAGTTCAAAACCAGCCTGAGCAAGAGCGAGACCCCGTCTCTACTATAAATAGAAAGAAATTAATTGGCCAACTGATATATATATAAAAAATTAGCCGGGCATGGTGGCGCATGCCTGTAGTCCCAGCTACCCGGGAGGCTGAGGCAGAAGGATCACTCGAGCCCAGGAGTTTGAGGTTGCTGTGAGCTAGGCTGACGCCACGGCACTCACTCTAGCCTGGGCAACAAAGCGAGACTCTGTCTCAAAAAAAAAAAAAAAAAAAAAAACTGGAATCCAAGTCTATCTGATTCTAAAACCCCTGCATTTTCCATGTGTTAATGTTTCAGTCACATGTATTACATGTTACAGCAGAATTATTTATATAAAAGAGCATATATGTTACATTATATATTTTAGGTCTGCTTTTGTTAAATTCATGAATAAGTGAATGCATAAATAATGAATTGGAATATGTGGTTTTGATAGAAACAAATTATGAGAGTATTTTTTACCACAAGAAGCTAAATAGTATTTTAATAGTATAGGATGAAATAGATAATTGGTAATACATTACAATATATTCTGATATTGTGCAATAAATCTTAGCAAAAACATATTAGCTTATTATGCTGTATAAATGCAATCTGTAAAATATAAAAAGATGAGGTACAACTTACTTCATCAGATAATTTGGACTGATGAGGACTTTATTGAAGTTCTTTAGAATAAAATATTCTCAATTTAATAGAATGTAGTTGGAGTTCTTTTGTGACTGTTAACTATCTTTCAGTGAAAATCATTAGTCTCTAGTTTTTCAGTGTTATGGTCCTCTTGTTCTATACTCAGGGCAATTGTTAGTTCATGAGCACTGAGTGAGCACTTTCTGTGTGCAGAGCCATGCACTATTAAAGGATTGAAGAGATGTAAAAGACCAGGTCTCTGCATCAACAAGCCTTTCAGGAATCACCCAGATGTGGAGCTTGAAGATGGTTCAAATTTCCATTATCACCTCATGACAATGACCCAGTTCCCCCTCTCCCTGGAGAAGTGTCAATGTGGCCGTAGAAGGAAGAGCAGGGCAGAATAACATGTCTGCTTTGAGTTCTAGAAGAGTTTGAGATTTAGAATTAAAGGCCCTGGTCCCAGTCAAGGCTGCACATCTTTTTGTCCATGTGACCTTGAGCAGGTCCCTCAACTATATGAGTTTCAAGCTAACTATATGAAAAATGGTAAAAAAAAAAAAAAAAAAAAACAATACAAAGACAATAACAATAATAACACCTGTGTTAAATAATACTTAAGAGAAATGACTGAAGTCTTGGCAAATTCTGAAGGGGTCTACAAACAATGATATGACAAAGATGTTAACGGTGAGGATGTAGATGGTGACAACAGTGATGTCGGCGGGGATGCTGGGTGAGACACGATGACCTCACAGACAACAGATGAGTCAGAGGCATTTGTACACTCCCTGTAAGATCCTGCCCTATTTGGAATAACTATCTCCCATTCGAGATTATTGAATCCAGAATCTGTACATATTATCCCTAGAAAATTCATGTTAAATGGCTTGGAAATGATTTCTCCTTTCCTAAATCTTCACAGGCTTCAATGACCTTTGCACACACCCAGAAAAGTTACAGCCACCTCTCCCCTGGCTGTAGTTGACTTCATTTGGTGTTTTGCTGATGTCTGGTTGCACGAGGTCAATCAATTAAAGCGGATTAGATCCACAGTCTGAAATGCTAACAGAGGGCCAAGAGAGATAAGACTGATAAATAGCTCAAGACAGCTCCATCTCTAACTCTAAGCAAAAAAAAAAAAAAAAAAAAAAAAAAGAGAGAGAGAGAGAGTACAAATGACAGCTCAGGACAACAGGAACCCTGTCCTGAAGAGGGGAGAGTCAAGAAAGGACAAGACAGCTGGTGCAAGTAAATAAGAAGCAAGTTAAAGCCATGGCTCTAATAGTCACTGGTCACAAAGTGGCATCCTGTGTCATCATGTCCTTCAAATGTGCTCTGGACATCCATTTCTCATTCACAGACCCCGGTGTCACAGTGGCTCATTTGGTAGTTAAGTGCAATTCCCGGGCAAATACTAAAGTTCATTTCCGTAGGTGCCCCAGTGTTGTGCCAAGACCTGGAGCAGCGTCCAGGCAGGATTCAGGTGATTGCTGGTAGTGCAGCACTGACTGAAATCTAGTACATACCGAACATCTCCCATGGATTCTTTGGTTTCCCCCCAAATCTCTACCGCAGCTATGAAGAGCCACACAATTGCCCAGGAGGGAGATCTTAAACCCTGAGCTCACACTAACTACATTATGGTCCTCAAAATTAGGGGACACATTTAAATCATCTGAAGGTCTTCCAGAACATCTTACAACTCACACACTTATAAAGTCCTGGGACCAGCAGCATAAGCTGCTGGGACCTTGTTAGAAATGCAAATTCTGGGGTCTAATGCCAGACCCTCTGAATCAGAAACTCTAAGGTCAGGCCTAGTAATCTGCATTTTCACAAGACCCCAAGGTGATTCAAATGCAGACAAAAGTTTGGGAGCCACCTCCTTACATCAGTGTCTTGGTTCACTTAGGCAGTGATTTCAACTGGCAGTGATTTCTGTCCCCAGGGACATTTGGCAATGTCTGGAGACACTTTTGGTTGTCACGACTAAAGTGGAGTACTACTAGCGTCCAGTGGATACAGGCCAGAAATACTGGTAAATATTCAACAATACACAACACAGAAGTATCTGGCTTTAATATCTGTAGTGCCACTACTGAGGAACTCTGCACTAGGGAGCACAAAACTTCAGTCACTCAGCAAACATCCATGTAGCATGTATTACATGGCAGATGACAGAAACTGTTCTATATACATTTGCCTGCATGATCTAATGTATCCTTCATAAAAACCCTCTGTGTGGTGTGTATGTATGCACAGAACACACACGCACAATACACACATGCATGTGAATGCATGCCCATGTGTGCACCTGTGTGAATTTTTACATGTTTGGTGTAAAATCATGGTCTAGCTCCCAAAGCTAGACCACAATTAAGGTGAGGATTAAGCATATATTGATAATTTCTATGACTCACTCCTACTCTATGTGTTGGTCAAATGTCCACTTTGCAGGTGTAAACTTTGAAATGCAAGCTCACAGAATCAGAAGGTGGCATCCGTCTAGTACACATGACCCATGATGTTTTGTCTATCTGGTCTTGGTAACCCTCTTCCCTATTGACTCATTGCTGCTAGTGCATGCTAGTGTCCTAGTCTCCCAGGACATCTTCCCTGGAAAAATAACACTACTTGATAGTCACATGTGTAAGTTAGTCTCTTGACACTCTGCTACAGACTACGTCATTTTAGTCAGTTTCCACGAAGATGCATGATTAGCTCTGAGTGGGCAGCAAAGGAGAAATTCCTTCTCTGAGAAGCAGATATTCTAGGCCAAGGATGAGCAGCTGCTGTTCTATAAAAGAGAGATGGACAAACAGCTAGTCACCCTTCCAGACCTATTCGTGGTTATGAAGAAACCTTTAGTGATTCTTCAAAGTACTTTACTATTGACCTATCTTCCAAGTAAGTGACAGGCTGTTTTGACATTATGGCTTCAAGGTAAATGGGTCTATGTAAATAATAAACACCAACCAAGAATGCTTGGTTTAATAAGTAAGACGTTTTTAGTCATTCTCACAGATAAATTTCCATCCTAAACTCTATCCCATTTTCTAGATAAAAATTTCAAAATTAAGAGACTCAGCACTTAGGTTCATCAGAAAATACACTGTAGATTATGGCAGTTTTTAAATGAGATGTTTGAGGAATGGCTATGTAAAAGTTGGAGGAGGCAGATTGGCCTGGAGCACAGCTCAGCAAACTGTGGGCCAAATCTAATTATTGCCTGTTTTTATGAATAAAGTTTTATTGGGACACAGCTGCACTTATTTTCATTTATGTATCGCCTTTGGCTGCTTTTGTACTAAAATAGCAAAGCTGAGTAGTTGTAACAGAGATCATGTAGCCTACAAGCCTAAAATATCACTCTCTTGCCCTTTACAGAAAAGTTTGGTGACCCTTACTGTGGAAACTTGCACGATTTAAGGCTAACCATGTTTTTTTTTTTTTTTTCTCTCTTTTTTCTTTTTTTTTTCAGTTTTTGACCAATAGTTTACATTCAAGTAGTCAGAATAACTCAATAGGAGTGGGGCAGTGAAATGAGGAGCCTGTTCCATACCTTAACTATTTAATTAATTATTGCAGGACAGTTCTCCGAAAGCCCTTAGACAAACCCAGTTCTCCCTCCTTTCTTACTTGAGGTTCTCAAGAATGTTGTAGAATATGCTGAAGAAGGAGGGACCGGCCAAAACAGACCTTCCCAGAACAGGATGTCCTTCAGTGCTTCAGCCACTGTCTCATGTCGCTGCCAGAGTATAAAACCCAGAGTCATTTTAAAGGGTCTCTCAGCAGGGTGTTTTTCCATGGCCCCTCAGCAGCAGTGCAAGTAGGGTATGCACAGACAGGAATCCATTCTCTCTGGACAGCTTTCCTAGCCTTGGAGGACCAACAAGAAAAGAATCCCAGGTTTTTGCTCTCCTGTGTTGCATATCTATAAGTGACAAACCCACTTCGTGTAACTTGGGTTTGTAAGTGTCCCCTCTTGGTGGACTTAGGCAAGCTGGTAACCAGTGTGCAGTGAACCTACTTCACAACTATTATCTGGCAAATATAGCATGCTCCTGATAAGAAAAAAAAGAAGATATATAAAAATCCACCCAATTAAGCATGAACTAATTTATCTTGGATCCCACTGAGGGTGGTTTATGCACTAAAATCAACTCAATATAGCACTGTTTGAAGGAGGCCAGCTGCAGATGCAGGGAAATAAATTAGAGGCTTCTAGCAAAAGACAATGGTAGCTACGAAGAGTCTGGTGATGGAGGAGATGGAGCGAAGTTATAACTCATTAAAATTATAATGATATAACATTTCTTTCAAAAAATTTATCTGGTTTGATGGGAGTGAATCATGTACATTTTAAAGGCTCTTGACTCTAAAAGACAGCACACATCACTCTGATGTTAGGACTTCAGTTATTATATTAAATGGAATGAGAGAAAAGAATAGCATTGCAACTCAATGAATATCTCCGTCTCCAGGGCTCCAATGCATCTGCAAGACACTTGAGTGATAAATGGTGATTAACTGAGCTTTCTTGCTTTACCTGCAAGGGGAATCTACTGTGTCATCATCTTGGGATGAACACACTGAAATAGGGGCTCATTTTTCCTTTCCTAGTTATCGTAAACAAAACGGGCAGCACATAGTAATATATCAGCAGTGCCTGTCTACAAGCAGGGACTCTGGTATGTGTGTGTCCCGGAGATAGTGTTGCAGTTAGGTATTTCATCCAGGTGATATTTTATGGTTCCCCTCATTGTCAACTATCACCACTATAACATCCTCTCTTGGATAAGATCAGCATTTCTAATTTAAAAGGTTGATTCGGACTTACCCCCCAACCACCATAATAAAAGCAACAGAGAGAGAGAGGGAGGAAAAAAAAAAGTAAAAGTTAAACAGCGAGAGTGCACAGGGAGAAGGCAGGCCCCATGACCTCAATGACGGCATCAAAGCCTCTGTAGGGGAGAGTCATCTGGACCCCTGCACAGAAGCATGAAAAGGAAAGTGCTTTCCCTCGGCCCCGATGAGATTAGTAAAGGTGACCCAAACCAGACACTGGAAAACAGGTCACAGGGAGCTGACTCATACCTTTTGAAAAGAGTCCACCCTACCAGCGTTGAGCTGTTTGGATAGAATAATTAGAGAACGCATCTCCTAATTTTAATTTACTTGAATTCGGTGTCCCTACCAAATTGTAAAGCGAGCAAGTTTCAGCCAAATGCAGGAAACAAATGTTCCTGGAACAGCACGAGGCCATCATTCCCCTGTGACATGCCAAGCACCGTAAGCCCTCTGGGAGCCAGCCGCAGCTTTGGATACACAGATTATCCAAGGGGTTTTATAATGAATGCACACACAATATGAAGGAAAATTTGTATTACGGCATTTAAAGAGCGCTAACATTCTTTCTGCTCTCTCTTCTTTATGTGTTACAATTTTATCCATCAATATAAAGATAGTAAATGATGTCATTCAGAAAGCTAAGAAATATAATTCTAGAGAAATAAAGAGTTCTATTTGTATGTGTGCCAATGTAAGTGGGTTTGTGTTTGTGCATGCATGTGTGTGTGTGTGTATGTGTGTGTGTGTGTGTGTGTGTTTGAACAAGATATTAAAACTTAACCTACCCAAAAGCTAGTTCCTCTGACCCTCTCCTTTTCTTTTAAGCAACGGGATGATGGTTCAGAGAAATCCAGGCCCCTTGGTTTCCATCAAAAGGCATTTATAGTTCAGTTCTAGTCTAGCCCTTAAACAGTTACAGCCAGGGCAGTTAGTGGAATCTTGTGTCTCCACTTCTATAAAAGCCCTTTCAGGAATGTGAATCTATCACAGACCTGACTCAGAACAAACTACGGATTTCAGAGCGAATCAAACAACAGGATGACCTAGAGTCCATGTGAGCTCTAAGGAATGAAGTGATCATTAATCCAGGAATGACCCAAAGAAAAGACAAATCTCTTAGGCCTAGTCTGGTCCCAAGTTGAACAAAGTACACTATCCTATCTGGAGAAGAGACTTTTCTCTGCAGAGGGGCCAGCTTTCCCTAGCTTGTGTGCACAGGCATATAGAGCTGAAAACACTTCTATACACATGCCCTTGCAGAGATAACCTTGATTAACCAGATTATCCTCAAGTTATCCCACAATCTCTTCAGCAGCTACTTAACAATAAAATCAATCCTTTGTGGGGATTCACTTCTATGTTGTTTTTTAATGGAACAATTCTATTTCCCCAGTCATACGGTGAGCTTTGTGAGGGTAGAAAAATGTATTTTTATTTTTTTGTGTTTCTTCTACCACATAAAGAGTTAAGTACATTCAGCTGAGCACCTGGCACAAATAATGCACCTTTGCATTCTTCTGCAAGCAAGACTCTAGCCAGAGTGCAACATCTCCATCCCTGGTTCATTTACTGCTTTTCCGTCTTTGCTATGGTTTTGCTTTGGGACAGTGCTTTTAGAAATGTAGAACACGACCACCTCTCAGGGGACCACAGCTGTTAATTTATTTCACGTAGTCTACTGAACAGTCTTCAGGAAAATTGCCAGAAGGCCTATGTGACCTGAGGACTTGCTCTGTGGACCCAGCTGAGAGGCTCAAGGGCTTCAACCCACCCTTCTTGTTTATTTGGACTAGATTCAAACTGAAGTCCTACAGGTGGACACCGATCCATGTCATTACCAGATAATTGAACCATTTGGTTCCCATTAAACACGACTTTAATCTTTGAAATATTCAAGATGCCAAACTCTCAGATAAACTCATTTTCCTTGTCTTGCCTTCTCCTTTGCTCTTTGATGCAGTGATTTACTGTTCAGTGCAGGGCTCAAGCTCTGCCTTTGGGAGGCCATCCCCTCATCTAGTCATTTAGGGCTCCCATCAGGTGGCTGTACTACAACCAGCACCCATTTCAATTTGCAGTAGACTTTCCAAATTAAGGATTTTTATGCACAGTTGTTTTTTTTTTTTCCCCAGAAATACCTTCATTTCTCTAAATCAAGGTTGCATAAGTAGAACCATGTCATAAATTTTGTAAACAAATGTCTATTGATCACTGTACAGGGTACTTTTCTAGGCACATCGGAAGCTGGATAAATACATCTGATATTGCTGAGCCCTCAAGGGCATAGACTAGACTTTGGTGTAGTGGAAAGTGCAACAGCATTGAAATCAGAAGGCTTGGACATAAGTTCTAGTTGTTCACATAATGCAGGTTCTGGGGCAAGTCACAAACACTCTGCACATAGTTCCCTTGTCTGCAAGACAAGGATACATCACTGAGCTTATTGGGTGATGACAGAGATTAAAAAAGAGATATTTGTAATAGGAATTTGAAAAATAGGGATCGCTGAAAAAATATGTCATTTCAAAATAGATGGGGACAAAGGAAAATGAGAAACAAGCACATGGTTTCCTAAATTAAGATATAAAAAGCTAAAGGAACATTCCTATCTAATGTTTCCAAATAAATTTCCCTAGTCAGTCCTTGATAAATTGCCCAAGTACCTGGAGGCAGAGGATTCATTACTTGCCATTCAGGACAGAAAATGCTACTGTTGTGGAAAAAAAATCAAACTCAGTTTTTCATACCATACTCTCACAACATACTTCTGACACCAGACGCGTACAGGGTTTTCCCCACATATCGAGCAAGTAAGCAATCTGCAGTGAACACCAGCCGGGTGTCCTCGACCCAGTTCAATTCTGACACTGTCTACCTGGAGATAGTATCAGATCCCGCAGGTTGGGGTCTCAGTCCAGACACAAGACTGCCCCTTCCTTCCAACACCAAACACAAGCTTCATGTTTTTTTTTTTTTTTTTTCAAGCTTCATGTTTCTGATGGACTGGCTATAAATCAGAGTTCCCATGACCCTCTCCTTGGGTTAAAGTGATTTGCTGGAATGACTCAGAGACTCAGGAAAACACTTACTTGACGTTTACTGTTTTATTAAAAAGGATGTCACAAAGGACACAGACGAAGAGACACACAGGGCGAGGCCTGTGGGAAGAGGTGCTAAGCTCCCAAACCCTCTCCAGGTATGCTGCTGTCCAGGAACCTCCTTGTGTTCAGCTCTTTGGTTGCTCTATAAACACTATCCTTTTGGTGTTTTATGGAGCCTTCATTACATAGGTGTGATGGATTAAATGCTTGGTCATTGGTGATCAATTTAACCTTTGGCCTCTCTGCCCTCCCCAGGGGTCGAGGGATGGGGCTGAAAGTCTGAACCCTCTGATCGTGTCTTGGTCTTTTTGGTGATGAGACCCCATCCAGCAGCTACCTAGGGGCTGCCAGGCATCAGTCAACTTACTAGCATACAAAACGACACATCACTCTGAAGATTCCAAGGATTTTAGGATTTCTATGCCAGGAAACAGGAAAAAGATCAAATATATATTTCACAATATCACACTACCTGATTTGGGAGGGGCCAAACCGAAAGTGGAAAAAAAAGATCGTGATTATATAAACATTATGGACTGAACATTTATGTCCTTCCTCTTCCCTTCATATGTTGAAGCCCGAATCCCAAATGTGATGGAATTTAGAACTGAGGTTTTTGAGAGGTAATTAGGTCATGGAGGTGGTACCCTCATACATGGGATTAGTGTCCTTAATAGAAAAGACACTGTAGAGATGGCGTCTCTTTCTCTCCACTGTGAGGGATACAGCAAGAAGGCAGCCATCTGTCAGTCAGGAAATGGACCCTCACCAGAAACCAAATTGGCCAGAACCCTGATCTTGGAATTCCCAGTCTCCAGAACTGTGAGAGATTAAGTGTTTGTTTGTCCAAGCCACCCAGTCTCTGGTATTCTGTTATAGCAGCCCAAGCTGACTGAAATAGTAAACCATATTTAGATAGATGGAATTGAGGAGGCAAGGAAGAATGAGAGAAGTTTAGAAAGCTGAAATTGTTGGAATAAAAATGAAATTCAGAGCCTGGTGTGGTAGCTGACACCTGTTATATCAGCTACTTGGGAGGGTGAGATTAGAGGATCACTTATGGCCAGGAGTTCAGGACCAGCCTGGGTAACATAATGAGAGCTAAACTCTAGGAATTTTTTTTAATTAGCCAGCTATAGTGGCACATGCCTGTAGCCCTAGCTACTCTAAAGGCTGAGGCAGGAGCATCGCCTGAACTGGGGAGTTTCAGGTTGCTGTAATCTAGGCTGACGCCATGGCACTTGAGCCCAAGAGTTCAAGACCAGCTTGTGTGATATAGGGAGACCCCAATCTCAAGAAAAGAAAAAAAATAATAATTCAGTATGTAGAAGGGAAAAATAGAAAATAATTGGCATATGATTTTCTTAGACTATTAGCCAGTTTGTCTGCTTGCTAAAACTTCACTAATTTTGCCGAGACAGAGACATTTGAATGTTAAGGTAGACTCCCAGGGTTTAACATATACCAATGCAGAAAAATAATTTTTATGGTTCATAAACATACTAAATCATATAGAATATTTTCTCTCTTGCCCCAAGGGCTTTCCTCATACCCCCAAGCAAATGTTTCCTTAAAGAGGGCACAATTACATTGATGGGCTATAGAAACATAGACTCAAAATAAATATAAATAAAATATTTTATTTCCCAAATGTGTCCTGCAGACTCCCTTGCTTTCTGCTGCAGAAATCCCTCTTCCAGCAGAAGAGCTTGAGCTGTCTAGAAGGGTGGTGGATTGTGATGCACTTACCCTCGACCATGGCCAGAGGCTCAGAGGCCCTCAGGGAAGACATCATGCAAGCAATGTTAGAGCACCCATATTTCAGTAGTTAACGGTTATCTTACTGTTATAAACTGGTCATGCTCAGTGATACCTGTGAGCCCATTAAGGAAGTGATTAAGGTCAGGAGAAAGTGAAAACTTAAAGGAGAGTGAAGGAAGTATTAAGGATTCAGACAAGGAAATAGATTGAGGGTGACTAAGCATACCCACCGAGCCTCATCTGAAAGAATACAGAAGAACAGCTCCCCAAATCCTCAAACGTGGATGCACTGCTTCCCACTCTACTTTGTGCTGACTTCAAGAAACTTTCTGCAGGCAAACCCCTAGAGGCAAACCTCTTGGAATGCTAGGTACAAGCATAGACACGCTCCTTAGTAGACTGCACGGTGCATTTCTGATTTAGTCACCAAAGGATGGTTGCCGATGAGTCATGCCACCCCTGCTCACCAGACTGCCAGGTCTACCCGGGGAACGCACGGAAACAAACGCGCAAGGCATCTAAGAGCTGCGTGGTCACGGCGCACAGGCCTTATCTCCACTCTGTGAATTGCAGGTGAAGGGCCACAGAGCGGCACAGTACACGAATGGTACTAAATCTGGAAGGCACACTTCTTAGGAGAGTAGTGAAAATTATTTTTGATTTGATTTTTGCTTGTTAATTATTCTTCCCAGTAGGAACTTATTAGCGGTCATGTGTAATATAGAACTTACAAATTCAGAGACTTTACACTAGATCCAGCCTACAGCGAGGCTTTTTTATTTTTTAAAAAGAAAGGGTACTACATAGTATTTTTCCATATGAATTAGTTTACAATATTTAAAAATCAGAAAATCTCGCATGAACAGCTGGATTTCTAGGTTCTTTTGAAAAAAATGGTAAGATTCAGAAACATTGGGCGAACATTTCTGTAAGAGAGTCAGCCAGCCAAAGTTGATTAGGAGAGAAAGCCACAGGCTTTCTAATTTGCCACAGTTCCTACCACTCTCTATTGCCTATCAGATGCAAAGGCTGGGTGTTGGTGGCCATTTATCATCAAGTTTTCTCAGCTATGTTTATTATATTTTTGGTAAAGTAAGGTAAAGAGGGAAGGGAATTATTTTTGTCACTGTATGATTAGCAACCTCTCAGAACCTCAATGAAAGACTGAAAAGGCCATAGAGTTCAAGAAAAATGAGGGAAAGCACATTTTTTTCTCATACCTCATTCTATTTTAATCATTTATATTATCTCTCTGTGTCTTGAAGACTTCTCTGTTTGTTTGTTTTTATTTATTTATAATTCCTAAGTTACAATAACAATCATAGGCTTTTGAGTAAGACAGGGCTGGCCTTGAAGATTAACTCCTTAACTCGAACACTTCCTGTGTGTTCTTGACTATATTATTCAGACTCTCTGGGCCTCAATTTTCTCATCTTCAATGTTGGAAAAATGCTATCTACCATGAAAGCTCATTATGGGAATAAAACAATATATGCTGGCATCTAGCACATAAGAGAAGAGGTTCAAGAAATGTTAGCTCCCTTCCCTTTTAAAGAGTTGGGATGAATTAAGCAGACTTGATCATAAAATCATATGCGCATCTAAAGTGCTTTCCGAAACGTAATGACCCAACTGCTGCTTCAGAGAGATGGCTCCGCTCAAGGTTTTAATGCACTTTTCATGAACTGAGACTCGACAACAAAATCTATCACTGTTAGGCAGCCTTCTAAGAAGAACCAGATTTAAATAAACTTCTTTCTGAACTCTTAAGTGTACTAGCTGCCTTCACCTTGACTCAGAAACATACCAATAGGAGATGTACACTTAAGCAACAAAAAAATAGGATTAATAGATGCTGGCAAAGATGATGATAATAAAATGCATTATCTGAAGCTGTTATGACAGCAGGCCATTCAGTATAGAAAGGTACATATAAATTATATGCAAACTCACTTTTAGTCCCCTGAGTTCATATATCTGCATGGCTATAACCATCAAGAAAAATTTAATGTAGGCCACTGCTCTAGAACTACCATTTAATTTTGAGTAGAAACTGATAGTGAAAAAAATTATTTTAGTTATATAAAGGACTGTCAAATAAATTTAAACTGTTCATTGCAATATAAGAGCCAGAAAAACAAAATTGCTACTTTACCATGTTGAGGTTTAAGTGGGCCAATAAATCATAGCCTTCTCCATTCTGAATTCCAAGCCAAGTGAGAAATAGACACAGACTAAAGGACCAGCAAACTTCATTGGTTGTGCAGCTAGATGGGAGAGTAGGTCTGGTACAAGACTGAAACCTGGCCACAGATCATTCTTCCCACTCCCATTTCTATTAATAGTTCCCTTCCCTTCCACGTTCCCTCCTGCAGAAATGCAACAGGCAAGCCGGCATACGCTCAGCCCAGAGAGAAGAGCACTTTGGACAGAATGAAGGGAAGAAAAAGGGGTTCACCAGATGTGTGAAGACCCTGTATCCCAACCCACCAACTAGATAAGGGATTAGAGAAAAGTTACAAGAAGTATCACTCCAGTAGTTTCTTTTCGGGGAACAGCAGTTGTCTTACAGCACAGAATAGATGGGGAAGTCATGCCTTCTCTAACCAGAAGCCCATTTAAACCCTCTCCAAACAATCCTACTGCTACAGATTAGTTTAAGAAGACCCAGAGAGCTAACCACAGGCACCTAAAGAGGATTTGTTACTTCGAGGTTGGTACACATTTGGGGATCTTGAAATGTTCACTTTATGGTTATGTGAAGCACAGTAGCTGCCTCTGATTAAACGGTTTATAACTACTACTGTTTCTGCTGATTGCTGAAAGTCTTAGCAACATGCAGCTGATGCTTTAGCTTTCTGGACATTGGGATGTGAGAAAAAATATTAGAGAGAGGAATGCTAACTATAATTTACAAATGAATGAAATTACAATCCTGATTGATAAGATTTCAGCAGGCCCAGGGAACTTTCTTCACATCATGAACTTCTGCCTCCTTCCTGAGGGGCCCAGAGATCTGCTTTGCTGTCATTTATGTCAGTGCGGCAGCCAAGACACTGTAGTGCAGCCCAACTATGCTGTCAGCCCCAGATCCCAAGGGATGCATATAATCACCATATTTACTGTGATGGCCCAAGCAATAACGATACCACTGCCTCTAATGAAACTAAAGTGCACATGTCATTTGGAGATGCTACTTGTACAGGCAGAGTTGCCTGTCAGCTGTCTTTGGCCAAGCAGTACAACCTGCAATTTAGTTAACAAACTGAGACATCATAGAAATCAGTGCTCTTAACAGGCTTCTTTGATTCACTTGGGTTTTGTTGCCTGTCTTACATAACACAAGTCTTTAGTAAAGTGGCACTGGTGGGAGGAGGTCCCGGTGGAGTTGAAAAGACAAGTGGGGAAAAAAAAGCAGGGAGTTTGCTGAGTTCTAAAGTGGAATCTGCACTAGACATAGAAAATCCAGCAAAACTATTCCTTGGCGTCAATAATTCTATTGTTGTCAAAAAGGCAAATTTCAAACTGTAGCCTATTATACCAGATCCACCACTATCAGGTGCCAACTTTTATTTCTAGTCTTCCCATGAAATTTTCTGAACCTTCCATCTGTCCTATCCAGAACTGTAGATTAGTCCAGCCATTTATCCAGTAAGCATATATTGAGCACCTTCTTTGTACAAGATATTGTGCTTGGTGTTACTAACAAAACTAACAGAACCATTTTTAACTTTCAAATACTCTTTGTGTGGAAGCTCAGTTCGAGGAACAATATGGATTGGTGGCAATGAGCAAGAAGATTGGAAATTGGGCTAAATTCCAAGGGCTTGTTTTAAAGAACAAAGTACAGGGAACCCAATTTACTATAAAGGCTTCCACAGAACAATATGTTTAAGGACAATAGAAAATATGGAAGAAGGAGAACTGCTTTTAGGTTAAAATGATAAGAAAAGGCTTTATAACAGAAATGGGGATTTAAACTTAACTCTGAACAAGAACTAAATGTGGATGGATACAGAGGAGATGGTCCAATCTGTATGTTATAATGTTAGTAAAACCACACAAATGCAAGTTATATGAACTTGGATTTGGAATCCAGGAAACATGGGTTTAACCCTGGGACTGTTTTGTAGCTGAGTCCAGTAGCTCTGAACAAATCATTTGGCCTCTCTGAGTATTAGTTTTCTTATTTTAAAAATGGTAATAAAACTGCCCAGCCTATATACTTCATAGGATAGTAATAAGGATCAAATGAGATAATATATGTAAAAGTGCCTGGTAAATTGTAATGCACAATACACCTATCAGAAGATCATTAGGTGTTCTACAATAATTGTTGACTTGATTTTAAATGTACAAGGCTATTCCTTCCTCTAGCTTTTACTTTGATAATTTTTAAAAGGCTGTTTTCACCCTCTTTAAAACCTTCAATAGAAGCAGGAAATGCTTCACTTCATACTTATCCATTTCTTTTATCAGAGAAAATCAAAGTGCTCCTTGGATATCATCTCATTAATCTCTTGGAGGGAGGTAAGTAAAGGGACACACTTTTTGCACAGTTGTATATGAATCTCAGTTTTACAAATCAATGGAAAAGCCTAAGATAAACTTTCCTAAGTCACATAGTGAATCAAAGGCACAGCCAAAAATAGACCCAGGCATCTTTTTAGCCAGTTCTCTGCTCTCTGCATCGTGTGCATCCCCAACCCTTCTCCCCCCAGGAGACGTCCAAGTGCAGACGTGGCTTCTGAAATAGGTAATTTTTTTATTTAACCTTTTTTTAGCCTCTGTTTCTTTATCTAAACAAGCAAACAAAAATGCTTCCCAAACAGAATTTTGTAGAGATAAAAAAAGAATAGTACATATATAATATTTATGAAAGAAACTCAGTCAAGTGTCCGTGCCACACCAGATGAAAAATAAAGGGTAGTTTCTTTTGTTTGACATGGGGAGAATTTGGTTTATCTCAAGAGTGCTTATCCAAAAATATAGAAAGTTGGGTGTGATTTGGATAAATACTTAGATTGATCATTATCAATGACTTTCAGAATTAATCATCCTATCAGTCAATGGACATTTATTGGGTATATATTAAGTGTAAAGAATTGTGCCAGATCCTAAAGATGTAAAGATGTATAGGACACAATGCAGACATTCAATAAGTTTACAATTGAGTATATAAGGCATGGGCAAAAAAATAAGTGTTAAAAAATAAAAAGTAGTAAAGGCAATAATGGAGACAAACAAAATTCAGCAGGATTTCAGTAGAAATGCTTATTCTGCTAGGGAGAGTTGGGATGGCTTCATGAAAGAAATGACTCAGAGACTAGGTCATGAAGGAAATCTTGGATTTCAACAAATGGAGGGAGTAAAAACAAGGTTGAGGAAATAGCATTTAAGCATGGCAATAACAATGATTAAAAGGAACATGAAGTCTGCTCAGTGGATGAGTCTGGCCAAAGCATAGTGTCTACACTAGAGAAAAATGAGTTTTGCTAGTTAAAAAAGGTAGGTTGAGGCCAAATCATGTATTAAGGAATATAAATTCTCTTTAGTTGGTATTGGAAAGTCAGTGAGTAAAATGACAAAAAATATATTTTACATATATTTGAGCTTGTTCTGAGCAGATGGGGAAGAGGCAAAGGAGAGGAAATATAACAGATAAAATAGAGATGAGGTAACAGATGGCATGAGATCCCAGAAGAGACAAAAGGGCAGGGAGCCAAGGGCCCAGGTAGACTCAATTGTGGAAGGGTACAAGCAAATTTTTCCTCTGAGACAGAAAGGAAGGAGGAATATAGTAGCAGCTGCACTGTGATGTGGTGAGAGCACCATAATTTGATATATGTTTTTAAAAAATCTATTAGATCATTTCTTAGAGACATCCTAGAGGGGATTTATCGAGTTGGGACTGAACGAGGGCCTTCATGGTCCCTATCAAATCTGTGATAGGCATTGTACCAATATGGTTTTCATTTTCAAAATGGGGAAGGATATAAGTTTATATTAATAATAGACCAGTAAACTATTTTAGAAGATAGATCATAAAATGACAGGTGAAATTAGCTAACAGAGATATTGTGTCCTGATGGCAGAGTCTTCTACTCAAAAGATACATATTTCTGTTCAGAGAATGACTTATACTCAACTTCCAATCTAAAAACATTTATTACCTGCCTTGCCTTTATGAGCATCTGACTTTGTGACCTATGGGTTTTAGAAACTAGGAGGAGATGCAATGAGCTAGTACAACTTCATAAAGAATAGTCACATCAAACTAATCTCATCTTCTTGAGAATATATTAATATTTACCAAATAGGAAGATCAGGAGAATGATGTGGACACAGTATAAAAATCACAACAAAGCATCAGACAGGTCTTTAGTGATATATCTGAGGCTACCATGGAGAAAAATGGGGAACACTTATGTATTAGGAGGATTTATAGATGGTACACTAAAGAGATGTGTAGATCTTGCAGGGTTAGCTGCAGGACTATGTCCTTCACAACCTACCCGGTCAATATTTATATCATTGACATGGATGAAGAAAAAGAGGTATGATTACAAATCTATTCATATCAAATACAGGGAGGTGATATACTGAATGTCAGAATACAAATGCTATGGCAAGACTGGGGAAATAGAATAAAACTGAATGTAATTTGATTAAGAAAAATACAGAGTCTTTTAGGTAAAAGACACAAGTGCATTAGTGTATGATTGGTATGACTTGATCAAAATGGAATTCAGGAAGAAGACCTGGAGGTACCACATGACCAGGAGGTCAATAGGATCTAGATGTAGGATAGGATCTCTATAAAAACCTTCATGTAAACTATTGATGGATTAATAGAAGTGTGTTGCTACTGGAGACAGGAATGGTCTCTCTCTGCTCTGCAGGAGCCAGGCAAAGAGCAGAGCATCCTGCTTTGTAATAAATATCCTGCTTTAATAAAGTCATCAACAGGCTTTAATTTGTCCATAGTAATGTGATGAGAATGGTGAAACTTCTGCAAATACTTTTATGTCATCTGAAGAATGATTATAGAAAGTAGAAAAGCAAAGACTTTGAAGAAGTAATAGCTGTCATCATGAGAGCTGTCCCATAAAGAAAGGAGTACATAATAACCTTTGTTTCTGTGTATAGACTTCCAAGGAGTGTGGAGGATGTATAAGGAGAAAGATTTTGAATAATAATAGACTTTTTTCTCTGTTAGAATTTTCCTACAATGAAACAGGCTGCCTTGCAAAATCATGGAAGAACTGGGAGAATGCAAGCAGCTGCTGAAAGTGCATCTGTCTGGACTATTGTGGAAGGAGTTTCCACATTTGGAAGAAGGTTAAACCAGATGACTTCTAACACCCTTATCTACCTAGAAAAGCCTATATTTTGTCATCAAATAAAACCATGGAGGAAACTGGGGCTGCTCAATGGTAAGTTGAGTTATTATCCCAATTCTTCCTTCCACTGACTATCACATAACTTTGCAGTTTTCTCCCAATGTGAGAAGATCAAACTCTCCCATGTAATGAAGATGGCTTGTCAATATGGCCTGTATTGAACAATGGAATGACAGTAGATGTGATGTCAAGACAGACTTTAAACATGTTCCCATTATCTGATTGCCTTTTTGTGCTGTAAATATGCACCATGAAAGAATAAGCCCTGGATAGCCACTTCTCCTTCAGCTTGGGCCTCAGGGAAAAAAAAAAAAAAAAAACATGCATGGAGCATATTTGAACCTAATCCCAGCCTCAAGCTAATGCTAGCTGACCTGCAGCCCAAAGCAGAGCTAACATGCTGAGTCCAACTGAGATAATACAAACTTCACTCAACCTGCAGGCCTGTAAACATGGGAATAAGTATTTGCTAGGGTAAGCCACTGGATTTTGGTATAGTTTGTTACGCAGCCTTATTAGGTAACGACTGACTAATATACTTAGTTTTAGGAAACAAAAGACTAAACATTTTTTCTAATTGGTAATAACCTTCTGAAGCTGTGACCCAAATGAAATAAAACAAATAAGTTGTATGTGTGGCCATACAACTTTTTTACTACACATATATTAAAGAAGAAAGCATCAAGCTATATCATTTGTTATCTAATTTAAGACTAGAACTTGAAAAATGTGGGTATCACAATCCATCTTAAACAGCCACTGATAATGTAGAAGGAAACTTAAATGCTTGTTCAGCTTCCCTTAACCACTTCTCTTAGCAGAACCACTTCTCTTACCTTAAAGCCAACGGTAGTGTCTTTCTGAAATGTCATGGCCATGGAAGTGTCCTTTCCATTTGAGACCCTCAGCCTCTTTGCTATCAGTAAATTAGCGGTCAGAGTTATTCTTGTTTCCCTTACATTGGGTAATGGGGTAATGCGGTGTGTACTCTGACTCACTTAAGAATAAATAGATCATATCAAGTAGAACAAAAGTCACTGAAAAGCCTCCCATGTTTGAACTGAAGTCGAGATGGAGCTTTTGAAGAGTGTGTATTTTTTCAGGTAATTCAATTCCATAGCAAGGCTTAAAACTTGTTTTTTTTTTTGTTTGTTTTTTTTTTATAAGAACTAAAAAATATGGAGATACTTTGGGTATTGCATAGGACCTTGCAATGACCCTATTGGTAATCAACATAAAAATAAAAAGGTCAGATCTTTAGGATTTAAGCAAAATAAGCAGTAACATCAAGATGGTTTGCATATAGGGGTTCAAAAGCATTTTTTAGTAGTGGGCAAGTTGGATATTAGGAATGGGAAGACTGCTCATTGCCAGTTTAGAAAAAGATATTAACTCTCATTACAGATATGTATTTTTGCATGAATTCAAAAGAAAATATCAAAAATGCCATCGAATTGTTCAAAATAGCTTTACTGAAACAACCTCATTCACTTAAATCCATATAAGCAATGCTCCCTAACAATTTGCAGAATGCTCCTATGATATCATTAAAAGCAAAGAATTCGACCCACAACTGCAAATATTGTAGTTTATTTCAAACTCCAAGGAAAAATCAATTGCATGCTTTATAAAATTGCTTTAGACTCCTTGGCTTATGTAAATTCTCCCTCCAATTGTTTTTCTTCCAACTGTTGGACAAATTATCACTCTTGGCTTTTTACTCCAAAGAACTATACTGTAGGGACAACAAAATAAATAACCTGAATAATATTCCTATATGGGTAACTGTGCCCCTCTAAATGTCCAATTGCTGCATAAACCACTTACTGGAAAGTCTCTGAAGCACTTGATTAATTTGTCTTTCCTTAAGATGGGTGGTGGGGAGGGATTTATTATCTGAAATGGAAGCCAAAGGTAATGCCTCTATTCAAGGTCATACCCAAAAAAACAACACCTGATTCCCTGGCTGCAAATGTCCTTTCCTCAGTCACCCGTAAAAATATTCACGACCTCAGCTACTTCAGGTTATTCAAACTGTTCCCAGCAGAACGCTACTTTGAAATCTGATGCAAGAGGTTGGCCCTCAATTTGTTTCTTCTCCTACAGCAGAAATAAGTTCATACACCAGTCAAGATCGGCATTCTCATTTGTGTGTCCTTTCCTTATCTGTACTTCTCCCCTTCATCCCTTCACTGAATTCATTGATCATGACAAAGTTTTAATGCCAGTTAAAAAAAAATTAAGACACAAAATTTAATCCATGAAAAAAACCAAATGCACATTAGCACTCAACCACCACTATTCACAAAGATCTCTCTTCTTAAAAAGTTATAATTGCTAATCTGCCCAATGTCTCTTTAAATTTTGTCTTGATGAAATATCGGTAAGCAGTTCAGATGCATTTCTTCTGCTGCTGTCTCTTTGGGTGTGTGCACACATATCTCTGGGTGTGGGTCAGCTGGCAGGGGCGGGGGAGTGTGCAAATGGGGGAGTGTGTTTGTGAAGGAGGCCAGTGACTTAGAACCAAATTCCAGGGAAATGAAAGGGCAGGGAAGGGTGAGTTTACCACCTTGCTTGTTCCTCCCCTGGCAATTCAGTTCTGTCCAAATAACTCTCGATTAATGTACCAAGCAGAGACATTTCACATTTCCTCCTTAAGATCATTCTGACAGCTCACCAGCTGTTTCTGTGCTATTTTTTGCCATGATGGCATGGGTAAGCCACAGCGCTTTCTCCATTCCTCTGCCAACAGCAATGCTGCATGCTGTTCAGTGCTCAAAGTCTGTTCCCCAACCCGAGCTCTACCATCTTGTTCCTTTTGCATCACCTTGCACAACAGAGATTTTAAGAGTCATCAATAGATATGTGGTCCCTTGAGGAAATCTACATGGTAGATGGTGGCAGTGACTGAGATGACTCCATGAAAAATACAGGGAGGTATGCAAGTGTGCTTTTATAACAAGATTCATTATTGGAAATATATAAACACCCATGTATTAAAATGCCTACGTCTTTCCTTAATAAGTCCCCATACTTGAGAAGGGTGTTATAAAGCAAAAAAAAAAAAAATGGGTGTTAGAGTGAAAGAGGCCTGGATTTTTAATTTCTGTTCTTCTCTTTTCCAAATAGACATTACTGAGTGTAAGTTTCCTCGTCTGCCCAATGGTTTGGGGGCTTTATCTGAAGAAGTGAGGAGACTTGAAAGAAACCACATAACAACTAAAAAAAGAACTCAAATTTGAACGTAAATTTCATAAATCATAGTTCAAATTTTTACTCTATTTAAAGACCACTGCATTAGGGGAAACAAAAAAAGAACGTGAAGTAGCATGGAGTTTGATTTACACACACACCTAGCATGCATGGTTACCTGGTTTCTGGACTCACAGCATGTTAGGAACCACTGACTGGAAAGGAAGGGGTTGGAGGACAAGTGTAGATGACAAACACCCAGATGATGCAGATATAAGAGAAGAAGAACCAGGGTAGAGGCATGGATGCATATAACATAAAAGTAAATTTTCTATATCCTCCATCCATCCCAACATTACAGCAAAATCACCTTCATAATTAGGCTCTGGGGTTGGGGACTCAAACCAGACCAGGAAGAACTGACAAATCTTCGTCTTGCTTTCTCAATCTCTCCAAGATCCTTTTCTCTGGAGTTGCCGAGGACCTCCACAAAGTCTGGGGGTGCCTTAAGTAGGATTCTACTTCTCTACTGCTCAGTGACTATAATACACGGTCTCTGTGCAGATACTGCTATAGTCAGACTGTAGGCTATATGGTTTGCCTGTGCCCACCTTGCTGGCCTCCCTCCACTCTTGCTAACACCACCTTGAATATGCCAAGACTCGGGGGAAGTGACCATGTCTTCATAACGTGGTAGGACTTCCAGCCCTGGACACAGCATATTCAGGACACCCTGATTAGCAAGTCAAAGATGTCAATAATAATAATAATAATCATATCGATCTTTCCTTAACATCTGTTCTGTGTAAGGCAATATTGTAAGTATTAATACTTTTGATGTCTTACAAATTTGATCTTCACATTAAGTCTATGAGGTAGATACTATTATTATTATATTCATTTTACAGACAATAAAACAGAGGTAAGAAGAGGTTACCTGACTTGCCCCAAATCACACAGCTTGTGAGTGGAGGTGCCAGGATCCAAACCCAGGCTCTCTGGTTCCACTCTTAATGCCTGAGCCACTGTGACTTGTGCATCATTAAAACAAAAAAAAAGACTCAATGATTTATCACTCAAAGTGTTGTCAGCTGGCTATACAGCCTTATTTAGGGACCACATCCTAATCACCCCACCTTCCAATAAGTAGCTTAGTCAAATCATTTATCCTTTCTGAGCTTTTGTCTCCTCACCAGAGAAATGAAGAGGACAGACCAGAGGTCCTCAAATGTCCTTTCCAAATGATCATCTGTGTCCCTTTAGCAGAGGAGCCTAGGACCTTGGGGTGTTGCTGCATCCACCTGTGGGGTCCTCCTTTCTCCCTCTGCAGTGACGGTTAGAGGACAGTGTGGATGCCACACTCTCTGGCATTTTTCATTCAGTAATATCTGAACCGAGATCATGTTTCCCTTAGGATATACTCACTGTGATTTCTATAACAAGTCCCATATCTGTGATGTTTCTGCTCTCTGGATATATAATCAAAAACTAATCTCAGAGAAGGCACTTGGGTCTCTGTCTTTGTGCCCTGGGTTAACTGCCTGGAAGAACAAGAACCCAGACTTCACTTTGTCAGAGGCCAACCCACACACCTTGTGTGATGCAAAAATTATCACAGCTTATGGGGAAGTGACAATGACAGCCAGAGTGTAATGTGACAGAAAGAAAGGATCCAACAGCCATGTGTCAGAAAAATTAAATTCCTGAGTTTTCCCCAAGACCTAAGCATATTGGTGACAATGTGTTTTGTGACCAGGGGCATAGTCCTACCAACACTCAGAAGATGCATAGTTATAAATTGGAATTACGGGTTGAATTATATCCTCCCAAAAGATATGTTGAAATCCTAATTTCACTGCAAATGTGACCTTACTTGGAAATAGGATCTTTATAGATATAATCAAATTAAGATGAGGTCATTAGGATACAGCCTAATCCAACATGATTGGTGTTCCTGTGGGAAGAAGGAAATACTGTGTGAAGAAAGGCATACAGGGAGAATGCCAGGTGATGGCAGAGGCAGAGATTAGAGTGATATAGATAGAGTGCAAGCCAAGGAACATCAGGATTGACAGCAAACACCAGACCCTTTGAAGAGGCAAGGAAGGATTATACAAGGGGTCATCAGAGGAAGCCTGGCTGTGTGTTTACTTTGGATTTCTAGCATCTAGAACTGTGAGACAGACAACACATGTTGTTGTTTTAAGCCACCCCATTTGTGATACTTTGTTAGGAAACTAATACATTTGGTGAGCCCCATCCCCCCTTTTGACTTCTAGATGATCATTTAGCCTTAAGCCTATTCATTTGCCTTCTATGTCTGGGGATTCAGACAAGAGTTGAAGCTTAATGTTCCCACCATCGAAGTCTGATCAAGAAGCATAAAATGATCTTCTAACTCAGCTAGTGTTTTTGCGTGCTTGATTTCCTTTTTTAGCTCATGTTTGCCTCTTCTTTTAAGTTTTGTTTTTAATTGACACATAATGCACATATTTATGGGGTACAGTGTGATGTTAAGGTACATGTATATATTGTATAATGATCAAATCTGGGTAATTAGCATATCCACCATCTCCAACACTTGTCATTTCTTTGTGGTGAGAACATTCCAGATCCTCTCTCTTCTAGCTATTTTTAGTTACATTATTATTAACTGTAGTAGCACTATTGTGCAATAGAACATTGGAGCTTTGGTCATAACACAGGTGAACCTGAAGGACATTATGTTAAATGAACTAAGCCAAGCATAGAAGGACAAATGCTGCATGTTCTCACTCATAGGTGAAATCTAAAAAAGTTGATCGCATAGAAGTATGGAATAGCATAGTGGTTTTACCAGAGGTTGGGGAGATTAGGGAGAGGGAGTATGGGGAGAAGTTGGCCATCAGGTTCCTCTTCTTTTGTTTAATGTGAAACCAGTGGTCTTCAGTGTGGCTTTGAAAGATGTATAGACAATAATAGAAACAGGAAGCATGGCTATTGGAGCCAGATGGATCAGGAGAGACCTGAAGAAGATAGAGCTCATCGATAGAATGACTGTGGACATATTCATTAACCATTTTGAGCCTCCATTCCCTTTATTTGTAATGGGCACAATCAAGCAACTTCACATTTCTCTGAATTCTGAATTTCTTGCTTTGCAGAAACTGGCCTACTTTCAGGCCTGTTTCCCCAAATCCAACATAGTATCAAAAACTCCAAAAAAGACTGCCTTCATCAAAAGAGAAAATGAATTTTAAGGACATTATTTTCACTTGGATCTAAGTAAACTCTTGTGTCTATATGAGGCTTTTTCCATATGAAAACTGTCAAAAGCAAACTGGAGAGGTTGCAAGTATAATACAACCTCTGTCTCTGTCTCTGTCTTTTTCTGTCATGTTTCCTGGACTAACATCTGTCTTTTGCCACTACCCAACCATAGACAACATGTCAGCAGTCCCCAACATTTTTGGTCCCAGGGATTGGTTTTATGGAAGACAATTTTTCCATGGATGGCAGCAGGGTGGGGAGGGAGGTGGAGCTCAGGCAGTGATGTGAGTGCTGGGTACGGGCAGTGGCTGTAAATACAGATGAAGCTTCACTTGGTGGAGCTTCGTGGCCAAGTCCCTAACAGGCCTCAGACTGGTACCAGTCCACAGCCCGGGGACTGGGGACCACAGAGATAGGTAATAGGATGCAATATGCAACAGTGAGTCAGCCAGTAGGATTGCTAGGGCTAACCACTCTGTTTTCTCTTTATTCTCTGGATTGGAGCAGAATATTTACTTTGTATATTCCCCCATCACAGCTGTTTCTGTGTAAAAATAATTTGGGGGGAAGGGCTCATGTCCCATTGGACTAGGACTCTTTTGTCAAGATAACAGAGGTAGCAGGGGTAGCCTAAGATCTTTTTCTTTTTCTTTTTTTTTTTAATTTGGATTGATTTTTGTCTGTGTGGCATGTGGCATGTTAGTACATCAGAAGTGAGACTGGATAGAGTACAAAGTGCTAAGAGGTTCAGATGGCAGAACTTCCTGGGTCATAACCAACCCTGGAGCAGCCCAATTTGGCCCAGGTGAATTTGTAAAGTTGTAGTAGCCAAAACTCAGTTAGTAGAACCATGGTCAGTTGGTTCATCTCAAGAAAAAGAAAAGATTTTTGATTCTGTCTTCCTCTGGGGACAAGGGAAACATCAGCTGACAGACATCAAAACTATTCTCTTGCCATCCATCTCTTGCTGCTGTTGTTTTCTCCCATCTCAAAAGACAGTCTCATTATATGTCATGTTAACAATGTTAACAATTTTCCTTTGTGGCCTTCCTACCAAATCATCTCAAATTCTTGAATCCAAGAGTAGAATAGCAGGGATAGGTATTTCCCATACTTCCTAAAACATGGGCTTACTTTGATAAGTATAGTATTTATTGAGCACCTACTCTGTGTGACACATTAAGCAGCTAGTGTTTCATGGGCTGCATCAATGAGTGAGATACCATTCTATTTCTCAGCAAGTGGGAACATCTACAGGAGGTGAGTAGAACGAATCAATGAAGCATGTACAAAAATGACTAGAACCAAGGCACAGTGATACGAGTGCCATGGAGGCTGAACTGATGAGGAGATCCTGTTGGTTTGGAAATTATCATGGAATAGCTCCTAAAGAATTCTGTATTTTATAGGGAAAAAAGAAATGCATAAGGTTTTACCTGATTGGGAACATGAAATTATGTAGGTAAAACACAGCATAGTTTAAATCCTGTCCCTATAAGTCATCTTTATCAAGTTAGCTCTCCTAAAACCCCGACCTAGGTTTCAGACTGAGCCAGTGATGACATGAAAGGCAGGTGCCTGTAGTGTTTAATAGAATGGACTTTAAACTCAGATTCATTCTGAATCCCAACAGTGTCAATTACTATTATTTGGCCTTGAACCAATCCTTTGAATGTTCTATTTCTTGGTTCTCTTGCTTGCAAAATGATAATAATAACATCTACTGCATAAGACTCTTTTGTATGTTAAGGTAGTCATGTGTAAAATATCTAGTTTAGTGTCTGGCACATGGTAAGAGTGCGATATTAGTGCTAGAAAACTTATATAGTTCAAAAATAAGTCTATGGCTTTGGAAACAAGCCAATGTAGGATTGATACAGGTTTTGCAGCTTACTAGCTGTGTTAAATCTTGAAAAATTTGTTAATTTTTTTTTAAAAAATCTTGGTTTTATCATTACATTTTAGCACTAATGTATTAAATGAGATAATGTATGTAAAATACTTATCATCATGACCAGAACATAAATTCAATACATTTATTATTTTTATTGTTGTTGTTTAACAAAGGTCTTAGGCAAAGACAGAGATGTAATTTTTGTTGGTTTTTTTTTTGTTGTTGTTGTTTTTTACTATGAAGTGGGGTTTTTGTAGAAAATTGATGAGATTGTCAATGATTGTTGTGAGTCAGCAGAGGCTGATTTGAGAGCCAGCCTCTATTTCCCCACTGGTTTCACACTCCTTACTCTGCTCTGGCCACGATGACCTTCTAGTTTCTACCTTGGATCCTTCTGCTCCCTCAGTCCTGAATTCTCTTCTTTCAGGTCTGTTATCTCTGGCTCCTTCTCATCTCTCAGTTTTCAAGTGGGATGTCACCTCCTCCCAGGGACCTTCTCCAACTACTCTCTTCAAAGTACCTCCTGCCCTTGTTCTGTTCCTTTCCACTCTAGCACTCATTGCTAATGGCAACTGACTATAATTTACCAATTTGAGTATTACCTGCCTCTGCTCACTAGAATATGACATATATGAGTACAAGGATCTCGTCTTAGTTGTTCTTTTTGGAGCCCTTTCTGAACATAGTAGGCATCCAGTAAATACACAAATGAGTGAATGGATGGTTTTAACACAATAAAGCAGAACTTTTAAGTTGGTGCATTATACAGTGGTTGCTTTTTCCTAGGCAAAAGCCAGAATATATGAAAAATCTCTCCTACCACTGCAGTCTAGAGCAAGAAGACAGCTCAAGCAGAGGTATTATGCAGAGCATGTACCAAATGAGAGTTACTCTCTTTAAATTCAAGCCTCTCCAGATCGAAATGCATATCTGTACAAAGGTATTAGGAAATACCATAGGAAGAGACAAGTATCGAGAACTTTGAATATACGATTTGAACACTGAGCAAGAATTGTAAACACAGAGAGAGAGAGTCTTTTGCCTTTGGTCTAAATTCCTTGTTTATGGAAGGAATATTTTCTTTTAAAATGGCCTGGAGCTTAGAAAAGAATCTGGATGGTGTATAAAACAAGGAGACAAGGGAACAGGAATCCTTATACAGCCAGAACTGCAAACATTCCTTTGTCCCTCCGTACCTGGCTTAGATGCTTACTAGCTCTCAGTAAGGAGGAATTAACTGCAACTCACTATGTCATGTGTATTTGGGCATGTAAATAAATGTCCATCAGACCTCAACTAACTCAAGTATCAACAGAAGAAACTTTTTTAATTTTTATTTGAATCAGGACCAAAATGACAAGAACAGTGACGATTCTGAATCCCAGTGTGAGCAAAGCTGGTAAGCAGCAACCCCTTGAAAAATGTTTTCTGAACCAAGCCTAATTCTGCTCTGTGGGAGCCACAGTTTCCCAAACCTTAGAGCTTTCTTTCCACCTCTTAACTCTCAAAAATGAACATGCTCAAAGTTGTCCTTATGCTGGGGCATGGAGGGGGGGGCAGGAAAAAGTACAAGAATGTTTTTCTTGATGGTTTTGCAGCACCTGCCCTTCTAATAGAAACCAGCAGCATTCGCTCGGGCCACAATGGCAGCATTTGTCAAATTACTGTTCCAGTGAGCTAAATAATGCCCCTATGGACAGAAAAGTTAATCTTTTTCCAAAGAGCCCCATTTCCACCCAGGAAGTAGCTTATTTGCATTGCAGGAGCTGACTCTGTGTTATTATGTTGCCAGAGCAGCTAGGTTCATAGGTTAACCACATGGTGTGTTAACAACAATTTCTTTTCATCCTTTTAAAGTTATTTTCATTTCATTAGCTACCCCCTTGCTCTTTAATTATTCTCTGTTTAGGTTTTGTTGCTGCCATCATCAAATTTTTATCAGGGGAGAGGGCTGCTACCTTTCAGCCAGTATACACACACACACACACACACACACACACACACACACACACATCACACACTCTCACAATGTATCCATTCTCTATGACTATGCCTTTGAAAAAGCTCAGCTGTAGCATGCTGCTCTCTTTGTTTTTCTTCTTCCCTGTTTAGACCTTCGCATGTCATCTTCCTTCAGTCCTTGCACACTTTGCCACCCTCCTTACCCCCTACTAGCATCCTGCCTGCAATGACTGTCTCCCTTCTGCAATCTGAGACTTCACAATCCCCACATAGCTTGTGCCTTTAATTAAATTCTAAGTCCCCAACCACCCCTGCCAAGATTCATAGATACCCTGAAAGGTTCAACATTAATTAACCAGGGCTCTGCAAACTCTCCAAGAAGAAGGGTAGTAAAATTGTAACATATTAGGATTTCTAACAGTTGTGTGATGATGCTCTTGAGGGAGGTGTTTCAAATCCAGCAGGAAGTCATTCAGGTGTAAGGGAAGATGAGCATTATAAATGACCGTAACAACCCAGCACACTGTTGCATTGATTTTCAAAAATTCAATCTATTTCTTCTTTTCTTTTCTTTTCTTTTCTTTTCTTTTCTTTTCTTTTCTTTTCTTTTCTTTTCTTTTCTTTTCTTTTCTTTTCTTTTCTCTTCTCTTCTCTTCTCTTCTCTTCTCTTCTCTTCTCTTTTCTTTTCTTTTCCTTTTCTTTTAGGAATTGAATATGGTTTCTCTTTCTCCTTCTTCCCCACCTTCTGCCAGCAACCAAGTAGAAGACATAAAACTGACTCTAAAATAAATAAAACCCCTAATACAGTTTTGATCATTTTAAAAAGTTGTCTGCGTACATTTCTCTGAGAATAATATACTACTTAGACATCACCTTTAAATGTTCCACACTTCTATTACTTCTCATTAATTCCAAAGAGGAAAAACTGTATTGGTGCATCAGAAAAGAACTGTGCAGTGGAAGTAAGGTAGCCAAATGGATCTAATGTGAGTAACCATTGAATCTCTAAGACAGACAAGCACTTAGTAGTTATCAAAATCAAAACATATCTGATGGGTGAGTTCCTTCAACAACTCTGAAAAGCAGTTGCCCTTCCATTTTCCTCAGTATATCTGGTGTTGGGGAACTCGCTCTCCTATGAGGAGATCATTCAAAATCTAACTAATTCTTGGAAATGCTTCTGCTTTCACCTATTACAGGTTTTTGAGGTTTCACAGAACATGTCTATTAGATTTTTTCCTGGGATTGGAAATTCTCTGTGCTGCCAAGTCTTCCTTCTAGACCAGCAGTCCCCAATGATTTTTGCACCAGGGATCTGTTTCATGGAAGACAATTTTCCACGGGGGTGTGGAGCTCAGGTGGTGATGCAAGCCATGGAAATGGGCTGTAAATACAGATGAAGCTTCCCTCACCTGCTGCTCACCTCCTGCTGTGCGCCTCCACCCTCCTCACCCTACCCCCACCACCCTGCCCCATTTCCTAATATAAGACAATTTTCCCAAGGAATGGGGGGTCTGAGGGACCAGAGATCTGCAGCCCAGTTCCTAATAGGCTGCAGAATGGTACCAGTCCACAGCCCAGGGCTTAGGGACTGCAGTTCTAGACCTTTGACCTAACCCTTGCCTGTGTGCCTAATTAAAGGAACCATGCACTATCTGTTACTGCTAGCTTTCTCTAATCTGAAGTCTTCACTCTGCCAAAATATTCCTGAGCTTCTAAAAGGGCTGCAGAACATAATTCCCCTCTTCATTTCCAACATCTCTTGTCACCTGGACAAGTTATGCCTGGACTGCAAAGGACTTGGGCCTAGTCAAGGCCCTGTATTCTGCAAACTACCTGCTAAACTAAATCAAAAGAGCCTTCAAATTGGCGAAATACAGACATTACCTAGAGATATAGATACTACAAAGAGCAATGGAATGGACATATTTGAAAAAAGTGGTTACTTCTAAAAATATCACAAAACTGTTATGAGAAAAAATATAGGTCTTAACCTGTACCTAGCAAAAATCCTCAGAGTCAAACCTTAAAAGGCAAGAATTTCTCTGTGCCACAAATGCAGACTATGAGAGAGAAAGAGAGAGAGAGAGTCATAAAAGTCAGTTCATAATTTTTGATTAATTATATAAAAAATGAGAACCTTGTTACTTTTTAAAACCTTTAAACTGTCCTCTTACAGGTAAAAACATGCCTTCCTATTTCAAGAATTTTCTTATAAACTGTCCATTATGTTTTATTTCAAAGAAATCTCAATGCTTATTTTCTTCTCTATTAGTGGATCTATCAAAAGAAATCCTACTTTTATTTTCTTTTTAATCTCCTTTCGCTTTTATTTTCTAACATACAAGGAAGACAAAATCCACTACCTCAGATGTTTTTAAAGCCTACAATGGAATTTCAAAATGCTACTAATAATACTGCACATATACAGGCACGACTTGCACTGAAAATTGTGATTCCATATGCTATCGAAAAACGTAAGAAATATTTTTTTCAGCCACCATTTCTTAAGCACCTGCTACATTTCAACACCTAGAAGGTTCATATATGGTACCTCATTTAGATAGGGTATCTCAGTTAGTTCTCTAACAAACTGATGAGTTAGTTCCTACCACTCAAACTTTAAAGATGAAACTCTGTGAGGTTAATAACTATATCCAATGTCACAGAATATTTATTCTTTCAAGAAATTATTGAGTTGATACAAAGATGAATGAAGACTGTGATGGCTATTTAATGACAGGTAATGCAAATCCAATAACCTATCAAGCATTAATAATAAATAAGGTTATAATTTTCTAACCTGTTCTGCATTCAGAGACAGATGGCTTAGATGCCCATTCCTATTCTTCTTCTGCAATGAGACAGGAATGCACCAAGGTAGAACACAATATCTAAGGATCCCAGTGAAACCAAATAGAAGAAAAGATACAGGGGTACAACCATCCAAAATAGCACAGATGCCTATGGTGAGGTTTCAGTCAATGCACCACCCCCTCCGGCTTTTAGTGGGCAACTGGTTATTGATAATATTGCTGAGGTGGCATTATCTGGTGATCTGGAAGATCCTTGGCCAGAATTTTCACAGACATTGTCTAATGTTCATTAAGATCTGTATTTCGATCAATATCCAATTGCTCAGAAATCCATCTCAGGAAGAGGCTATGGAGAGTCATGACTTGCCATCTTAAAAACTAAAGCACTTATAGTTATCAAACACAAGGTGTTTATAACTAAGTCATGTGTCATTACTTAACCTGTCTTCTTGATGCAGGAGTCAGGCAACACCATCATTCTTACTATTTGCACCGCCTCTCCCAGGATCTCTGATCAGAAAGCTACCTATAAAATCTAGATGATCTGACCATTGTCCAGTCCAACCTGTTAATCTTATCTTTATACCATTTTGCATCCATTCCCTTTTCTCTATTTATTTATATGTAAATTAATAATCCTTAAACACAATTGGTATAGAAATAGTACTCTATGTGAATAACCTGAAAACCTTGGAAGGAAACAATACTACCAGGGCTAAGAGTGCCAAGAAAGCTTGAAAGTATAAACCCTCCAGGAAAGTGGCTAGTTCACCAAGAGCATGGAGGACATAAAGAGATGAAACTGGGTGAAGGATAACTTCTGCCACAAATAAACAATGGATCAATGAAAGCAAATGTCATGTTTCAATTCTATTCACCATTAAAACTTTTGCAACCTGTTTATCTAAAGAATAATAGAGTTTTTGATCTAAGGATGTGAAAAAAATGTAGGTTTGTGTAGAGGTTTGCCATACTTCTGTTTCTCTTCTTGAGACTTGGGAGAAAATTTAAAACCACATGGAGCATTAGAAAATTGAGCATGGGTGTTATTTCAGTGGAAAACATGGGAAAATGACTATTAAGACAAGGACCAACGAATGAAGGTGTGTGACTGAGACCCATGCTGGTTCCAGGAAATACTGGCTGGCATCTGGAGAGGAGGATCCGGGTCCCAGACTGCTCTGCAGATCTAGTTCTGGCTCTTATGGTGTTGGCACTAAGACCATCTTAATAAACACTACCTAAGGGGAAAAATCTATCTGGAAATTTTTCTTTGACATATTATATACTTGAGGTGATTATTCATTTGTACATTAATTCCTTCGCTATTTATTTAACTACTAAATGAAGTGCTCTATTATAGAGACATAAAAATGGACTACAATCTAAGTCTATTATTCATTCATTCATTCATGATAGAGTCTCAGTCTGTTTCCCTGGCTAGAGTACAGTGGCATCATCATAGCTCACTGCAACCTCAAACTCCTGGGCTCAAGTGATTCTCTTGCCTCAGCCTCCCGAATAGCTGGGACTACAAGTGCATGTCTTGACGCCCAGCTAATTTTTCTAGCTTTAGTTGAAACAGGGTCTCACTTTTGTTCAGATTGGTCTTGAACTCCTGAGTTCAAGCAATCCTACTGCCTTGGCCTCCCAGAGTGCTAGGATTACAGGTGTGAGTCACCATACCCATTGCCTACTATCTAAGTCTTGCCCTCTAAAAGCTTATAATATATTGAGACAGCCATGTAAACTAATAAGTAACGAAAATAACTGTTTACTTCATGCTTATGAAGACTAGTAATTGTATTTGGTATTTCACATCAATTTTCTAATTATAATTTATTTAATCCTTACAACAGTTCTATGAGACACATATTATTATTGTCTCTATTTTCTAGATAAAGAAACTATGAGTCAAAGAGGCTTAGTTACCAGCCCAAGTCTGCAAAGCTAGAAAGATGCAAAGCCTAAATCCTTAATTGCTACACTCTGGTGTAACACAGCAGTGTTGTTTACAGATGCTATGTCTGTGAAACTGGATACATAGTACAGCTGGGAATAAAGAAACATGTTCAGATCCACACAGTAGTAAAGGTAACTTAAGAAAGATTTCCTTGGGGAACTATTTAGGATATAAAGAGTAAACTGCATTTAATAGTACTTTATTCCATATATTTCTATCCCATTTTGGAAATAGAATATAAAGTGAAGTTCAGGGAACCCCTGTCCACTGTTGGTGGGAATATAAATTGGTGCAGCCATTATATAAAACAGTATGGATACTCCTCAAAAAATTAAAAAATGGAACTATCATCTCATTCAGCCATCCCTCTTCTGGATGTATACCCAAAGGAAACGGAATCAATACTTCTCAAAGACATCTGCACACCCATGCTTACTGCACAATAGCCAAACATCCATTGATAATTGAATGAATAAACAAATCGTAGCATACATACATATTCTATATAACGAAATATTATTCAGCATAAAAAGAAAGAGATCCTGCCATTTGCAAGGACATGGATGAACCCGGAGGACATGATGCTAAGTGAAATAAACCAGATGCAGAAAGACAAATCCTGCATGATCTCACTTATATACAGAATCTATTAAACAGTTAAATACAGAGAAACACAGAGTAGAAAGGAGGTTACCGGGGATGGGGAAGGAGAGATGGAAAGGTATAGGTCAAAGGAATTAGAGTTACAGTTATGGAGGATGACTAAGTCTAGGTAGAGATCTAAGGTACAGCATGATGACTATACTTAGTAAGATTGTATTATATAATGGAAATTTGCTAAGGATATGGATTTTAGGTGCTATTACAGTAACAAAAATGGTAACTATGTAAGATGATGGGTATGTTAATTTTCTTGAAATTAAAATTAATTTCAAGATTAATTAAAATTATTAATAATAATTTTACTATGTATATATGTATGGAGACATGTTGTACACCTTAAATATATACACTAAAAAAATCTGATCTATACCATGAGTCAGTAGAAAAATTACAAATAGAGACATTTTATTTTATCACTCTTTTGTCCCCTCAACAATGGAATTGACATTTGGCTTAGAATAAACAACTTAGGCCATGTATTTCTAAAGCTTCCTGTGAAGGGACAATAATGTGGCTCTTTGGTAAATTTTTGAATTTTTAATCTTTATCAGTGGCTCAGCCAATGAGGGGAAGGTGACATCTGCAATATTACCTGGTCTGTGCCCAGAAGGAAAGCAATCATTGCTTGTGGCGTCAACAAAGTGCAATCCTTACCTTTAATAAATGAATAATGGCTATGATGGGAGTTTAGGCACCTACGTGAAATCACCCACAGGGGAGGTACAGAGTCTCCTGTCAGGCCCTTCCAAAAGAATGGAGAAAAGACTCGCAATGTTGGTGGAAGAATGACAAGGAATTGCAGTTGATAACACTGAAAGGCTCAGGATTCCTTTCATGGTTTCTAGAATATATAAAAAATTTAGAGGAAACAAGAGTTTCTTTTAATCTCATTGAGGAAGTCAAAAGAAGTTAGAAATAGTAGTTAACTGCTGACAGGCCAGTAGTTCAGGATTAAATATTCTAAATGAAATCTGTGTGATGGACAAGTTGCCATTGCTTTAAAAGTGATTACTTGTATTTTACTGGAAAATATGTAGGGCTACAATCAGGTATTTCATTTTGGTTATGATGGCTTAATAGTAGGGCCAGAACACCATACCATGCTCATATTTAATTATATTAATATGTAGTCACATGAAATGGGAAGACCCTATACCAACTTGTCCTTTTTCTCTTAGATAAACTAAGTCTCTACAGCTGCTATGCCTTAAACGAGTTGATGTGCTCAGTTTAATTAGATTGTAAAAACGGAAACTAAACCAGATAATTGACTAAATATAAATGGAATAAAGGCATTTCCATCCTAAAATGTGTTCCTAGAAAACATAGAGTAAGACAAATTGCGGCAAAGGAGGGTAAACATGTGTTCGTATGCTGTTGTGTTCATCTGCACAAACCTGCTTCTACAGCTGTAAAAGACATTTGCATAGTGTGGAGATGGGGAGCTGATGGCATTTCCTTAGGAAAGTGTGGATGCATTCCAGATCTTTAACTCAAATGTAGCAGGGAGAAAAGGAATAAATACTTTTACTGGCCACAGAATAGAGACTAAGAAAATAAATCCCTAACTACCACCTGGATTTCTAATACCATATATTAGAAATAGAAGTGGTTTGCCAACATCACTTAAAATTGTTGGAGTTCCCCAACAATATTCAGAAGTCTCTTATTTCACTATTCTTGTATAAGGGATCTGATAATACTCAATAATGATGAAATAATACTAAACTAAATAATAATTGACAAATAATATTTTTGAGCCCTTACTAGGTCCCAGATATTGTGCTGATTGCCTTACATACACACTCTCACTCATTTAACCTCCCAGCAACTCTGTCAAACAGGTACAACGATTATCTGCATTCTATGGAGGAGAAGACCAAATCCTAGCGAGATTAAAATGCCTAAAGCCATGCAGTTACTTTATATTAATATAAAACATCTTTGAAGTTCTTAGCCAATAATTCTGAAAGACGGTTCAGGTTTTACTGGCTTCCAAGTCTGGAAACACTTCACAGGGACAAAATAATTACTTCTACCTCTAACATGAATAGGTCAGAAACATTCATTTGTATAAACCCATGTCACATGTCTTGGATGAGAAAAGCAGAGTACCCTATGCTAATTGTGGCCTCCTGGTAGGAACTATGAGCTAACCCGTAATCCAAGATCCCTGCATGATGCTCTTACATCACGCAATAGCACACTGGGACAGCATGGAAGATGTGGTCATCTTCTTCAACCCTCATTCAGGATTCTAGCCCAGCGCCTCCCAACCTGCACAAAGTGCCCATAAAGTTCTTGCCAAAATGCAGATCTTGATTCAGTAGGTCTTGAGTGGTGCCTGGGATTTTGTATTTGAAACAAGTGTCCATGTAGTAGCCATGCTGCTGGTCAGAGAACCATACTTTGAGTAGAAAGGTTCAAAAAACCTGGATTCAGCCAAGTGTGAAATGATCCATTACTTAAGTAGCAAGCAGTATAACTGAGAAAGCTGTTGGATTTGACCAAATCCTATTTGTGTCATGCTATAAATAATTTATTTCTTGTCCTAATTTGTAAGTTGGGTCTAAAGATCAACTGCTGCTCAGGCTACAGAAAATGCTCATTGTTAAAAGTGGATCTGATTCAACTATGATAGAGAAAGTAAGCAAAAGGTCTGTGCATAGAAGTAAAACATAAAGTTCTGAATCCTGGCTGTTTCCTCCCAAGAGTCTGCCCCAGCAGCTTTGAATCAAGCAACATAACAATTACACAGATTCATTATTCTATGACCTGGCTTAGCAAATTTTATAAGTCTAAGAGAGTAAAATGTAACATGTATGGATAACCCTATCATTTATGTCTAGCAAAGGACTCACAGTATTCACTTTTGTCCTCTTCATACCTCTTTCTACTGTGTGTGCATCTTTCTTATAAAAACAATACCACAAAATGGTATTTATCTATCTAAATCTTTATCTTCATATTGACACTGATATCTTTGAAACTGAGGTTTGCATTTTACTAAAATCTGAAAGTGCCCAGCGTGGTTGAGTGCAGTTTAGTGATTATTATATTTACAATAGCAGATGCTTTTTGGCTAAATTCTTTTCTTATACTTGGCCTTGTGCTAAATGATTAATAGTCATCATTTTATCTAAAGAAATACTTCACACTAATTATTCTTATTACATAGATGAGAAAACTAGTCCTAATGGTACTTGTTTTACTGGTTTCTCCGTAGTATTTTGAGAGTGTTGATCCCTTGTTGGCTCCAGAAATGCTCTCTTTCCCTTGGATTCCACTTTTCTGGCCTTTTTTCTTCTTTTAGGCACTTCTTTATTTCTCTTACTGTGCCTTTACTTGTTCCTCCTACCTCCTTGATGTAGACTTCCCCCAAGGTTTGAGTGTTATTCTTCAACTTTTATAACTGCACATTCTATTCCCTTCAGATCTCATTCATTCTTAAGACTTAAGTTATTTCTCCATGAGAAGTTCCCCAAAATTTCTTCCTCTACTTCTTTCTTGGTCTTGAACTCCAGTTCTATGTGCACCTGCCTAACAGATATCTCTGCTTGACTGTTTCTCTCAAACATCAGAAAAACCCTCATTTTTTTCCCACTAAATCCAGTTCTCTCTAAATAACTTTCTTCCTTTTAGATATGGAACTATTTAATATCAATTTTCCATTCATTCAGGTATGAATTCTCTCTTTCCTCTAAAGTCCATTCATCCCTGCTCTCAGGGATTCTGCCTTTAAAATGTCACCTTTGATTTTACACTCCAATGCCACCACTTTAGTACAGTCTTTATAACCTCAGAATAGTAGCATCCTAATCAGCCCATCTCCATGCTTTCTCCATTCTCATCCATCTTTGCTCATGTCCTTACATATTTTCCCATGAGGTCACTTCTCTACTCAAAGTACCTTTATCGTTTCAGAAACACTAGTCCTAGGCATTGAAATTCTCCAACACTCCAAATCTCTTTATTGCATTCAATTTTTTAAATTCACATTTCTTCAAAAATTTCAATGCTTATTATATTAAAGCTTTATTACTAACTATCATTATATAACCCTTTTGTTTTAGCCATAAACATCATCCTCTTGACACTCCCCATGCTTTCTGATTTCTTTCATCATTAATACTGCCCCATGAATATTCCCATTCTCTCTTGGCTTACCTCATTCTTCAAAACCTAGATAACACCACACAAACTTTGTAAAGACCTCCAGGTGGAAGTAGGCCCTGCCTCCCATACATTTCTAAGACAGTAATTCTCTTTCAATGGTACCCATCCAAATCACTTGTAAACCTTTTTGAAAATACAAATGGGCACCATGTCAGGACTAGTGAAAATAATTTCTGTGGATAACTTTTTAAAACCCACAGATCATTCAAATGGGTACTCATGATTAAGAAACACTTTATAAAGACATATATGTTTTCATATATATGGCACCTGCATTCTCAGTAGATTGGGAGATCTTTGAGGACAGGAATTATTGTGTTTAGGATCTTTTAAAAACCTACACAACCATCTGACATATAGTAGAAGAATAAATATTTGTTGGTTGATTCATTTTTATGAATCTTGTATTCTGTGTAATACTAAGTAAAACATCATGTAAGAAGACATATATTCCGATCAATAGTACTTTGGGGTGGTCCCCAAATAGGGGGCATGTCATAAAGGACATGTTCAATATAGGCACAATTAACAATTAATAGTTAATTTCTTTGGGCAGTTTTAGGTTCCAACATCACAAAGAATCTAAGGTCAGAAGTCTCACTGGCAAACAAGAGTCTCATCTTATTATTCACAGAATTAATCTTTAAAATTCAGAGACTACAAAAAAAAGTCTTCAATATTAAAAACCCAGGTAAACTGTAGAATAAAGCAGGAAGGGTTTTTTGTTTTTTTTATCTTCCTGAACCAAGGGAGTGTAATTTCACCAAATCTTCATAAGCATCTTCTGTTGCTGCTATTCACCTACTATCTCTGAATTCAAAATTAAAAGATATTAGTAATAATCATAGTAATAGAGTCAGCATTTTTATAGTATCCAGCTCTCAAATTCCAGAAAAATCTTGCTGATGTTATCTTCTGACTCTGCAGTTGGTAAAGGGTAGGTTGATTAAAGTCACTGTGACAACCTCCTTTGTTACATTTATCTAATAGTCTCTTCCTACATCCCTTCCTCAGTCACAACTGGTTTTAGTTATATTCTAATTAGAATAAGACCCATCAGTGAGTGAAGTGGGAAATAATTGCTTTTTACTAAGCGTATTTTAAGTAAAAAGTGGCGAAGTTTGAATGTAGGTCTCTTTCTTTGCTATTGGTCAGTTAAAGCATGCTCTCTCTTCTTAACATTTGCCATTGACTGCAGAAGATATAATATCTAAATATATACTCGTAATGCTTCAAAGGTTGGTATTCTTCCTTGACTGTTCTCCTGAAGCTCACAGGAATTTGGGAATGCAAAATGAATTAGCTTTTAAAAAGATGATGAGAGAAGTGGTGAAATTAACCCTATTGCATATTTCTATGTGTATATTGATGCACACTTTTGAAAAGCCATTTGGGAATAGATGTCAAACATGTAGAAATTCATTAAAACCACTGAACCAGTCATTCTACTTCTGTGAATTTATTCTATAGGCATTCTCCCCATGGCAACAAATTCCCTCTATACAAAGCTTTTGTTTTATATTTCATTTTAGCATAACCTTGAGACAGACAACTTCCTTTAGCAGAGAGCAATTCCTGGAGAGGACCCCATTGAGACCAATCAGCCACCAAAACTTCCCGCAGCTGGGGGAGTGAGTATGTGGGTCCTAGGATTGGGTGGGAGGGACCTGGGCAGTGCACCACAGTGTCCCCTACAAAGACTGACTGTCAGGCAGGCATATTAGATCAGAACTTGGTGTTTAAGGATTCTAATTTCCAGGGAGGAGGAAATTGGCTACAACTTAGGGGTGTCATGGTCCAAAGCAAATGGAAATGGGAGGTATGGATTTGGCTGTGTAACAAACTGGCTAAGTGATCTGAGACAAGTCCCTCCAATCTCTCTAGACCTTATTTTCCTCGTATGTAAAACAAGGGAATTAGATTATTCAAACAGTGAACTCTATGACCTCCTGCCCTGGACTGCTGTATAGTTCTGTGAAGTTTAATGGCAGGTCCACATTTGAATCCATGGAATACATGGGCAATTCATAGACATCTCTCAAGCTTACTAAGTCCCTAATGTCAATACTCCAAATTCATAATTCTCCCTTCCTGAGCCTGTTCTCTGTTATCCTTTCTCCCTCTTTTTCTTCACCAACCCTATTTCCTTGCTTCGTAATGCAAGAAACTTGGTGAGATTGGAGATTAGAAAGGCCTCCAGAAGAGGAGATTCATTGATTCTACTTTCCGCCCATTGCTTTCACTTAGCACCAAGTTGTGCCAAATGTACCCCTGAAATATTTCCCACACATGTCCTCTCTTCTGTTGCTCCCATACATGATTCAGCCTCTCTCCCATCACCCCATGCCTGGATTCCTGTGAAAGCTGTGTAACTCACCTCCCAAACTCTAGCTCTGGCTCCCTCTTAATCGATCCTTCTGTCTGCTTCCACTATAATATTTCTAAATTGCAAATTCAACCTTGCACTTCTTTTGTGTAGCTCCCTGTTGCCTACTGATTAAACACCAACCTTCCTGGTATGGCCTCGGTGACCATTAATGATCAAAATCCCTGCTCATCTTTTACTATTTCTTACTGCTGGGAATGAATCTTGCTCTGTTACTTACTAGCTGTGTGATGTTGGGGTAATTGCTTAACCTCTCAGTGCCTCAGTTTCCCCATTCTTAAGATGGGGATAACAGTTCATAAGATTGCTAGGAAGACTAAATGTTTTAATACATACAATGTGCTTCCAATAAGGACAAGTCCAATTAAGCTTTCAATCAAAGGTTTCTATCATTATCATTTTTCCTATAACACCCTTTTCTACTATGTCTGCCTAATGAATTTCTATGCAGTCTCCGTCAGCCAACTGAAGTGTTCATTTTTCTGTTAAGATTTTAGTGACTGTCTCAGACCTCTTCTCCTGCAACTGCAATATTTTCTAAATTACCTGGGTACCTTGAAGATACATCCATCTATAGAGGCATTATACAGTGCACATTACAGTTATTTGTTTACATTTGTCTTTCCTTCTATATAGTCTCTGAGATCCTTGAGTGGGACAATTGAGTGAGAAACTCCCAGTCATTGGCCATGGAATACATCTGTCATCTGTCACTATAGGCTAGTCTCTTGAAATTTTTAGGTACAACACTATGACTGCCCTGGGGATCCCTTTGTCACCGCACTCCTACTTGCTTAGAATAGAGTGAGGCATCGTGGGACTCAGTCAGTCATCTTCCAAACGAGAAGACCTCATCTAGTTTTAATACATGCACTTACTCTCATAGACCACTTGTTGTTTTTCTCTTTTTGGCCTGCAAGTGGACACAAAATTATCAGTACCTCACTAGGCAGCTAGAGCTTCAGAAGGAATTTGCTTTATCCAAGATCAGCCTGATAGAATAGTTGGGAGTCATATGCATAGATACTAGGGATTCTGGCAATGAAATCCCACCAGTTTGTTATGTAAATTGAATACAATCCACTTGCCTTCCTGTGGGTATTTAATGTAATGTTTCGCTGGGTACAGGAGAAGCAATTAGGCTGTTGAAAATTGCATTCACATTCCCCATAATTCAATACTGACCACTGTTAGCAGTGCAAGATGTGACAGGATTGATAATTAATTTTGCATGCAATCAGGGTAATAAGATGGAGGGAAAAGCAAGGAGGGAGAAGAGGAGGGAAGGAAGGGGATCTATATTCAGAAGTAGATCAAATGGTACTTGCAAACGTCTGATAATGACTTCTGCAGAGTCAGCCTCTAGGTAGGAGAACAATATAGTCAAAATCCAATACTGAAAATGAGTTTCCATGCTTCACGTGGAGAAACGAAATTCATGAAAGCCATCCACCATCATTTCCTCTCTTGTGTCTCTCATCCTTGGGCTAAAGACTAATTGGGCTTTGTTTACATTTATAAATAAGTGAACAGTAAGTTCTTCTAAGACATGTAACCAACATTGGGCCTCCTATTCCCTTTGTGTTTCTCCTTGAGGGAAATTCTTATTTCAAACACTTTGTGTGAATAAGTGTGTTCTATCTCAACAGAACCACCACTGAGCAGAATTGCCTTGAAGCACCCCTTATCTGCTCACTCTGTGTCTATCAGATTTCAAGCGTGGCAATTGTGGAGGATTTACTGCCTTCTAAAGTTTTTAAAACTATAGCAAATACTTTTGCTAGTAGTCGGAAAATTGGACACAAATTGGTATCAGAAAACAGCATTGGCCTTTTGATATTGCTGTCTGTCTGTCTATCTATTTATATCTATCATCTCTCTCTCTCTCTCTCTCTCTCTCTCTCTCTCTCTCTCTCTCTCTCTCTCTCTCTCTCTCTATCTATCTAGATGCCAGTATTGCAGGAAAAAGTGATTTCAACTAAGTCTAGTGCCAGATGAACTGCACTGTGGTATGGTAGAGGTATCGCCAGCTACTGCCCACCCCATCCTCCCTAGCATATTTCAGCCCTAGCTTAGTGTTATTCCTGCTAAAGTCTAATGAAAGACTTAGAGAGAACAGTTTCTGATTCATCTTTGTACACTGTGAACTTGCCTAGTTCTCAGGGGGCAAAATGTTCTCAGCATATATACTGAGTGAAATAAGTGAGTTTGTGTGAGCACTGGTTACTGAGTCAGTTGGTCAGTCTCTTTTAGGATTTGGTGGGATTTGGGACCATACAGGATTTTAGAAAACCTTTGGGCAATACCTATTCAAGTGGTACAATTCTTGTCAATTACTCATAAACAGAGAACATAATCCTAAGGATAAGGTGACTTATCTCTTTGCTACTTGAAGTTGATAAGTGGTTTGGCTAAACAAGGCTAAACAAGGACAGGATCTGAGCAGTTGACAATGTACTTTGAGATATTGAGAACATCTACAGGCATGAAGGCAACTTGGAACTCAGCTCTTTCCTCCTGGAGAGAAAACAATTGATTTTAGACCTGAGAAAATCTTTTGTATGTATTAATTAAAAATTGTGCTGAGTGTAACAATGATAATATAAAATAGTGTGGCATAAATACCGCAAAAGTTTACTCTTTCACATTAAAAAATGTCTAGCATTGTAGCTTAAGGCTGACATAGAAATTTCATGTAAGACCCAGATGCTTCTATTTTTATCATTTATCCTTGAATTATACCATTCTTAGTCATAACTTCCATCCTTAAGGTTACCTTATGACCCAATATGGCTTCTGCGGTTCCAGATATCACATCCGTAGTCCAGGCAACAAGAAGGGCAAGGAGTGTCCAGGCATCCGAGAGAGATCCCTTTAAGCTGTCTTTCTCTATGTACTACTCAACACTTTTGAATATATGCTACTTGTCAAACTTTTAGTTATATACTCACTTAGCTGCTAGGAAAGGTGAAAAGCTTTATGTTTTATTTTGTTCTGTTTTTTAAATAGTTGGATGCTCTACTCTGGTTTATCTTCAGATTATACATACACATCTTTCGTCTTTTAAATAACTAGGTGCAGTGTCATTGTAAATAAAATCAGGGATTTTTTTTTAATATGAAAAAAAACAATAGATTTTGATGGGAATTGGCAGTTTCTTTTACATGGTTACATAAAGCTTGCCTCCCTTTCCATCACTTTGCCACTGTTTGACTGGCTATCCTTCTTCCTCAACTTTCTAGATGTCCAAGAAGGATCACTGTACAGCAGAGAAGGGAGATGTCCCTGAAATAGCTCTTTATTCACCTGGCGCATGTTGCCCAGGTATGCCTGGCAGGCACTTTGGAGTCCAAGAACCCCCATGCAATTTTCATCACCCTGGTTTAACTACCAAACCAGGTGAAAAGCCATAAATACAGAGGATAATGGTAACAGTGTGAAATCAAACAAGGAGTGCAAAAGAGAAAAAAAGGATCTAATACCGTTAGGTGTCTTGGGCTTTACAATTTATAAGACATTGACATTCCCATTGATTCATGTTAGTTTCTGGTAGCCTCTCCCGATTTATACAGTACCACAGCTCAGTACCTATCTATTTATTACCATAGCATGTATTTTTTTCCACAACCTAGCTCAATTTGCAATATGTTAACTAGAATGAAAATCCCCTAATCATCAAAAAAATTGATGTCAAAGAAATGATAATGGTATTATTTATTCACCACTTAGTATATTCTATATATTATGCTATGTGATGATCCAGCTATATTTGAATTTAAATCCCAGATAGTTCCCATTTTACAGATGAAGTAAATGCAACTTTCCCAATATCACACAATAATTTGTGGAGCCAGGATTCTACACAGGCAGTATGACTGTGCATCCACAACTTAAAACCACTGAGCAATAATGCTTTCTGAAAAAGAAAAATTTCTTGGTACTGACTGGCACTATCTTGCCTGCTAGTCCTCCTCAACTTCCAATACGTTTGAATAACTGTGCATAATTTGACCTACATCATATCTCTTTAAACAATGTGTGTCTATTTTGGTTAGATTTTATATGGAAGTAATAAACAATTTTTACCTTACATTTCTCACTTAACCTATATCAGATACATTTTCTGCAATATTTTCCTCCTATCTCTTTATGCAACTGAGCACAAAGAGCCGGCCACTGTGTTTCAATTAGTCTCGCTCCCCCTATACTGTTTTTCTCCCTATACTTTTTAAAAGAAAAGAAAAATATATTGTTATTATTAATTGAATCTGCATCCTACATTTGATTATCCCAAAATTAAGTGATTCCATTATGAAGTGACCTGGTCTTTCCCCAGAAGCAGCGATCCAACAAACTAACAGCTGACTATTCCCCTCGGAGAAAAACCCCATACCCTAGAAGAGGCTACATCACACCCCACTGGCAAACTGCTCTCTCCAACCAGAAAGGTGACACCATATTCAGGCATCAGCATCTGTCAGTCCAGATCTTGCAGCATAAGGGATAAATGGGCACTGTTACTTGTCTTTAGCTCCACAAAAAGTTTGAGAAAGAGTGAGCAATTACACAAGTGAATTTAATATAAAAACAACCACTTCTTTGTCCTGCTTTTTAAGGAAGGTGACATAGCAAGAGCTATTTTACCTGGTAAGGAAGGACATGGGTCTGTTAGGAAAGACTGCATTTTTTCTATCTAGAAGTAGTTAAAATTGCTAAGTCAAGCAACACAAATATTTACGAAGCATCTACAAATGTGAAATATTACACTGTACAGTGTGGGAGATACTGAGAACATCACAAATGCTTTCTGAGGTTCATAATTAAATGAAGTAACATAAGCTAGTGCTATCACTGGCACATAGTAGGAGACCAATAAATGCTAGTTGTTCTGTTGTCCTCCTTTCCTCATCCTTTCCCTTAAGGATTTTACAACTTAATTGCAGAAAAAGGTGACAAACATGCAAATTGTTAAATACCAACTTAAAATTGAAACAATCATAGGAACAAGTTTGCAGGTTAATTACCTAATGCCACCACCTGCAGTTCATTAAGTGCTTCACAATATTTTCTAATATGCAATGAACCGAGATAACAATGTTTCTTTAAAAAGAAACTGTTAAAATGTGCTGTATGCCTTGTTTTTTTCTTTATTTTCTCGATCTTTCCTTTCTATTGCTATCAGAATCTTTAACAGTTAGGTCATATTCACACCATTATGATATTGTAGGTGACACCATTTGTTTATCCTAAGTTTAAGTTTATTAATAAAATCTCTCTATGCAGCAAGCTCCATGAAGTTAGATACCATGGGTGGCTTATTCATCTTGGTTTCTTAATGCTAACAAACTAGCTGGTATACAGTATATTCTCTCTCTCTCTCTCTTTTTTTTTTTAACAGGTAAAGAAACCTTTATTCAAGACTTTGTAATAGCGGAGAGAGACTGAGCCCAACTCTGCTGAAACAAAAGGCAGGAGAATTTTTAAGCATTGCTGTGGGCTAGTGAAAAATTACCACAGCACATTGGAGTAGAGACTGGTCTATGTGATTAGGTCATCCCTGTGTTCACTAATTGGTGCTAATGGAAGTTAGGCTCCTACCCATCCACTTAGAGGGGAAGGTGGGTGCTATCTTCCCTCATGATTACCTTTCAAAGGGATGACTAGCAAGTTCTTTTTGTTTTGTTTTGTTTTGTTTGATAACTATGTGAATTAATGAAATCCACGGTGCGAAGGGAAAAATTTTACCATCTACTCTGACTAGTGAAATACAGGGATCAATAAGGGATGTTTGGTAAATTATAAGTCTATTTCCTCTTCATTAAAGACATAATGATAATCCCTAACTAGTATTGCCACAGTTGATTTGTTTTATTTTGGTTTTATAGTTGCATGTGGTAGGGATGATTCCTCTTCTTGCTTCAAAATCTTTTTCATATAAATATTTGCCTTTTCCTCTGCCCATGATCAAAGTAGTGGCTCCAAGTAGACACTAATCAATCTGTCAATTCATTTCTTCCCCAAACTTACATTAAAAGGCTTTGGAAATTCTGAAATGCTGTTCTAAGGCTCTAATCTCATGCCCTCCATCTGGGTTTCTCTGAAAGAATATACATTCTGGTTTTGTGACTGTTAGCCATGAGTCCTCAACCTCTTTTGCTGGGATAAGTCACTTCTGGTTTGGAGTGTGGCTGATAATTGTTTTCCTGTTTGCACATTCCTAGGACAGCAATCATTACTGGTAGCTCTTTGGGATCCAGTATCATATAGTGGACACTTTCTCACACAAACTCATCATACTGAGTCATAATGTGGGAGACTGAAGGGTTTAATTGTGTGATTAAATATACTATGAAAAAAGATCAGGAGCTAAAACCCAGGCCTTCTGATTTGCAGTTCAATTTTCTTTTCACCATAATTCATTACTACTCTTTGAGGGACTGACTCAATAAATATTATGGGTCTAGAGAAGAGGAAGATCATTGTGAGCTGAATTATTTAGAACATTGTGAAAGGTATGGGTCTTAGAATTGGGTTTGGAAATAGGAGGCCTAAGTTGGAAATGGCTCATTAATTAACACTTTTTTTAATGCACTGACGTTCTTACATAAAATATTTTTTAAAGTATATGAAGAAAAAATATAATGAACAAGTAAAAACAGGTGTTGTTCAGTTTACAAGTGTTTGGAATTGTGTCCTATTTCTCCTTGGCACTTCAATACATTAACATATTGCCCCATGACAAAGGATGCTAGAGGTGCCCCAGGCTGGCTGGACACCAGCCATAGCCAGGCAGCGTAGCAGCTGAGCTATCTACCAGCAAAAATGCATGAGCATCCGCTTCTACCCATTCCTTATCCACATAAAGCCTCTGCTTTTTCTTACTAAAAACAGGGATACAAGGTAACTAAGGAGGAGCATAAGAAGCCCACCTATACTTCAGATTTCTTTTGTTTGTTTGTTTTCTGACACAGGATCTTGCTGTGCAGCCCAGGCTGGAGTGCAGTGGCTATTCACAAGCATTATCCTAGCCATTATAGCCTTGAACTCCTGGTCTCAAGGTATCCTCCCTTTCCAGTCTCCCGAGTTGCTGGAACTATAGGCGTGCACCATTGTGCCTGGATCTTTTTGTTTGTTTTAAGTGAAGAAGGAAAAGATGACAGGGAGCAATGCTTAGCAATGCCAGATAAATCAATTCACTATCTCTAATACCATTGCCATCTTCTGTAAATTCTCCAGCCCTGTCTCCCTCCACTAGTCCCACTACTCATTTGTCACCACTCCACATGTAATCCTAAAGTTTCACAACATTAGGTAAATATGAGGAAAGAGAAAACATATCATATATTTACCTGAAGGTCACCAATTTCTCAGACTCTCCCCTCTACCTTTATTGCATCCAGAATAATTATATTGGTTATACAAAATCTTGAACCATGCTGTTTCTAGAATTCTTTAATCTAGCAGTAATTTTATAGCAAATATCAAGACAAGCACAGATACTGAGTTGAAAGGAAAAAACTAAAATAATAAATAAATAAATAAAAATCCAAGGATATTTATCAGTAAAATCAGATGTCAACAGGCCTAAAATATAGGCAGAGTGATCCTATGGGGAAAAATGTTTTAAGGGATCCTAAAGCCTAGTCTACTATGAAAAAAAAAATTGTGCATTAACATAAATATATTGCTCAGACAGCTATTTCCTTTTTGGTCATGGAAATGTTTATTCTTTCTACTTGAATCACCTAAATTCCTTTTTCCCACCAGAAAAGATATGTTCTTAGGATAAAGCTTGGATGTTACAGGCAAATACTGAATTTCCTTCCTTCCCCTATGAGAACTGGTGGCTTTACACTTTGCCAAGATAACTAGAATATTGCATTTGGAGCTATTCAGTCTCTCCTTATCTCTGTGAGATTGAAATTCAACACATTGCTGAATATTTCTTTAATTTTTCCAAGTGTTAGAAGAGTAAATTGTAGGCCGTGAAGAGGGTTGTCTTTGTCACAACCTCAGTATTTCCATCTGAAAAGACTATTTATTCACAGTTGGCTCATATAATTAACTTCTTATATCAATGATATTAGAAAATAAAATTGCAAGTATGCAATGTATGCAAATGTTACCCTCTGAGTTCTGTTGTCTCCATTACTTACATCAACAGCTTCCTAGTGTTTTTGACTAGTAAGTCCAAAGATAGATACACTTTATCGTGACACAGTACAAGCACACACACTTACAGGTGTACTGTTTCCAGTTTTGCATGTTCAGACAATACCAGCAGCTGGTGGTTATAAGATAGTATATAAATAACATTTTTAAATAATCAGAAATGTTTGCATCAATATGGAATATTTAGAATATTACCTGAGATGGTGGATCTCACAGCCTTTCTAACTAGCAGTAACTCTCAAACATTTCTTTATTGCTATTTATTTAGACAAAGAACCAGAGTTCCCCAACTTTATTCATTCATTCATTCATTCATTCATTCATTCATTCATTCATTCATGGTAATTGAGTGTCCACTGGGGAAGAAGCAGAGAGAAGACTGAAGAGGTAGAACGGTTGTGCATTTCATCATGAAGATTTATCTGGAGGTAACAAAAAAGACATTTGTTAATTTCCCTCCCGAGTGAGTTTTGGAGGCTTTCCAATACCCAAACAAAGAGAGCCTTCATTAGCTAATTCCAGAGCAAAGAACTGCTTCAAAGCAGCTTCAAATTCAGGCTCCTTTTACCAGGGAACTCATGAAGCCCCTTCAACAGTTGGGCATGATTAACCAATAAGAACTGGATACTGTACATCCTCTCGCATACCTTTTGATCTATCACTTTGGGTAACAAAAGGCAATAATTTGTCTCTGCCAACAAGGGATGGCAGCCGGGGCACACACGGATGTGACACCGATGATGGCCAACAAAGCTATACAGTATGTTGACAGCATATGTCAGGACTACAGGACCAAGTAGAGCAAGATAAGCCCAAGGCAGAATCCTATCTAGACCCTAGGACACTTTCTCCTAGACTTCGTAATAATCAGGATGTCACCTGAGAAAAAGATAACCTTATTGAAGTTTCTGACGAAAATACGATGATATAAAAGAACTCAGCCTGACACAGGCCCAGGTGCTGCTGTGAAGACAGAGCCCCTGCATGATTATCAAGGCTGATGTCACGGTGACACAAAGAGAGCAATGGCCTGAAGTCCTCCCAACATGTACATGCACAGGTCATTCCTTCCCACACATGGCTTATTCATGATACTTTGGAAAAACAGGCTGAATTTTCACAATGACCATACAGAAAAGTTGGTTGCACAGCTTCACACTAAGTATAAATGGAATGATTTCTTTTTATTCTTTGAGACAGAGTCTCTCTCTGTTGCTCCAGGTAGAGTGCAGTGGCATCATCATAGCTCACTGCAACCTCAAACTTCTGGGCTCAAGCGATCCTCTTGCCTCAGCCTCCTGAGTAGCTGGGACTACAGGTGCTTGCCAAGATGCCCAGCTAATTTTTCTGTTTTAAGTAGAGACACGGTCTCACCCTTGCTCAGTCTTGTCTCCAATGCCTGAGTTCAAGCAATTCCCCTGCCTTGGCCTCCCAGAGTGCTAGGATTATAGATATGAGCCACTGTCTGGCAATGAATGATGTTACTAAAGACACAGTCTCTGGGCTGAGATACAAAATCAATGGTAGATTTTTATTTTCTTATACCAAATAGTATGTGGTTAGCTGGTTAGATTTGGGTGGAATTTAAAACCCTACTTTCATCTTATTCAGAACATTTTCTTTGAATTAACTTTGGAATGTGTGAGAAAATTAAAAGAAAAAACAATGAAATAAAAAATAATCATATTCTAAGAATTTTCCACTTTTATTTATGTTCCCTCTCTCCCATTCATCTAAGGCAGACTATCCTAACATCTGTAAGAAAAGACATGTCTCATAAAGACTGAAAATTCATTTTTCCTTGATTTCACCAAATTTTCATTAACTAGAGAAACTGATAATTATTGAATTGTATTTTTTAAAAAAATATTTATTGACAGTCTTCTCTGTGCAAGGTATTAATAAAACCAAAAGATGAGGAAGACTTGGGTCCTAACCTCCCTCCAAAAGGAGAAAAATGTGAAGAAAAAAAAATGACAAAAACAAGGCCTGATTGTAATAAGTACCATGAGACTTACATAAACTAGGTATTAGAGAATGCAGGGAAAGGAATGAATATTTTGCTTCGCAGGGGAAGGACCATGTGACAAGGTATTAGACAATCCAGCATAGGCCAGAGAATAGCAAGGCAGAAAGAACAGCATGGAAAAAAGGCACAGAGGTCTACAAGGCCAGAAGATAGGGGTGGGCAGGGGCAGTAAGATGAGTGTGGTTCCAGCTTGGAGCTCAGAAGAGGAAGAAGCAGATGAAGCTTAAAAGATGCATTAGACATTAAATCCCACAATAAAGAGATTGAGTGTGCAGGTTCTTGCTTTCTGCCTTTCCCTCTGGCCGATGGAGTATCCCGTTAGGCTTTTAATAAAACAAAGTTATCATTTTGTTTTAAGGAAAATAACTGGGAATTTGTGGATAAGAGAGTAAAGAAGCTGCAGTTCAGAGGCAAGAGTAGCAGTTCAGTAGTTACTGTAAAAGTTCTTGTAAGAAATGGAAAGGGTGAAAGAGGAGGACTGGATCCCAGATACATTTCATATGTTAAGTAGGGCCTGCCCTCTTGTTGGCTGGTGGGGAGGGGAGGGATGAACCACCATGGATGCCCCTAGTTCCCAGCCTCCATGTGGGGAAGGGTTAGCAGGACAGGGAATGAAGGTGGGTGAGCAGACTGGAGCCACACTTAAATGTCAAGAGGCAATTCCAGCAAAGACACCTGGCAGGTAGTTGAAAATTTGGTTACAAGTTAGATTTGGGACTCATTTAAGATTTATAAATAGTAGTTGATGCCAAATGGATAAGATCATCTATGAAAAAGTAGGTTTGTTTGTTTTTTAATTACAGTAAATGGGCCCATCTCAAATTTTCAACTATCTTCCAGTTCTTAGAGGAACTGGTTAAATACATCTTTTCTTAAACATTTGTTTAAACAATGTAAATCTTATCTTTTGGTAATCTTCAGCTTTTTGAATTTCCACCTTACAGAGAGAATAGACAAGTAACTATGAAACTCCACCCAAGAACTGGCCAAACACCTCCAGCACTTTCATTCCACTGGGGACACTGTTGGGAGAGAGGGGGAAACAGGTAGAAATAACTGGAAGGAAAGAGATGGGGAAAGGTCATTTTAAGAAAATAAGATGAAGAAACACCATGCACTACTGTAAAACTTGGCATTGAGCAGAGTAGGGTGAGCATTTCTTTTTTTTTTTTTAAGTTCCAAAATAAGTGAGATGGAAAGAAACAATAACAACTGTCAGTGAACTCAGGAGCAACTCTCTCTCGGAGCTATAAAATAGTTTTACAGCCTGCACAATCTTGTTATGAGCTAGCTCATTATGACATAATTTCATATATACAACACATAATAACCACATGGTTGCTGTGAAATTGTTAGCCTATAACTGGGCTATTCATCCTGTGCGCATGACACCGGTGTTAATGAAGAGAGTTTTACTGTGCTTCTCTTTCTCCTTTCTATGCAGACGCAGAGTTTTTGCAAGTAGGTGGGTAATATCTTACAGATATATTTTACTCGGCCTGATCGGTTTTTTAATTGAAAGAAATTTTAAATACAGGTAATGAATCAGAGTTTACATAAAAAAATCTTCACTTCTGGCTTGTCATTAAAAGTAAGAATATTTTGTGTGATTGGTCCAGCTTCCCTGCGTGGTAGTGCCTGGCAGCAGCTAGCAGGGGCTGCCCTTTCAGACTGGGTTCTCCAGGGTGCCACAGTCTTCACCTCTCCTTGTTGTCTCTTTGACACAGAGGCTACAAGTTAGTGGCAATCTTGCCTGAACTATTATGTGCCTGACCTCCAGCCCAGCTGGCTCATTTATTTCATATGGCCTCTGTAGGCATATGAGTTTGTAACCTCTGTTTTAATGTTATGAACTGAAAGTGACCCCATAGGATTGCTTAAGAATGAAGACCATCAAGATATGGCATCTTGGTCTGCTCCCAGCAGGGGCACTGGATACACAGTGTGCTAGAGCAAATGGTACACACTCTGGAGAAAGAGGGTCAGCACGAAGCTTACAGAAAGAAAGGCTGGGTCTCAGGCACACAGATGGGAGGAGTGCTGTACCTTGGAAATGAAGTTCAAGTGAAAGTGTAGTAATCTCAGGCTATTTGCCAAAAATGACAAGAAGTATTAAGGATATATTTGTTAGGGGGAATCAGAGTACAAGGCAGAAAGAATAGGCACGTCTTTACTATATAGAGTGCTTGGAGGTTCTTGGACTGCCATTAGAAACAAGGTGACAACAAACAGAAGCAGAATCCAACTTCTCACAAAAAGGACTGTTAAGTACAAGGAGGGAAATAGACCCCAATCCCATTCATTGGGGTTTCCCTATCTTTCTTTCTTTCTTTCTTTCCTCCTTCCCTCTCTCTTTTCCTTCCTTCCTTCATTCATTCTTTTATTCCTTTCTTTCTTTCCTTCTTCCTGCTCTCCTCCCTCTCCCATCCTCTCTCCATTCCCTCCATTTTTTCCTCTCTGCACTTTCTTACTTTCTGTCTCTACCAGATGTTCCAGGCTCTTCTTGTACCTTACCTGTCCTGTTCTAGATTTAGCCATTTCTCCAAAGATCCTTGATCCCTTTTATTAGATAATTACATTAGAAACAAAGACCTATGTGCTAGTATCCCTGGTTTATAAAGTTGTCAGGAGAATCTCTAGCCTACCTCTCCACCTCTCTGGCATTCTCCTTCATAACTCAATCTGGAGAGTTTATTCTCCAGCTTTGCTGATGTAACTCTGTTGGTCTCACATCTCTCCCCTGCCGAATCACCTTATGCTACTTCCCTTCTCTTGCTGCCTAACCAGGCCAGTGCCCCTGTAGATTCCAGTATTTGACCTTAGCATATTTTGGGTTTTCATCTTCCTTTGAATTTTTACATTGTTACTTATGCTGTGATACTTTCTCCTTCAGGTTCTGACCTTGAACCTTGTGCATCTCAAGTACTTATGTGGGTTTTAGTGATGAAAAACCACTTTCTTCCATTCAGAGACTATTCAGAGAACCTAAATAAAATTGACTGGCCACACTGGAAAATCTCTAAGGAGCTCAGAATTTTAAAAGATAAAAAAGATAAAATAAGGTTCACAAAAACAGGAAAGAACATCAAAGGGCACATACTCCTATAAGTAGACATAGCAGCATGGTGTCCTGGTAAAAAAATCATGAACCCTGGAGCCAGACTACCTGAATTTAAACTTTAAACCTCAGCTGTATTACCTTCTAGTTCTGTGTCTATGTCCAATCATTGAACTTCTCTGAGTTTCAGTTTTCATATCAATAAAATGGAGATATTATTAATAGCCACCTAAAGTTAGTATTGTTAGCATCAACTGAGTAAATATATGTAAAGGGCTCAGAACAGTGCTTGGAACAGAGTAAGCTCTATATAAATATTGATTCTTGTTGTTATTATTATCATTATCATTATTATTGAGACTGGGTCTCACTGCCACCCAGGCTGGAGTACAGTGGCACAACCATGGTTCACTGCAGCCCCATAGTCCTGGGCTCAAGTGATCCTCTTGCCTCAGCCTTCTGAGTAGCTGAGACTACAGGTGTGCCACCACGTCCAGCTAATTTTTCTTGTTTTTGTAGATATAGGTCTTGCTGTGTTGCCCAGGCTGGAATTACAGGTATGAGCCACTGCTCCTGGCCTTATTGTTAAATTATTACTCATGTTGTTGTCATAAACAGTGAGGACCCAGATCAACCAAGGCTTGCATACAAAGCCAGTAATAATTCATGAAGTTAGGTTTTGTTTTGCTTTGTTTTGGGTTGGGGTGTAGTATTTATCATCTGGCTGGAGCAAGAACATAGACAGTTTAGGAATATTACTTAAAACAGAAGGTGTGATGAGACAGAGGAAGTAGAACTAGCTACATTTTATTTTTCCTTACAAGAGAAATGATCTCCACTCTAGAAGAATCACAACCACACATTCTTCTCAGGGAAGATAAGCTCAAGATAGGAGAGGACAGAATAGAAGAGCAATTAGAACCTCTGAATGAATTCAAGCATTGGGCCCAAATGAGCACCACTCTGACTGAGATGTTGAGAGGACTTGTAGAGGTGACTGTGGCACCAGTGTTAGGTGTCTTTAATTATTATAAATTATTATATATAGATTATTTAATTATTATAAATTACTTACTTATTATACTTAATATTACTTAATTATTATAAATAGATTAGAAATTGGAGGTTGTGAAATGGTGGTCCAATTTTCAAAAGGGGGTAGTGAGTAGTTATCTTAAAAACAGCAGTTCATGTGGGAAAGAAAGATTAGAATGTACATGTTTATTTTAAGAGTACAGTTAGGCTCCATGAGTGCAATATAGAGGGAGACAAATAGCAGTTAATTTAAGAAGCAAAATTGGAGCTGTTCAAACATGGGAGAGGCTGCCCTGGAAAATACTGAGATTTAAAAGAGGGAATTCTTGGACTGTGCTTCCCATATCAGGCCCAGCTCCTCTCATCCATGTGTGAGCTGTTCATCAGGGAAGGAGGATCTGATAATCTGGTCCAATCTGAAGCCATTCATTTGCCCTCCCTTTGCTATTGGATGGCCAGCACCTTCAAAAGCACAGAAATATGTGCTCTTTCTTGTACAGGTTCCCCAGGATTCAATGTTCTCTCCGGTCCCCCCGAAACCCACACCCCACTAGACACATCCAGTCTTGCTGGTGCTAACAAGTAGATTTTGAGGAAAGTAGAGGAAATTCTACTTAGGCTTCATGCCTAAGTACAGACTGTTTCAAAAGCTCTGCTTTGTGGATAACGAAGCTTCTATAGCTATTAGTAACACGGCCCCAGGAAACCCTTTCTCCCATATTACCAGCTCCCTTGGGATCCCCGATGAGCAGGCTAAGATGTTGGTATTCTCAGATTCTTTTATAAAATACCATTGAATAAAGCCAAAACTTCACCTTAACCTCTAGTAGGAGACCTGGTCATTGGAGCACAAGATGGATGATCTGTCGTGAATGTCCAGGAGAATATTCCTGTCTTGGATGGGAAATGTGACTAAGATGATCTTTATGGCAAGCCGTCTGACAACTATGACCTGAATGTTTGAAGATGATGTTGCACATAAAACCCCTGATCATGTCTCTGCCACCCCAACTAAATTTCTCTCCTAAATCTTCTGCACTAATAATGCTATACTACAAAGGAGATGGTGAGTTTATCTATCCTTGAAAAAGCTCTGTCTATTCCTATTTAAAGTTCATATTTCTAAAATCTTGCATCACCTTTCACTCTTCTTTTTTCAATCACTACATATTGATTTAAAAAATTGTTTTCTATGCTTTACTTTCTTGTCAAAGTATTCAAATTTTAAAAGAATTATTTATCGTTTACACTGGGTTTAGGGTAGATGGAGAAGATTTGGATAAAGAGTCTTCCAATGCGCTTCTAGGAATGCTTAACCTTTGACATTACAGTGCATGGTAACATTCCTCTTTATGCCCTGAGGTTGCTTAGCCTGGTTCAATCTCTTTCTCTGTCTATATATTCATATTCAAAGAAAAGTGACTCCAAACACCATGTCTTGGGCATTGTTTTCACAGATCCAAGAGACTGACTTGAGAGCTATGAATCAGTTACCTAAGTTCTCAGAAAAGGCTATGTCTTCTAAGCCAAAGAGTGACACTGACCTCCACTTTCAGCAGGTTGTCCCCAAACATGAAAGGACACTAAGGGATAGGAAGATAAAGAGAGATTGTGTCTGGCTGAGACCAATCTCCCAAACTGGGAAATAAAGTTTGCATTTGATGATAATAACAATATTACAAATGGGACATGAGAGAGAACTGCAGAAGAGAAACAAGGTTTGACTAATGACACTGCATTTAATATTTTCTGTGAGTCCCAAGTGATTACTCATATACTAAAAAGCAGCCACCGAATCCTCTTTGTCTGTTCCGTTGTGTAAGGAGAAATAAAGAGAGAAATTTGTCCCTGGAGTGACATTTTCTTATGCAAACTAATGTAAATCACACATCTCAGTGTTGAATGCTTGTCTGACAAGCGTTTCCAAAGCACAAAACAAATCTCATAACAGGTTAACTTGCACTGGGCTGACGTTGGCAAAGGACTTTTAGTACTTCAGAGAAGGCTGAAAAATAATTTCCCTGCTAGGAAAAAAATGTCCCTGAATATAATGGTGTGTTAAGGGATTAGTGCTAGCTTAAAGTATTCTTTCTTCTCACAACCAGGGACAATCTTTTGATCTAATCTAAGTGGTAATTTAATTTTAATGCAAGTGGAAGTGGAAGAACTAGAAGACTGCACAGAGTGTAGAAAGAGGGACCCGAGTAGAAGAGAGCCAGGTTGGGGATCCGTGTGGTAAGCGGGTATGTGTGCCAGACCTACTGCTATGTGTACTCCTGACAGTCATGACTCCATATGGTCACTAAGTAAAGACACACATTCAAATCTTAGCGATGTCTTCATTCAGAACCCATTCGAGGACCTGCCATGTACTTGGTATTTTCAAACTTCTTATATCTTTTAAGTCTTATTGATTTTGAAATTTAAAACTTCCCTATTAGGTATTTTTTTTTTTTTCAGATGAAACCAACCGAAATTGAAAAAATTTGAACAGTATCCCCAAGGTCACATAACAAGTAACTAGAAGAACAAGGCTTCCAACTGGCATCTTCCTAACTAGATCAAGCTGAATCCTCCCTGGCCTTTCTGAACTATCAACTCACCTCTCCTCACAATGCATATTCTATGGATTGAAAAGGAGAGGGTGAGAGACATCCTTAAACCTGTTTCCAGAAAGGATTTATTACATACAAAGCAGAATCACAAGCACAAGAGAAAACATTAAAGAATGACATATGGGCCAAAAATGATTATTAAGCCCAAGGTTGCTTCTCTTATATGTTGGGAAAGAGGCCCTTTCCCTTACTGCACAGTCCATCAAGAAAACCACCGTCCTCAGATTTTCACACACCAATCTTCAGCCTTGGATTAATATTTCCTTTATGAAGCCATAGAGGAATAATTGCTACACATTTCAAAATGTTCTAGCTCAGCACTGTCCAATAGAACTGTAATGCGAACCACACATGCAATTACAAATTCCGTAGGATTCACATTTAAAAACAGTACAAAGAAATATGTTAAATGAACTTTAATAATATATTTTCTATAACCCAATGTGCTCAAAATATTACCATTTCAACAATTAATATAAGATTGTTAATGATATAATTTATATCTTATTTAATGCTAAGTCTTATCAATCTAGCATATATTTTACACTCACAGAAGCACCATTGCAGTTCAAATGCTAAATTTTCGATGCTTTAAGTAAAACACAGCTTTGTTAGAACAATAAATTTGTGTTTGATGGAAAATGTTTGACTCTGCTTTCATTTTAAAATTTGAATTTAAGTTGATTATACTTAAATGAAATTTAACATTTATTTACTCATCCACACTAGCCATATTTTATTTATTTAATAGCTGCATATGCTACTGGCTACTATATTGAATGTCAGAGTTCTAGAAGAACAGAACATATAAGCTTTTCCTATGCTGCCTCTAAGATGTTCATAGTGAGCGCCTATGAAAATGAAAGCTAACTCCAACATACTCAACGCAGACAAAATGGAAGGTATTTACTATAAATAAGAATAATAATCTTCCATATATGCCATCTTTTATCTTTTGATGATTGTTCACAATATGAACAGGGCAGAGTAGGCACTGTGGTTAGGTTGTCTGTTCTTCCAATTCTATCCTCTTACAGCTAGTTGGATAGAGAGAGAGTGGCATTGGCAAATGTGTGTCACCTAATGGACTACCTGCATACCACCAAGATTTCTGCAACTGAAAAAAATTTTGGAAGTTATTTTTAACACTGACCTAGAGAATCAAGCGTTAATATACAACTACTAGTTTTCAGTATGCATAAAATTATATCATTTATGTGGAACCAAGAATTGTTTAAAGTGTTGATCAAGCCTATGCACAATTACTCTTCGAATTGTCTAATGTGAAAAAAAAAAAAAGAACTAAAATCATCATTATGTCTTGGAAGAATATATCTAGAAGGAACGAACCATGCCTGTCTAATAAGCATGGACTTGTACTCACGGAGGCCCCAAGGCCTGGGATGAGCTCTAAGGCTATCCTTCATTATCTGTTATGTAAACCCCCCAGGGTTGGAGTCTGAATTCTTCTCCCTTGCAGTTACCTTTCCTCAGCTTATCTCCCACAGACCTTCAGGCTATCTTTCTTCAAGACCTGGACTCCTCTCTACTATGGGAGAATTCCTTGAAGCTACAAAATGATGAGAACTTTATGTTCAGAATGTCAACTGCCAAAAAAAAAAAAAAAAATAGAAGACAGGCCACCATTCTCTAAATGCTGAAATTTCTTCTTAGGCTATAGATGGCACTTGCATGACTTTGGAACATAACTTATTTCAGGGACCATCTTCATTTAAAAGGATGTAGAAATCAAAATGATATAATATTTATTTGACAGACTGTAGTGCCTCTAGAATTGTAATTCATCTTTTTTCTCTGCCTCCAAATATCTGAAAGATATGAGATGCCTGATTAGTCTCAATGGCTCTCTATGGCACTGATTTTTATCAGAGCAAGGGAAGGATGCAATTCAAATACACTCAGTCCCAGTGACTCTGGCTGCCTCCTCTTACCTCCTCTAGACTGAGAAACACTAAAATATGAATATATTTATGTCCTATACCAGCTATATCATATATATACTTAGATACTGTTTTTAAAACTTTTACTCTTGGATGGATGTGTCACTTTTCAACAACACTGATATGAATACAACCTAATTTACAAAACAGATAAGTCTGTATGGGTTTTTGCATTATAAAAGAACACTTCAAAGGGTTTCTCTAAGCAATGAGTTCCCTTAAAACATTCAAATGATGATTCAAGATTTTTAAAGAAAGCATTTATACTTGGCATCTTAGGAGGGAGGACATCTATTATAAAGGTAAGTGCAGCTGTACTTGTAAAATAATTATTTGTTCTAAGTGAGGTCATTACTATTTTATAATTCAGGCCATTGAAGCTGTCCCAGTCACCTGTGGTACTAAAGAGACTAAGGAAGTCATATCGTATTGGATGTTATCATTTTATTTTCTAAAAACCATAATGAGACTTCATTAAATAAAGATTCATCAAACTGAAAGTTATTATCTCTGCTACATAAATAAATTTGTGTTTAATTCTGAAGTGGCACTGAATCAATCAAAAACAATATATCTGCTATTGCCTTTTTAGTTTTGTTTTTCCCAAAGTGGATTTAAAAAATGCTGTGGTTTTAACACACACAAACACACACACACACTCTAAAATACCTTTATATATTCCCATTTTATAAATTGTAGAGTTTTATTTTCTTATGATGGTGAATAATTATAATAGTTTCTTCTCATTTACTGAATTGACATCATAAGCAATCAGTAGTGAGAGGAGACAGTTATCTCAAAATGAGGTTGAGATTTTTTTCAATGATTCTGTGTAAAAAAGAATTAAGATATGAACTATTTGTCTAATAAATCTCATTGCATGTGTTTATACTAATACAGATATGTACTATCAATAAGTGAAATGAAAATAAGTATTTAGTGTATATTTTCACTTTAAAAATATCAGAAAGTTGAACTACATGATGACTTATATATCAAATTAGATTCTAAATAATATCAGATGTGTCATTATTTTTCATCAAACCCAGAGCTGGAAACTTCTGAGCTTCATCTGCTAGTTGGCTAGGCATTCTTCAACTTCTTGCCTTATCTTTCTTTTTTCAATTTAGAGAAACACATAATTCTTATTGTTTGTTGACAGATAATAAAGTCTTTGCTTGACTTGTGCTTCAAGTTAAATAGCTCTTTAGGATTTTATCTAAATAGTCAAATCTTAGTCACACTGTTTTTCTTTACTTAAGAAACTGAAGGTCTTAAAAAACATGTTAGTAAATTATTTACAAAGAATATATAAGAAATATGAAAATGGGTAATTAACTTAATAGTTGATATTAACTATTAGAAGTTGATAAGATTCATCAGCATCCAGGACGTTGAGCATAAACATATTATATTGCAAAGAAAAAGTCTTTTTTATTGAATGTGTGACTCAGACTTTGTGCTGAGGCCCCAATTAGGATAAATAAGTTCATTAATGAATTTTTGAGAAATATTAACATTTTCAAGACAATAATCAAGGAATGTAAAAACAGAGAAGATGGAAAATATTTTCTACAGTAGTCAAAAACCATCTCAGGACCTTAAAGTCACTTAAATACATCATTCATCTTCATCATTCAGTAGGTAGCAAATCATAACATCTAATTTCATAGGAAGTTCTGACTTGTTCAAGTCCATGAGACCCAATTGTATATATATTATTGAAAAACACTGCACTGAATATCAAAAACAGTATGTGAAGTGAAGGAGGGTGGACAGAAAAGGACACAGTATATGCTTCCATTTTTATGAAATTCTAGAATAAGAAAAGTAAAGTATGGTGACAGAAATCAGTTCAGTGGTTGTTTGGAGGAAAGGAGAACCGGGATGGGTTTGAGCGAACTTTCAGAGGGTTTTAGAAAAGATTGAAAAGTTCCCTGTCTTGTTATAGGGATGTGGAATCCACAATTCCATGTATTTGTCAAAACTCATTGAATAGTAAACTTAAGATCTGAGCTTTTCATTCCATGTAAATTATACCTCAATAAATAAAAATTAAGATCAAAGCAAATCATGGCTCTATCCAAACATCAAAATTAATTCCAATGTAAGAAATTGGGTCTATCATGAAAATGATTGTGTGCCAAAAGAGTTAACTTATACAGAAGCAAGAGGAATAGTAAACTAGAGAACATCCATCATGCAGAAATGGAAACCCTATTATTACTGAATTCTTAAAATATTGAGTTATAATTTCAGCATCTAGAAAGCTGTTTCAATAAATAGAAACAAAAAAGCTCATAATAAATACATAAATTATATTGAACTAAAAGAAACATGAAAATTACAGTTTTCTTAAACTTAGTATATAGGCTATATTTGATGCTCAAATGTAGACTAATAAATCATCTATCTTAAAGTCTATTAAAGAAGTTAATTTTTCAAATTCTTCCGTACAGATTTTGTTTTAACTTAAACTTCATTTCATATTTTCCTGGCATTTGTGATTCGGTGAAAATATTGATTAACATGTAAACCAAGATAAAATAGAAAATATTTATTTTATTTTATTTTTTATTTCAGCATATTATGGGGGTACAAATGTTAAGGTTACGTATATTGCCCGTGCTCTCCCTCCCCCCCTTGAATCAGAGCTTCAAGCCTGACCATCCCCCAATGTTGCACATCTCACTCTTATGTTTGTATATACCCATCTCTTCCTCCCCCCCCACCTGCCCTACACCCAATAAATGTTATTCCTATATGTCCACTTAGGTGTTAATCTGTTAATACCAATTTGCTGGTGAGTACATGCGGTGCTTGTTTTTCCATTCTTGAGATACTTCACTTAGTAGAATGGGTTCCCCCTCTATCCGGGAAAATACAAGAGATGCCATATCGCCATTGTTTCTTAAAGCTGAATAGTACTCCATGGTATACATATACCACATTTTATTAATGCACTCATGAATTGATGGGCACCTGGGTTGTTTCTACAACTTTGCAATTGTGAACTGTGCTGCTATAAACATTCGAGTGCAGATGTCCTTTTTGTAGAGTGTCATTTGATCTTTTGGGTAGATGCCCAGTAGTGGAACTGCTGGATCAAATGGTAGATCTACTTGTATCGCTTTAAGGTATCTCCAATATTTTTATGCATACTTTAAACAATTTAAGAAAATCCCAAGAGAGAGTTGCTTATTGACAGGCATAAAATATAGGGTCATGGTTCGAATCAGAGTGAATTAATAATAACCATAATTCTTAAATGTTGATTTCACTGAAGACAAGGTGATTGAATGATGAGCCTTCATGGAACAAACAAGACAAAGCAAAAACAAGAAATAAATGTGAATTTCTTTGGATTTCACATCTTGTTACATGAATAGTATGTTTCATATCAAGACACATAAATAGTATATATTTCATAAGTATTTTTCATATAAATGTTGCCCAAAGCCATAGACACTGTGAATAAATTTATAACAAGACTCTTCTCAGTTGACAGTGCAAGTGCCCAATGCTGTTAGTGAAAATATTAGCTCAATGTCCTTTGTCCTTCCCCAGCTCCCACTATATCTGTTTACACTATTGATATTCACAGGAAATCTGTTTGATAATGGGAGAGAAGGAAGGAGCTTTTGTTGGAGCTAAGGCTCTAAGAGACCTTAGAAAGATGGAGGGGAAGGGAGGATTTGCAAGATGGATTATGGGCAAAGCTGACAGAACGACGGAATTCAAAAGAAAATCTTAAAATCTGAGGCACAAGCAGAACATCTTAGCCCAGGTGACACTACACAGAATAGAGGTGAGAAAGAGGCCACGAACTCCACCTTGGTGGGAAACTCAGCATTGCTCTGACATACAGAAGATTGTAAGAGATTGGGGAGAAATGAGCTCCTGCCCCAGGGGCATAGGTGGTTCTCATGATAGATGGCTTTCCTGGTGGGGGCCTATGCCAGCAGACTTAAGGCCAGTGCTTTATGGACAACTTGGTGATGACGAAGGGCAAAAAAACCTAATTTGGATACCATATGATGCCTAAAGATAATTGACTGGTTTATCCAAGCATGTCCCAGAAATAACTGGCTAACATAAAGGGTGCGAATTTTTGAAAATCAACCCAGTATTGACTAGTGGCATCATAATCTTGACAGCAGTTATAATCTGGTGGGACCTAATGCATTTGACATGTTGATATTCTTAATAGATTCGAGAACTCTCTTGTTATAGAAACAATGTAATGTACAAATAAAATACACATGATTCCATGTTTTATAGACTCCACTAAGCAAAGCAAAAGCAGGCCTATCATGTTTTGGTTGTAAAAGCTATTAGTCATCTTTCTGCAAGCCAAATGTCTATATTTTATATTTCATGCCACAAATCTTTTTTCCACTTCACAGCCATTCAATAGCATTTACTTAATTTTTATTACATTTTTATGCAATAGCACTGTTGTTATTTTACAGTAAAATTTAAGTCAGCTCAATTTTAGCATCAGAGACTCATTAAGAGTGAGCAATTTGGTGCTTAATGAGTTGTTAACCCTGAGTAAATATATTAAAATAATAGAGTGATAAATTTAAATTGAATTGCATTGAGCTTGTTTTTTGTTCAATAATGTCTTCTGCAGCAAGAGAAAGTGCCACTTAAAAAGCAATTTTTGATAAAATATATTCCAAATCAATTATACTTACTTCTCACTTACTATCCATCTCTTCCTTATTTAATTCTTTTTCGTTATCTTATTCCCCATTCTCTCTTAAATATTCATTATTCTGAATATTTCTAATTTTATTTCCAAAAGAAACAATATCTTGGGGCCTACACTACTGGAATAAAATTGAATAAAACTTAGATAAAAATAAAAATTTCCCTGAGATAATGCCACAATTATGAATGATATTACTGAGTAAGTAAAGAGATGAAATCTAAAGCTTATTTGCTAACAATGAGTTCATGGATAGACAAACATAGAGCCAGGGTCTTCCCTCTCAGTTCATTTGTTACCCACTTAAAGCATGGTCAATGTGATGCTTCTTAATCAACATCTCATCTCCCTGTAGTCTTTTGGATCAGGGCTGTCAACTTTACTGACACAAATAAAATTCTATTACACAGAGGTGCAGGAACAATTGAAGAGCAAGACAAAATTTAATCTTTCTCATGGCTCATCAGCAAAAACTGTCAGTTTAGTTCAAATAGCAGGCACTTTTTTTTTCCTGATACGAAACCAACAGGGTTCAGTTGGCCTTTAAGTTCACAAGTGGATTCTGAGGTGCTATTAACATGAAAAATTACCCTTTGATTCAAAAATTAAGGAGATTTGAGCTGGGACACATTAAGCCAGACCAAAGTATAATTCTAAGATACCTGTATTATAGTCATTTGTATAAGCTTAACAATATTTTGGTTTATGAAGCTATAGTAACTAATCACATATACCACAAGTTCTGGAACAAGTTATCTGCAGGCAAAAGCCACTTACTTCTATAATAGAATGGGCAAAGCATAAAAATTGCTCAGAATTGACACTTTGACAGGTGACTTTTTTTTTAGATATATCTGAAATGGCCTACAATTATCTTTGAGGATGACTATGAGGTGATTATAAGTCATCCATGTCACCCCGCTAGATATATATCAACTAAGAACTTTACTGCTCAAAGAGAAACTGGAAATCAAGGGCCAAGTAACAATAAGTATAAGAAGTCAAATGCAAATGCAATTTGAGGAATTCAAACTCAGATCACCTCTTAAAGTGAGTGTCACAATATCTATAAATGAAAACAGATGAACATTTAAAAGTAAAGACATTGAAGTTCCAGGTCCTACCACTGGCAATCTACTGATTCCTGCTCACCGAGATCAGCTGGTGTTGGAAGCGCAGTATGCATGCATATGCATAAGTATTATACATATATACATGTGAGATATCTTAGCCCATAAATTGGAGACTCACACACAAAACATTTCCACCTCAGCTCTTCCATTTACATACACAGATTTCTCTCTCCCTTCTCTTTCTTGCTCTCTTTTTGAAATCTATACATGCATGGCTGAATGTGTATTTGAAAGCATAAAAATTTACATATTTTTCTTAAATATAGTTGCCATCTAACTTTAACACATTGCTAGCCTGATGTGTAAGCCATGCAATTAAGAGAAGTGTTGACAGCACTTGAAAGAAACGTCCAGCAAAGACGCATCATGGCAGTGATCCAAAGGCTTCCTTGACGGAACCGTGCGGTGAAAATGACAAAGATCTCACAGTGAAAGCTGAAATAAAAGCTTTCCAAGAAGAAGCCAAGGGAGGAGACACGAATATAGTGGCAAAATTGTCTTACAAAACAATTTATCCAACTTCAGTGCTTAAAAAGAGCAATGACTTAAGTTGGCATAACACGTTTTATTCAGTGGGAACTAAAGCATTCTATATGCCACTTAACTGATTTCACTGCCAATGAAATGTTGCTGTATTCTGTAGTGAGGATAGTAGAGGCTTTAAAAATGGCTCTGGATGAAAAAGTCTGGCGCGACCATTCTGAGAGGAAAATGTAGAATAGGCTCAAACGTGGTGAGCAGGGAACAGTGCTAAAATGGTAATCGGTGACTGAAGCCATTGACAAAAATAGGAATCATCAGTATTTAGTTACTAGAAGATTTACTTGGGTCTAGTGATGATAATGAATCAGTGGCTTAATGCAACATGAAAGTACCATTATTAGGCTAATAATATGAAGAACTAGTTAATCAGTAACAAAGAAACTTAAGTACAGGAATGTATATGAATAGCTACTATTGGTATAAAAAAGGTAGCAATGAATAAAATAGTCACAAAAATCTTGGATGAAAAATAATTTCAATAATACCCTCTTTTAAAGAACTATGTCAGATCAGATCTTAAATGTCCATAGAATTTCAAGAGCTGTGAAAGTAGAGTTTGTTGGAATTCTGCCCTCAACCCAAATCAAGATGTGTTCTAGATGCATCTTTCCACCATGTCCACAGACTGAGAAGGCATGAGAAGAAACAGATGGAAAGGAAGGTTAGAATCTTGGACAGAGGTTTAGGACTGAAAAAGAGAATTCCATGTTAGTGAGCAATTTTTCTTAAATACCTTTTCCTATTCCACACCACCCACCAATAATTGTTACGCTATGAAGTGGATCAGTTTGGATTTTTGTTGTTGTTTTGTGAATAAGTAAACTAGGTTCTAGCCCAGGCTCTGCCATTAACTACTAGAATCTTCAATGAATTATGTAAGTTTATGGATCATTCAATTATGCCCCCTCTCATTATAAATGAGGAAATGTGGTCCCTTGGAATTCTTGTAGCCTAAGCTCTAATGTTTGAGTGGATAATGGCTCTTACTCATTAAGGATTGTGAGGACTATAGAATGCCATATCCCAAATAAAAGCCTGTTTTATTTATTAAGGTTTTTTTTTATCTCTAAAGTATATCAATAGATTTTTAATGAATTCAAACAGAAAATGTTTTTGTTTCCCTGTGAAACATTAACTACCACTGAAAACCAGGCCAAATCAGATTCTAAGGTCAAAATCAACAGAATGACTAATTATATCCTATTTTTCCATTTTTTCCCATAGATTTTCAATAAACCTCCCACCCAACATCTGACCATCTCCATCATTCTACAATGGGCATTTCAAAACAAAACCGTTAACTTAAAAGAACCCAATTTCAGATAAATCTTTATATTTAACATGTTTCGCATTCTCATTTTATCCAATATTCTGATAAAATAAAACGCCACAAGATTATTTTATATGAAATTATGAACTTATTTCTTTATTTTGCTGTTTTTAAGTTCTATTATATTTGTTTAAACAAATAATATAAAACACTACATGCCCTAGCTGGCAATGTACTTTAATTTGGGATCCTAATTATGATTGACTCTATTACAAAGAATGCCAAGTATTTGGCACACACATCTCCCGGGGCCTGGGGAAAAGAAAAATGAAAAGTCAATTTCTCTGTTGCTATGATTAGATAAGCAGAGAGGCAGGCAGTTGTGCTTATTTGAAGGAGCACCATATGCTAAGCCACGAGCTTGGCCTTCATCTGCTGTAAAACCAATGTGCGTGCACAGCTAAGACATAGGGAAATAAGTGGTGTGTGCACACTAATAAGTCATAGCAGCTTGCTGTCCACTCATAATGTGTCTTTAAGGGAGTTCTACTGAAAAGGAAGTCCTGCGCTATATCTAGATAGTGTTATCGAATGTCTTCCAAAAACTAAAAAGAACACCATACATCCTTTCAGTCCCTTTCCACTTGATTAGAGTTATCCAATTTTCATTAAAGTTCTCACAGAGATGTTACCTTTACTTTTTCAGGCTATGTCACTATCCTTCTAGAAAGTTGCATGCCCTTCCAGTTAATATCTTGGGCATGACATTCCCAGAGGTCTAGAAGACAAGGTGAGGATAAGGGTCTTTTGGGTTATGATTCAACTAAATTTTTTTTTGTCTGACCAAACTCATCCTAATGTTGTGGATGAGTTTGACTAAAATTAACACAACTTCTTTGGGCAGATTCTAACACAAAAGAGAACATTTGTCATACTGCACTCATATGACAAATGCAACACATTTATTAAGACTTGAACAACCCATTCCTTTAGAGGGCTGTATCTGCCCTCTAGTCTCTAGCACCTAAAAGTTACTCTTAATTAGAACAGAAAGGACTTTGATCGCTTTGCCTGTTTTAGTCTCAAATGTAAACAGAACATCCCAGCTACATAACTTTAGCTATAATACAAATTCTTCCTCATGTTTGTCTGGGAGGCTACATGTTCTCTTTCTCCTGTTCATTCATCCTTTTGCTGAATTACTTTGCTTGCCGGGGAGCTCACCACTCTCTCTGCTGTGCACAATCTCATTGAAGACCTTGCTCTTACACATCCTGTAGGCTCTTCTACTGTCACTCAAAGTCAGGCAGTCATCTTCATGTGGTCAGATGTGCCCCTTGGACACTAACTTTGTACCACTATCCATAGTGGGGTTGTGGAGAAAATAGTCCCTTTTCTCCATCTGTATAAAACACTGTCATTGGAATCTCACTCAGGGTCACAGTGTTAGTGTCACAGTCGCACAAGGTTCCTAGTCCAGTTGCTGCCATCAGCTTCTGCCTGCATTCTCTAACCCTTCTCCATGTTCATCCCCAGCTCTCTCTTCACCTCTAATCACCTATGTTTCTTCTTTCTGGTCCTCCAGCTGAGAAATGAAAGCTCACATGTATTATGCAATCATGCAAATAAACCCCATCTGGGAAGAGTAGGCATTTTGTCTGTTTGTTTTACCAGACTCACAAATCCAGTCTCTGGGATACACTTAGAAGATTTCATCTGAGTTCGGGGACCGACATAATATGCCCTTTCCTCAAACGCTCTTCCCCATCACCCCTGGCCATGGTTGTATTCATCCTACATTTCTACCTGGCTGAATCCATTAAAAGATGATGGGGGGTACATTGAGGGAAACAGTTAAGCCCTGTGTACAACTTACCATATGTCCCCTGGCCTAAATAAACAAATAAGAGTCTGAAAAAAAAATAACATAGTAATGGCCAGAAACTGTACTACTTCAAAATCTATTTCCCCAAGCAATTGATTGCAAGTCTATGGCTTCATGGAATTGGACTAGACATTGTTTATAGTGTATGCCAAAGATGTAATCACTGTAATCCTCTCATCTAACTGTCATTATCACTGCAAGAGGGGCTGCCTCTCTCCAAACATAAACAGCTTGTAATGATTTTAGATGAATTGTCTATAGTGACTACATGGTCATTTTCTAGACTGGCTTGAGTCTAACCTTAAGTTCATAGAAAGGAAGGGAGGAGGGGAAGGAGTGGACACAGAAAATAGGGGTTTACTTCTGCAGATGCTGCTATGCATTTAGGAGCTATCTTCTTCCTCCATCAACCATAGCACATTTTTCTTGACCTTAGTCATACTAATTATGGACAAAATATAAATTTATTGGAATAAAGAAGACCATGCTCAGAAAAAATGCCAAAAATAATAATTTTAAAAAGGATAGGGAAAAAATCGGGTGAAATTCACTAAAGAAACTACTTGGCATCAAGGGAGCAAATGCCTTTCTTTTTCTAGTTAAGATAATAGAAACTACTTAGATCTTCTATATCCAGGCACTATTCTAAGGGCTCTACATAGATTCTCTCAACCAGTCTCCACCACTTTTGGAGGGAGGTACTATCCTTTTCTCTATTTTTAGATGAAAAACTGAAGCTTAGAGAAGCACCTATTCAAAATTTGTCTATATAGTCCTCTTTGTAGCCACTTGGGAATTTAGAGGGAAATTATTCTCTCTAGGTGTTTTGTGTTGAGATCAGTGTCACTCTTTGAATTAGACTATATGTTTTTGTGTTTTACTTGATTTTTATGCAGTATCTTAAAGTGCAATGAGGAGGAAAAACATTCTATAAATGCACTGGATTTGCTTTCAAACAACATTTGCTATTGAATTGAAGGAAATGTACCTAAATCTATCTTGCATGGACTTTTATTATCAGTTTTTGAAACAGACAAGTACCAGTAACAAAATGGTTTCATTTCTCAAGTTCTCGCCGGTGCCCTGAAAATGTCATAGTGAAGTTCTGCTGAATGATTAAACTCAATGTTACACATAGTGTCATTGCTATTTGTCCATTCATTCATCCCCTTATTCTTTTACCCATTTCTTCCTTCCATTAATAAGTATTATTATTAATTTGTAAAGATCAAAACCAAGGCCAGGCATTGTGGTAGGAACAAAAATTATAAAAGCAGCCATAGCCTATTAAAAAATCCTGCAGCATACAAGTCAGAAGTCTAGCATTTTCAAATCTGGATTTAAAAGTGACCAGCCTACTAATCTGATACAAATTCCTTAACTTTGCTTAAGTTTCTGTTACTCTACATATGAAATGTGAATAATATGTCCTCACAACAGTGCTTTAGAGATCAAATAAGACTAGTTGAGAAAAATCTTTCATATGCTTAAAAACACAATACAGGTGCAGGCTAGTTATAATCCTATGACATGACGATTCTAAAAGAGTTTAAAATTTGTCGTCAAGGGGAAAAAAACATGCAAATAAAAATACCTAACCAGCCAGTTAGTTATTGCTGAATGGAAAGCTCAGTCATTAAGGTGTTAGGAATTTAGAGTAAGGGAAAAATTAATTTACAGTTGGGAGACTTATAATTTGACTTGAGCCTTGAGATAAAATTAAAATAAATGGGAGAAAGAAGGATGATATATCAAAAAATCAAACAAAGACATGAACAAAAACAATGAGTCAACAGCTAAAACACCGCATGAGTTTGGGCAATGCCTATAAACCCCTATGACCAGAACCCCTTTGAACTAAGGAGAATCAAAGAGAGTTGGGTGTGACATTGGCTAGAAAAAATAGTGAGTTGTCATAAACACAAGTTAAGGAATTTGGGAAATTTAAAACAGGTGACCAAGAAATACTGAAGGCTGTTGGAGAGAGGGGCTCAAAGCTATAAGTTAGTAAATGAGTGTGGCAGCTTGTAGAATAGGGGCTGCAGGCGAGGAAAGATAGGTGTGAGAGAAGCAGTAGAGAAGCTAAGATTTAGAATACTATGTCTAAAGTACATCCTAACTCAATGCTGGAAATCAGGGATTTGCAAAGGCCAGGTGATTATACCAAGGTCAAGTTCAGTTCAGGTCACAGCCTTGCCCCTAGAGCTGAGCTGATTTCCACACTCTCCACTGTGCAGGAGGAGAAAGTAATGGAGATCCCCACTCCCCGGAAAAGGTGTCCTAGCAGGACCACAGAGAGAGAGAGGGCTCTGGCCCTCAGCCTTCTGCTCTCTGAACAAACTGGTTGATCATATTATGGCTGGGTGAAGAGAACTGATTTTTTACAGACCTGAAAATAAGATTTATTTATAGTTGTATTCAGAAAAAATTGTCAGAAAGGATTAGGCCTTTGTGTTTTTTTCTTATCACTGCTCACACCCCTCCCCACTTCTATTTCATTCCACTTTCCTTCTGTCCATATTCTACAATGAGTGAGAGTGATTTCCTCTTTTTTTACCCCACTTTGATCAGCATCAGATTTTTTTCTTTTTTAAAAAGCCAAAGCAGAATAACAAAAGCAGAACACATCCCGAGTTAACTGAACTTCAAGGGAGAATCTCAGCAACACTTTTCGCACACACCAGAGAAACAGATAAAGTGGCCCAAACTATTTATAGCTGCCTTCCCATTTCTAATAATCCTCCATTTAATTAGGGCTGTAAATAGCACCAGAGCATGCTCCGCAGCAATGCCTGAGCAATCCCAGCCCTTCCTCAGAATATATCCTACCCTAGGCAAGGAAAGAATATCAGAGTGTATTCCACAGCTCAAAAGACACTGAGTTATGGAAAAAAGCCATAATTTTTTGTGGTGCAGAGAAGAGACAACTAAGTTTAAAGAGACAGAAAAAAATGTTTTCCCTCCACAATTATAAACAATGTCAGTGATAAAATACTCCATGCACACACACACACACAAAAAAAATTGTATTGGTCAAAGTTCTAAACAACTACTGCAGACATTGTTGAGTTTAAAATTACATATGTAAGGGCTGGTTGCAGTGGCTCAGCCTAACACTGGTAAGCCCAACACTCTGGGAGCCTGAGGCTGGAGGATTGCTTGAGCTCAGGAGTTCAAGACTAGCCTGAGCAAGAGTGAGGGACCCTGTCTCTACAAAAAATAGAAAAGTTAGTCTCTACTAAAAATAGAAAAATTAGCCAGGCATCATGGAGCACACCTGTATTCTCAGCTACTTGGGAGGCTAAGGCAAGAGGATCACTTGAGCCCAGGAGTTTGAGGTTGCAGTGAGCAATCATGACACTACTGTACTCTACCTGGGGTGACACACACAAAAAAGATAATATGTAAACTCAAATTAACAAATTTTTATTAATAACAATTGTATTCTAAATGGATGATGATTAGAACTCTCAATTATATAATCAGTCCCAACACCCATAGTTCACTTGGAGAGTAAGTTTTTAATGTTCCAGACTCATTGTTGCTTGATTTGGTCCAGTATGTATGTCTAATGTTGAAATACTATATATCCTTCTGTTTAAAAAATACACTTGAAATGAAAAATGATAGTGTAGTGATTGAAAGACAAAAGAAAGAGAACTTAAGTTATTCAGTTTAGTCATTCTTTGGGCTCACTTAGAATTTTTAACTATTTTTCATTTGTCTCCATTCATTCAGTGAAACAGAATCTATTCTGTGTGATATTTTTGTTTGGTAAGTTCAAATTTTAGATCATATATGAAATATTTCTACTGAATTTAAATAGCGTCTTTAAAATCAAAATGTACAGAAATCCTAACCCTATATGCTAACAACAAACTGAGAACCAAATCAAAGACTATCCTTCACTATAGCAACAAAGAAAAGAAAATATCTAGGAATATATTTCACTCAGGAGGTGAAAGACCTCTACAGGGAGAACTACGAAACACTGAGAAAGGAAATAGTGGAGAATGTCAAAGAGTGGAAAACCATACCATGCTCATGGGTCGGCAGAATCAATATTGTTAAAATGTTTATACTACCCAAAGTGATCTCAAGATTCAATGATCTAAAGATTTAATCCCTATTAAAATACCAGCATCATTTTTCTAGATCTAGAAAAAATAATTCTATACTTCGTATGAAACCAGAGAAGACCTCGGATAGCCAAAGCAACCTTAAGCAAAAAGAACAAATTGGGAGGCATCAATTTACCAGACTTAAAGCTATGTTAACTAAAACAGCGTGGCACTGGCACAAAAACAGAGACACAGACCAATGGAACAGAACTGAGAACCCAGATATAAAACTATCCTCACATAGCCATCTAATCTTTAACAAAGCAGCCAAACACATACACTGGAGAAAGGAATCCTATTCAATAAACGGTGCTGGGAAAATTGGATAGCCACATGTAGAAGAATGAAACAGGACTTGTACCTTTCACCTCTCACAAAAATCAACTCAGTGGATAATAGACTTAAATCTAATGCATGAAACTATAAGACTTCTGGGAGAAAATGGGAAACTTCTTACAGACATTGGCTTAGGCAAAGAATTTATGAAGAAGACCTCAAAGGCAATCACAGCAGCAACAAAAATAAATAAATGGGACTTGATCAAATTAAAAAGCTTCTACACAGCCAAGGAAACTATCAAGAGAGCAAACAGACAAACTACAGAATGGGAGAAAATATTTGGGTGCTACACATCTGATAAAGTGCTGATAACTAGAAGCTATATAGAACGTAGGAAAATCAGCAAGAAAAAATCAAACAATCTATCAAAAAGTGGGCAAAGGACATGAACAAAAACTTTTCAAAATAAGATAATGACCAACAAACATATGAAAAAATTCTCAACATCTCTAATCATCAGGGAAATGCAAATCAAAACCACAATGAGATATCACTTATTTCTAGTGAGAATAGCCTTTATCAAAAAGTCCCAAAACAATAAATGTTGGCATGGATGCAGAGAGATAGGAACACTCCTACACTGCTGGTGGGACTACAAACTAGTACAACCTCTGTGGAAAGCAATATGGAAATACTTCAAAAAGATACAAGTAGAACTACTGTTTGATCCAGCAATTCCTTTACTGGGCATCTCCCTTAAGGAAAAAAAGACAAAGTATAAAAAAAATCTCCACTAGAATGTTTATAGCAAAACAATTTGCAATTCCAAAGATGTGAAAACAACCCAAGTGCCTATCAATACATGAGTGGATTAAGAAAATGTGGTCTATGAATACCATGGAGTTCTACTTAGCCACAAAAACAATGGTGATATAGCACCTTTTGTATTATCCTGGGTAGAACTGGAGCCCATTTTACCAAATGAAGTATCACAAGAATGGAAAAATAAGCACCATATGTACTCACCATCAAATTGGTACTAACTGATCAATACTTATGTGCATGTATACTGGTAACATTCATCGGGTGTCGGGCAGATGGGACGTATGGATCATGTGTCCTTCACCCAGAGTTAGTATGATAACAGAGTGCAGATTGTGAATGTACCTGGTTTTCTGAAGCTGAAAAATCCAAAGGTGGTGGGCCCACAATTCCAGTCAAGATGGCAGTCGTTATATTGGACATTAAGTCTAGGTGAGACATCTGGTCAGTGAAGTACATTTCTGATGTGCAAAGAGAAGCATCATCCTGGCCCAGCATTGATCATGACCTCTAGGTATACACCATGAACATTTCTGCCATCAGCACCATGTTCATTCATTCATTTACACGGTCATTCAATAGACATATATGGAATATCTATGCCACATTTTGTATCTGAAGACACACAGATAAAATAATGCAGGATCTCTGCATTGGAGGAGTTTGTTCTCATAGAAAATTTTGCATACACACACACATACACTCTGTAAAAGTATGTACAAAGTATGATTATGTTTACCAAGTTCAAAGTATCTACATTTCTGAAGTGGTAAGTCACTGACTTCATGGAAAGAATGTTTGATCTGGTTTTGAATGATGAATAGGCAAAAGAGGAGAAAGATATAAATTAAAAAAAAATGCAGCAAAACTAAAGTTAACTCCAATTTAGCAGTAAGAATACATTCAAATGACAGAAAAATAACCGCTTTGAACAAAATCCAAATAGACTTTATTAATTATACTGGAAAATGTTGGCAGCTGATGGAAAGCAATTCCTTCATTGCCATTAATGATATATTAAAAAGCAATGACTTTTATAACAATAGAAGGAATTAAGATACAATATTTGGAAGAACATCCTTACTGCTAGATTTGAGAAACATCGACAATTACTGAAAATGTAAAAATATTGGTAAGCGTCACATTTCTGAAAAGGTTTAGCACAATATGAGAGATGACATTGAGCTTCCTCTGAAATCTAGGAGTCTAAGAAAAGAGAAAGAGAAGATAAAGGCCTGGGATAAAAGTAGGATCAGAAGAGGGAGTCTCTGCTATGAGTCAGAATCTGATCTGGGGGGGCAGCAAAACGAAGCCTGAACAGATAGGAAGTGACAGCGGGCCAGAAGGCGGCCTTCTGTCCAATGCCGAAATGAGAACAGATCCACCTTCCCATTTGTCTCTCTCCTGGTTTGGGAAACCTTCTCCTCTATCCCATCGTTTTGTAACATGACTCTTTAAATAAGCAAAGCACTTAACATTCAGAAGTTTTTCTTTTCTTTTTTTTTTTAGAAACTCCAATTTTGACGTTTGTGGCCTAAATTTAATATGAGCCTCCTCCAATCACCACATTGAAAAGAAACCGTCGTGCTGTTGTGTCTGTTCCTTAATTTCTCTGCTATTCTCATATCTTTCCATGTATGTGTAAGAAGGTAAATAAATGACAGGAGAAGGATATCCAAGAGAGCTTTTGACCTTAGCCACATTTCCCTAACTATATGTTCACATGCCACTGGCAGAGATTGGTACAAGGGAGCGTGTATGAATAATGTCCTTGGAGCCTTTGGGAAAATGCATTTTTAATTTGTTTCTGCTTTTGTCCTTACCTAGATCAAATAAGTGGATAATGCCAGAGAGACGGGCGCCATCCCAACAGCTTGAGAGGGAAGCAATTACACATTCTTTTGCGCTCCCCTTGAAATCAGCACAGATAAGAAGAATACCATTTTGGCAGCACCTGCTGCTGCTGGTTTCTGGACGTTTTCTCTTTCTTCTTCCCAGAAAGAAAGCAAACTAAGTTAAAAAAAAAATAGCATAACTTGGCCAGCTGATTGATTTTACAGCAGACTCTTGAAGCAGACAGGCTATTGTGTCTGAATCATATCTTCCCAGTTGGATTATAAATGCATGATTGATTGAAAATACTCACAAATGCCTATGAAAAGCTGGAGCTATCTTCCCTCTTTCTGCATGAAAATAATTGACATAAGCCCCAGATATATATACTAAAACATGGTGGAAATCATTTCACTGAGGGGTTATGATGAAATTAGGGATTAAAAGCCATCATTGACATGGAAAAGGAACTAAAATGATGAAAAATTCTGCTTTACAGAGGAAAAAAAAAAAAGTTAAGGCACACGCTCTGCAAAAGCTGAGTCCCAAAAATAAACAAGCGCTTTTAGTGGTTTTTTTTTTTTTTTTTTTTTTTGGTTAAATATAAAATGAAGGCTTTCTTCAGATATTTTTATACTTTTTTAACAAACAAAAATCCAGGTCATTTAAATTCAGCAACTTTACCTTTTGTCCTTTCTTGAGCCTGATGCTGTCTCAGCATTTTATTTCATGTTGTTATTTTTTTTCCTCTGAATCCCCCTTACCCCTCCACTGCAACCATATTTCAAAAGAGTTGCTTGAGCCTTGAGTTCCTGTTATCTTCGCAGTTCTTCAGTCTTTACTGATTTCTAGGATTCCAAGCCCCAAGAGGGTAGGCAGTGGGCCCAAGAAGTGTTCTGTTACAGCAGCAGACTCAGTGCTATGCACAATTAGGTACCTAATTGCTTTGTGATGACTATGATTGATGATGTTTTCTGCATATACTAATTCCAGTGAGAAATACACTTCCCCTACCAGGTGAACTGCATACAAATGACTACTTCAAAAATATGACTTCAACAAATAATTCTAGAAAATAATAAGGTCTTCGAATTTTTACTGGAAGGCACATTTCATACACACACACACACACACACACACACACAAACCAAAAAAAAGAATACAATGGTGACACCAGTTTCATAATCTACATTTTTAAAACAAGAATGTCACATAGGTTGGGGATTGGGGACAGACTCCAGTGAATAAGTTACACAACGTACTGTGTTGTCTTGAGTACACTACCTGACTTCTCTGTGTCTCAATTACTTCATCTTTAAACTAAAAAATAATAGCCCCTTGCCTTGTGGTGGCTTTAAACCACATCTGCAAATTTTTAACCATGTATTTCAATTTCTCTTTATTGTGGGCCAGACATAATGACTCACTTCTGATGAAGAGATGTGGCAGAGGTGAATACTTCTGCCTATTTTCTTCTTCATCCTCCTCTCTCAGTTCACTCACCCACCAGGAATGACCTGAGAGAGAGGGAGTGAGGAAGTCAGCCGCCATGTCTGAGGATACTCAAGCAGCTCCATGGAGAGGCCTATAGATACAGAAACCGAGGCCTCCTGCCAACGGCCAGGGAGTTAAAACTCCAGTAATAATAATGAAACTGACAATAACAAAATTTATTAGCAATTACTATACAATACATCTGTCAGCATGCTAGATGATTTACATGGATTATCTCATTTGATTATACCTCACAGTACAAAAGGGAAATACTATTATTATGCTCTATTTATAGATAAAGAAACTACAGCTCAGGATGCTAAATATTCTTGAAAAGCTACATAATAAGTGGTGAATTTCAGGTAGTATGAACCCAAAGTTTACACTCTTAACCTTTATGCTATACTATACTCCTTTAAAAAAAGTGTGGCAAATATATATGTGTACATATATATGTGCGTATGTGTGGGTATGTATATATGTATATACGTTGGAGGGAAATTGTAAGAGATTTCTAAGCAAACATCTCTTTGTTAGTGGATATGGTCACATTCTGGCCTACATTTTCTTTGTGTTAATTCCTTTATACTCCTTTCAATATTCCCCAATTCTAGTTAACATTAAGATTGCTTTTAATTTTTTCTTTTACACAATGTAAAATATGTGGCTGTAATAGAAAATCCTTTAATATTGGCTGAATAGCTTCCTGGGTTGGCCGTATAATTCAGGATAAACTTATAATAACACATTATTATTGTTGTCTGTTATTGTTATTAATAATATAAGTTATTATCACAATAAAGATTCTAGCAGAGATTGGACTTGATTTTAAACCACTTAGTATTCTGTACCATACCCTCAGCCTGGCCTTCAAGCTGTAGAGGGAATTGATAAAAGATTACAAAATTGGATAAGCAACTACATCATCACAGACATGGCAGCCCTCCAAGACAACTTCAGTATCATCTGTAAGCTTTATGAATGCTCAAGTAACCACAAAAGCAGCTGAGAACAGTAGAGTTTCCTTATGGCCCTCTTATAGAAAGCAGTGCACAAAAACCACAATGCACAGGGTTGAAATTCTTCCTAGAGCCCTTCAGGCAACCATTGGAGGTCTGTGGTCTATAAACTGGAATAGCTAAGGCTGCATGCAGCCTTTCCAGTGCTGGCCCATGAGTGGTTTGTTAAAGTTTTAAATTACTTTCTAACTTTCACAAATTGAGACTTCCTTATCAAATATCACAATTCCAGTTTTTATTTTTTTTAAATTGAAAACTCTGACAAAACTGGTCCTGTATGACAACTGGCTGAAGTTGAGAGCAGCTGCCTACTTTAGAGGAACTGCATGCTCTTGAGCCCCCAGCCCCCATCTCCAGCACTCCCTTCTGAGTTACACCTGCCCTGGTACCTTCTTTCATATCACTTATTGCATCCCTGTAGGCATTTGGATTCAGCGTAGGTACTTAAACAATAATTGGTAAGTGACATAATCTGTATCTCTCTCTTTCCCTACATCTTTTGTTCCTAGGCATTTGAACATTTGAGCTAAAGATATATAGACTCTAAATGCGCTAAAGTGATGGAATTAAAAAACAAAACAAAACAAACAGAAAAACTCACCCAAATGGATCAATCAAATCTATGGGGATTTCTCACTAGAGAGAAGATAGTTGAAAAACATCAAATTGGAAAAACACAACAAAGCAACTCTCAAAGCAAAACTCATCCAGCTCTACAGAGTTTGCTTATATAATATGCTGATGAAACTGGAGGCTCCTTATAGGTTACCTTCTAGCCACCTTGATTTATTTGCCCAAACACATGATGTCGGTTAATACCTTCCAAATGGCTCCTTTCTGGTCTGATTAATTCCAATTTATTATTCAGATCAAAAAGGCAATACCTATATTGGCTTTGCCCCACCCAATTCAGAGCTTCAAGCATGTTCATCCCCCAGACAGTGTGCTCTACACCCAGTAGGTGTGAATATATGTAACCTAAACATTTGTACCCCTGTAATATGCTGAAATAAATAAAAATTAATATAATAAAATTTTCAAGTAAAAATAAAAAGGGCAGTACCTCACAAACCACACTCTAATGAAAAGACAAATTACTGCCTCTTACATTATGCCTTGTATTTGTACATATGTGTATTATGGCATCTGTTGTATAATATCATGATGGTATATATTTTCTTTCTGGAATGTCTATTAAAAATAGGTCTTAATTTATCATTTTCTCTAATTTCTAGCATAGAGCCTGGTACAAAAGAAATATACAACGAACTTAATCTCTACTCTTCTTTGAAGGCTCAAAAGATGGGTTAAGAATAGTCTACTATTTTCAGGGTCCAATTGTCCTGATCTAGTTTGCTCCTCAACTGAATCACAGAAGGACATGATGCTGTGGACCTTTCCTGTGGTTCTAACGGGGAGGAATGACAAGTTACCTAGATCATGCTTGGATCTTATGGAAAATGAAAGTGATGAGAATTAAAAATAAATACTAGAAAATTAATACTACAATCCATAGTTCTGAAGAGCCTTAAAAAATAAACAATTCAATAAATGTTCCAAATATTTCTAATTTACTCTATGTATTCTTTGGGGACACTATTGTTATATCTTAGGTTTTACTGAGGGACCAACTGTCCTATTCACCTTGTCCATGTTAAACAGGAGAGTTTCAAAGGATTTACATGAAGTATAGAAAGTATGGGTATGTGTGTTGTTCATGTGTGTGTTATGCATGTGTAGTGCAAGTAATAATGCAAAACACGACCCATATAACACTCTATTAAAAGAGTTATGTAATAAGCTACAGTTTGAGAGTTTTATATGATTAAAAACAACAAGAGTTGTCATGATAATATATTTTTAGAACTCAACGATCAATAGCTTATCACTCATTACTTTAGAGGTCACCATTTCAGGTCCTAAACAAAAAAAGATTCCTCATTTATTCTGCAGAGGAAAATCTGTTGGGAAATAACCCATTGAGCTATTCTGAGTGGGGACCAACTGAACAACAGGCTATAAATATAATAAATTCAACTAAGATTTTTTTCTCCAAGCCTTGGGTAAGGATTAACCACTTTTTACTAGTATTCTTAGTGCCCTGGAATCAATAACCAGGAATTTTCTATTGTAGACTTGAAAATGTTCATTTATCTACGCCCCCCCCCCGACACACCTGTGCACATACTCACTATGATTATTTTTTGTAACTGAACACACTTCAGGACTAACTACAAATTAAGTATGCCAGTTACTTCTCTGGCAGTCTTGCCCACTGGTGGCATGATCCCATAGACTGCTAGGTCAAAACACTGGAAACACAAAGCCAAAGGCCAGGGCGAGACTGGCAGAAGCCCATGTACCTGAGGGCCGGATGCTCCCTGGCAGCCAGTGTGTAGCTGCCTACCTTCGTTGCTGTCATCAGCTCTGGGCGCCAATTCTTACTTTGGCCATACGTTAGCAACGTTTTTATTTTCTTTAACTTATCTTACCATTCTTTCTAGAGTCCTTTGCATTTAAATGGCATATTTTAAATGACTCTATCTCCAAGTCAGGGTATATTTTGCAATATCAGCGCATTTTTACCTTAAATAAGTGAAAATGAGACTTTGTTCATTTTCTTGGGTTGCAAAATAGCCCATTTGATTAATAAAGGCTAGACTAACCTAACATGTCATTCTTCTTGTAGTCGCTAAGCCATTCTACAACTGATCTAAAGTTTCTGACATATATTATGGTCCTACATTGGATGGCAAGTTTCCTTACCAACACAGGGAAGAATAAATAGAATTGTATCGGTGGTTCCTAATGAGTTTAAATGAGGAATGTCATAGAATGGATGCCTGCTCCAAAGTCATCTATTGAAGCCCTAACCCCAAGTATGACTATATCTGGAGATAGGGCCTCTCTGGAAGTAATTGAGGTTAAATGAGGTCACAAAGGTGAGGGTCCTGATCTGATAGGATTAGCACCTTTATAAGAGGTGGCACCAGAGAGCTTGCTCACTCACTCTCTCTTCCATGTGTGCACCTAGGGAAGGCCATGTGACAACATAGTAACAAGGTAGCTGTCTGCAAGCCAGGAAGAGAGCCCCCTTTGTAAACCAAATTGGCCAGCACCTTGATCTTGGGCTTCTAGCCTCCAGAACTGTAAGGAAATACATTTCTTGGCTTTGGGAAGTTAAGTTTTATTTTGATCCTTGAAGGTCTTTCAGACTGGGGAGTACAAAAGGCAACATTCTTGATGAGAAAGCATTCTGATGGCAGGGATTACTTCAGTGACGACTATTAACCCAAGCAGATTGACAGGCAGCAGACCTCAACCAAGAGGCTAAGAAGAAAATACACATGGGAGGACCAAGGGTGACCCAATGGGGAAAACTCTGAGGCCTCCTGGAAATAACATGGAGAGAAGGTTGGAAGAAAGCTTGAACTACAGGCCAAGACCTTTAGCATTCTGACAGGGTAATAAGTCAATAAATGATGGGGATTAATGTCTTATATTCATAAACCAGCAGGTCCTGTGGACACTGAGGGATATGTCCACTCTGGTGATGCTTATAGAAGAAGGTTCTAATATGTTCTCAGAATTCATTCTCTCTTATGCACACACACATGTTGCCCATTCAAAGGCCCAATAATTTTTTTCTTTGTTTATTCTCTTTTTACATCTAAGGAAATAAAGGGCACTGTGGGTACTTCTAAATTTCTGAATTTGAGTCAAAACTTTGAGTTTTCATAGTAATTTTTTAACGCAAAATTTGTATTATCTGTCTTGATTAGGATGAGCATGATAAATCTGGGGGTGTAGTGTTTTGTTCATTTTTTCACTTAAAGAAAGGAAGACTTTCTGGAATAGTTTCTCCATTAGTGCATGTAAAAATGCAATGAATATATGTGGATTTTTTTTTTCTTCTTCTAAATCACAAAGCCATCCAGCCTTCTGCTTGTGGCAGGCAGGAATATATTTCCAGTACAGTAGCAATAGGGATTGTTTGGCAGAAGGTAAATGAGTATCTGTGTATTGCCAAGATAGGGAGAGAGATAAAAAGAAAAAATACAGTTAGACAAATAGCCTCACAGTAATAAACCTTAGATCTTAGCGTATGTGTGCGCACGTATGTGTGCGTGTCATTCCGACATCAAAGTCTTACCTGACATCTCAAAGTCAGAACATTCTGAAAATATTCATCTTTTTTTTTTAAAGTCTAAGAGCCACAATCCCATATTTAAAAATGCATCCCATCAACACAGTAATTTTAGGTTCAGAGAATGTTCTGAAGATATATTACTTTAGGGCACAATTACCTTTACCCTGCCCACCTGGCCAAATAGCCATTCTGAGCACAATTATTAGCCAATGTTCTTCTGTTACTATTACTCCTCACTTCTATTTCAAATGGTGCTTGTGAATAAATGGTGTTCGTGACTAAATGGTGTTCTTACACACAGTAGAAGCAAGTTGTTCCCTCTGATGGAATTGAAACATGAAGAACAGCAATGGAAGCAGCATAACTGATAAATTAGGTTACTTCCCTCACTATCTGAGTCATGGATTGGGCATCTGAGTCATACACTGAAATTCTCACAGGAAACAATATTTACTTTATTAATAAAAGCCACAAGAAGAGTCTCCCAGCTCTAGCTAAAAACACGATCATCTAGAAAATACAGGAAACAATATTTGGGTCTTTTAGACTGGCTAGCCCTTGTGGGTTGATTTAGTGAGAACTTCTTTTTGAGATGGTAGTTTGTTGAACCTCTACAGAGTAGGTAATTGAGCTCAAAATCTACAGTTTGATACGTTTGGAATATACAGTCTGTAATCAAAGGGAGACTGATTTCTTGAAAGTTCTCAGCACTCCGCTCATTGAGAAGGCTCAATACATATTGACTAAGGAGAAAGATGCTTCAATTCATCTAAAATGGATAGAGAATGAAGTTCCAACTAAGTGACTTCACTAAGTGATTTTTAGAGATATTAAGGGTAGATTACAGATAAAACCTGGATGTCCCTCAACCTGATCTCCAAGGGATACATCCCAAATCAAGTGGCTCAGATCTTAACAGACTCAAGATAATCTCGTTTCTTTCAGAGGGATAGAAGCAGTGTGGAATATCTGGATACATTTGGCCCTGTATTTGTGGTGAATGAAGTTCTTTTGACTCATCACTTTCTATTTCTGTTCTCTAGCTCCATTTAACTATGACCAAAAGAATCAAAAGATGTTCTAGCCCGCAAAGTAGAGGTATCCCTATTTGGGGAAGTCTCTGGAACAGGATGAATCCTCAGATAGGTCCAGTTATGGGCAAACTTTCATCTATCTCTGCATCCAAATACTCTGATTTTAGTCCTAGAATTGAAGACACTGAAAATTCTGTTCTGTCTGGGATCTGCCTCTGAGTTGTCACAACCTTAGAATGGCCACTGGTCTGACCACTGGTTCCAAGTTCTCAGACATAGACCCAGAAGGTCCACGTGTGAGATTGACTAAGCATATTCCCGCCTAAGAAGTTAAAAGTAGCTAAGAATTTTACAGGGTTTGTGTTTTCTTTTCTGTCTGTAGAAATAGTTAGAATAATAATGTTATTATTGTCCTGTCTTATACTCCAATGAAAATAATAATTATCAAAACAACAAAATGAAAATGAAATCATGCTGAACACAGAAGTAGAAATCAGCAGATGTTCTAACAGCCACACACCAAGAACAAATAATAGTTAAGTATTGCTAAGTGAAGAAAAATAACATTCAGAAGCAAGAGCCAGGGGAATTAAGCAGACAGATTGTAATTAGCAATTACCTAAACTGGATCATGTCCAGGACATAAGGGCTAACATCACCTCTACCATTCTAAGAGGTATCCTGGGATTTTTAATAAACTAAAGTAATAGGAGCCCCCTCCTCATTTTGTTTCCTGTTAACATATGGAATTGCAGTCCTGTTTTGTACCCACAGGTCAGTTTTGATCGGTACGGAGAATTTTTTGCATAAATAAAAAACACACTATTTTTCATTGGTGTCATGCATGGATTCCAAAATCACTAATTTAAAAATTCATGTCAATTTATATACAAGCCAGTTTAAACTATATTTAACAAAATTATGTCATTCAAAGGTCAAAATATTACTGTCAAATTAATAGTTTAAACAAATTGCCGGAGAAGAACTTACTGTAATACTTGCATGCAACCATACAAAAAATGAACTGCATAGGAAGCAGGTAGCAGTGAGGTTCAGGATGGTGTTCTGGCAAGCTAATTACATGCGGTCATTATGAGATCCTTAGAGAACGATCTCTATAAGCGACATTCTGTCATGGGTTTAAATTATTTGAAAATGATAACCCTTTATTTCTTTAAAGATTATACACAGTTATTACCAATGTAAATGTGCATTTCTCCTCAATTAAACTAGATTACTGTACGTTACTGCCCATGTACGATATTAGGAACATGATGATGATGTAATGATATATAACTCATCTGACATTGCTACAGAATGAATGATGTGTTGCATATAAGTGATTTTTACAGATAAGTGAGGATTATCTGTTTACAGTAGAGGGAACAAAAATAAATAAATAAAAATGTCAAGTATCTATCGAACACTTACCACGTGAAGGGCACTGGGTTTGAGGCTGTGTCCAAAGTGGATTACATCATCTCATACTGAAAATGATTTAACCCTGGTGATGTAGGGTTGGGCGTTGATGGTTGCATGACTCTGTAATGCAACGAAACCCCAGGGCCTCTTAAGTTACAAAGGTTTAGTTGTTCCTGTAATACATGTTTTCTCCAGGTGGGCAACAATCACAGCAAGATTTAGCTTTGTCAGTGGAAATTCTGGGGTAAACTGCAGGGTTTGGAAAGAAGAAAATTCAGTATTAACTGAGTAGTGGTGATGGGTCAAGAAGGGAAGTGAGAAAGGAGCAGGCAGGTAGGCTCCTCAAGGGTAAACTAAAAGCAAGGAAAAATTCCATAATCTTTGAGTTCCCTCCCTGTTCAGCTTTATCCCAGAGGTAAAAGTGCAGCAAGGAGAGGCTTTTTGCTCACACCTATGTGAATTAAAGGAAATTTGTTCCATGGATTTCATTGTTAAAGTGACAACTAAATGCCTTTGTTAGGAGAAGGGTGAGAACCTGCTAAAGATTTGTTCCCTGGGCCTTGTCAGAGCAGATGAGTGCCAGGCTCAGTAGACACCCAACTGGAACATATAGAGCCCCCCCCCCCAAAAAAAAAGATTAGAATAAATTTGAAGCTGAAGTAGGGGGAAAGAATCCACGCTAAGCTTTGGTTAAAGTGATTAAATTGTGTGTCTGTTCTTTGGTGCCTGTATTCTTTTCATTCTTGCTCCAAATTGAATTATTTTTCTTAACAAACATTAAAGATTGTAATTTGTGCTTAGTGAGTAATTCATGCTGATATTTTCATAAGACTCTAATTATGCAGGAAGCATAATTGGCTGGCTCCCGCACCCTCCTCATTCTTTTCCATTAACCTAGGAACAGTCCATGCGCTTAGCTTTATCCACTATACACAGACACATCTCTTTCTCTCAAAGAATCTATCAGATGGCCTTTGAGGGTTTTAGAAAATTCAACTCAATAGGTGCCAACAAAGCTCCCTTTTTCTGGCTATTGGAAATTCCTGTTACTCCAACATGGCAAGGGGAAAACTCCCCACTTATGTTAACACCCAATCTCGAGTCGACGGGTTCTGAACATCTCCTCTACCAGTGACAGGGCTCTTCAAACTTGAATAAATACCTGCCCTCTTTAAAAGAAAAAGCCATTCTTGGAGACCCCCAGCAATCACTCAAATCACTTTTATGTTAACATTACATAAACATATACAAACATAAAACTACCTATGATACACTTATGCTTATAGCCCTTAGGCAACCAACACCAATTTGCAAATTAAATACAAATCTAGAAGTCATAACATTTCAATTAACAATATTAATTTAACGTGACAGCTGATATCGCTTAATTTAAATGAAACTGCCAATCCCACAGTAAACATTAATACTCTGATCTCTCTGGCCCAGGTTCTTCTGAGGTTATCACGCTCATACCAAATACAGCTTGCTGGGATTCTATTCTCTCCCCTAATTTTTTCCATTTGAAATGGTGTGAAACCTTTGGTTTTAAAAGCACTCTCTGGCATCATTTTGTCTTTTGCTTGGCACAAATGCATTTCTTATGTTCTCAATCTGGCTCTGTTCTTTTCTCAGTAGCCCTTGACAACCAAAGTAGGACAGGTTTGGTCCCCATATAGTTAGGAACACAACACAGGCTTTAAAATCCTGTAGAAGTACCTGACTATGAGGTGGTCAGCAAGCTCATTCAGAATACACTTGCATTATAATGTTTTGGATTGTCAGTGACATGAAACACACACATACATCCTCTACTTTCAGAGAAAATCTGAGACCCCTGAGAATGTATTCTTGGAAACTCCTTCATTGTATGCACAATTTGTCTTTGTGAGCTGCGGCCCAACAGGCTTAATCATCAGGAACCTGAGGTCCAAATAAAGTGTGGGAGAAATGGGGTTTGGTTAGAATGATAGTCATGATTATATCTTACTATATTTAGCACTTAGCTAACATTATCATTTTGGTCTTTTCATAAATGAATTCTCAACATTTTTGAAATTCCACTTTGGGCATTAGATTAAGTTCTATTAAAGATGAATGGCAAATTGAATTCATGCCAATCACCATTACAGACATTCACTGTTAGCTATTTGAGGACTGGTGTCTGATACCCAAACCACATTCTCTTTCTCTCAATGTCTTCTTTTATTCTGAATTCTCTTAAGGGTCAGCACACCTATAAAGTTTATACCCCCCCACACCACTATGCAAAGAAAAATAGTTAGAACCTAGGAATATCCTTTTTTAAAAGACTTGTAATGTGCTATTATTATGAAACATATTAATATACTTACACGTGTAACTCTGCATATTATTAAAAAACATAACCCTAAAGTCATATTATGCCAAGCATCAGTGCCTGACTCACTAGACCATATTTTTCTTCTTTCCTCCAAGATAGACCCTCTGGATCACTTATTCCATAAGGATAGAAGCCAAATGCATAGTTGGGTCTCTTCTGGCTGCTGGTTGGCCTCATCTGGGCAGTAATTTGGGCTCCCTACCCAGAGAAGTCAATAAGGCCCAGCTATTTACAAGAGGGATGGCTGCTGTGTCCCAGTCAGAATCATTTGAGGCCATTTTCTCTCACTGATACAGAAGAGAGATCCACTTACAGTAGAAATGCAGTCAGTTTGCAGAACTGAATTCAATTACCCAGCCCTGCAACTGGCCATAGTGTGCCCTGTGGTTAGAAGAAGGGGAACAGGGTAAGGGGTTTATCTTGCTTTCTCTTTTCCTTTCCTTTCCTTTTTTTTTTTTTTTTTAACAGAAGAAGTATCATTAATTGAGCTCGTTAGCTTTCACATTATTTGTGTGGGAAGCTCCTCTCTGATAAGATGGGGATTTATTTAATGAGACCTGATTTTGACAGGGTGCACTGTAATGGAAAAAATTCCTACAGTGAACAAGTCAAATATTAAGGTTAATCCCTGTCAATTTTCTGGTCACATCCTCAAAGCTTAGACTGGGATTTTTCAGGCAGTTAAACACCTCCATTATTTGCATAGCATATTGATTACTCCCATAAGCCTTTGAAAACTGATACCCACAAAGGATTTTGCTCCATACACCAACAATGAGTGTCCCTCCTTAAATTAGCTGCTGGACATCATGGCATAAGTGAAAGGAGAGAACCCACTGGGATGGGCCTGTGTCAAATATGTTCATTTTGACACATGGCACTTGGGTAACTCTTATGGTCACTAAAATTCTCTAGTCCTCAGTTTCCTGTTCACAAACTCACTATAATGTTATCCTCCATAGATAAGAAGATAGCATTTTTAAAAGTCTGTCATCTACTTTCAAAGAAAGAAGATTCATGTAAAAACTAAAAGTGTTTTGCAATGAGCTGGCCTTTCAGTGTGACCCTGCTGAAGTCCCTAATTACTCTTTAAGAGTTTACAGTAAGTTGAGCTTATCAGAGTAGGTTATATGTTTTCTTTATCTTGTGTTCAGGGCCTCACATACTGTGAAATACTGCTGATCTTATGTGCTCTCCAAAGTTTTACTCATGCTCCATGAAGTATTGACACAGAAAGAGGCAACATGAACTGAGAACAGATTCTAATTGTCAGTCAAAACAGTTAGTAGAAAAAAAATTAAACCCATTGAGAAATGTCTTTTTATTCATATATATATATATATATATATATATATATATATATATATTTGTACAGTCCTAGAAATACAGGATGGGAGTCTTTCTGAAGGCCAAACAAGGTAAGTTTTTAACTGACTTTCACACAAACTATGACTCTCCTAAATTCTTAACTTCTAAGCTAAGCTGAAGGGACCACAATGTTAAAGCAAAGCCAAAATTGTATGGCATTTACATGGAAATCAGTGGGCCTTCAAAGTCCCTTTATCACTGGTTATTGGGCAGGAATTAAAAGGGATGTAGGTGTGGAGCTGGCAGAGAGATAGCAATTTGGTCCAGTTATCTGATGCCAGCATTTTGGTTGATACACCGGTTGATTTGTATACCAGGCAATATCTTTCTATAAGACACAGTGGACCGGTAGTTCTTACGGTGCCAACTGCCATTGAGATCAATGGTCCAAGCATCCTCTTCATTTCAATAATAAAGGCAATGCTGCTTGACAGGACAGGTTGGAAGCAGCAGAGTGACCACAAGGGATGGCATTATTCAAGCATTTAAATGACAAATGACATTCACAGGCATCCCACTCTGAAAGTGGGGCCTATAATTTGCAGCATTATAGCACTGAATCTGTTTATTAGAGTAGTAGAATGGGAATAAGGACACCTGGGTTTTATGTCCAACTCTGATATGGTATATGACTCCAGGCAAGTCATTTAAACTGGCATTCTGAAACGGGTGTATTGCCACCTGCTTAGTGGAGGAGAATCATATGAAAGATCTGACATTTATATGATGCTTAAATATGTTTCAGACCAATTTAACTTGAAAGTCCAATTTATAATGACTGACTTAGACTATTTCTGGAAAATAGGTAAACTCCATGAACTGTCATTAAATCCTTTCTGAAAGGTTGATGATAAGAAAGAAACCAATTGATGCGGAAGAATGTGATGGGATAGCATTGGGGACAAAATCATTAAATGAAGCCTTGTCTGGGGTTGTGAACAATTAGTGTGAACAAAAGTTATGTCAGTATTTGGTCTGTCTTTCAAAGTTCCTCAAGCTGGAGTTTTTCTTTTCCATTTTCTTTTTTTCCTTGAAAACAGATTCCAATTGGAATGAGAATGCTCCTCACTAAATCTAATTATGTGAGTTCCTCATTCTCCAGTGAATGGCCCTGCCAATTGCTACCTTTGATGAAACCATGAGGAAGTGCAACTAGATAAATCAATAATAGATGGAAACAATTCATAAGAGTGTCCTGATTGTGGGGAGAAAGCCATCTACTTGCAAAATAACAATAACATGGATAACTAGGAAGGAATACTATCATATTTGAATCAAATTGCATAGCCTACCAAACCAAGTGAGAAAAATAAAATAAAACAAAACATATACCTTTCTCCTCAGCTCCAAGAATGAGGAAACATCAGTATACCTAGAAGAATGACAGATTTGTGCAACTGCCAAGAGATATTTTTAAATAGTTTTGTCTTTTACTTCTTGCTACATTCCTTCAACATTATTTCACTATATAGTCAACATAACAATATGGCTTTGCTGTCTATTCCAAGAAAAGGCAGATCCATATGTTCTCTTGTTCTTTCTCTCTCGCTCTGGTATCTCTCCTTTCCCTCACACTCTCATATTCTTTTTCTTTTGGGTTTTACTGAATAGCAATACTCGTTTTATTCAACAGCTGGAGAAAGACAATTTGACAACATTCATCTATCGCAAAGCCCAGGCCAACCTGCTTCTTTCTCTCTCCTCTCTCCAACGAGGAGCAGTAATAAAAGCTCGACAGTTCTAAAAGCAATCGATTCAGAAACGGTGTGGTGCAATTTCCAGCCCGGATGGCGGCAAAGACTTCCAGTAAAATAAAGAGAAGACAAATAGAGTTTCTGCAGTGGGACCAGCCTTTGTTGCATGAGCAGGGCTCTAGTTCATAAAGAGGCACCACAGAGTGCCTAGTGTGATGACAGAGGGGAGCAGCTGCACACCGAGGGGCCAGGCAGGGGATGGCATCTCTCTGAGCACAGCTGCTTGTGGATGAGCAGGTTGTTCCAAGGTAACAGCTCCCAGTTCATTCTACAGGGGACCTGTGACCTCTTAATAGATTTTCCTGGCCGGGCGCTGTGGCTCACGCCTGTAATCCTAGCTCTTGGGAGGCCGAGGCGGGCGGATTGCTCAAGGTCAGGAGTTCAAAACCAGCCTGAGCAAGAGCGAGACCCCGTCTCTACTATAAATAGAAAGAAATTAATTGGCCAACTGATATATATATAAAAAAAAATTAGCCGGGCATGGTGGCGCATGCCTGTAGTCCCAGCTACTCGGGAGGCTGAGGCAGGAGGATCGCTTGAGCCCAGGAGTTTGAGGTTGCTGTGAGCTAGGCTGACGCCATGGCACTCACTCTAGCCTGGACAACAAAGTGAGACTCTGTCTCAAAAAAAAAAAAAAAAAAAATAGATTTTCCTGCTGCCTCCCATACAAAGTTTTCCGCTGCATGATACCCTTCTCCAAACTGTCTAATATAAGCTCATCCCTCCCACGCTCCCTTGTAAGGTGAAGCTAATGAAACTGATTCATTCGAGCTTCCATTCGTTCAGGGCTTACAAAGTCCCAAGAAAGTCACTGAGTGTTCATTGAACCATATTTTTTTTTCTTTTGGTAAAATTTGTAAAATGGGATATTTTAAGTGCTATAGGTGAAGACCCCAATACCTTTCCCCTCTAATCTCTCTGCATCACACGTCCCCTCATGTAGGATGGTAATGAAGCAGCTGTCAACATATTTGGGATGTATCTAATGGGAAGTTGAGCTGGGGCACATTTAATTCTTTGGAGGGGGGTATCTTTAAGGAGTTCCCAACTTTGTCCTTGTAGAATTAAGTTATCACTAGCTGTCCAGGTGCAGAAATAGCTTCTAGTAATGCTCCTCCCCCCGTTCCGTGCTGTCTTGCCCTGGGGTCTGCTTTGGTCACCCAGGACCAGAATGTGTGTCTTGATAGAGGTTTGCCAAAAATGAAAACAGTCCTTAAAAATTCACTTGACTTTACAAATACGAACTTTCAAAGACAATCAATGATATGAAAATAAAACAAAGTTTGATCAACCAGGCTAGAGGAAAAACTGAATTACCTTTCTATTCTCTCTGTAGAAACTAATATTACAAAATTGTCTTATGAAAAGGCATTCAAAGAGAACATTAATAATGCTGTAGGAAAAAGTATTATAGAAATATGTCAATCAGTTACTTAAAAATGTTATTTTATGCATTTTTGTGATATTTATCAGCTTTTTAAGATTTGTAATTTTTCATCATTTCTTTTCTCATTCTAAATAAATGGTCATTTTTGTATTTAATTTTGAATTATTTTACACACACACACACACACACACACAAACTGTATAAGCTTCAGGCCCCACGAAGTGGGGTGCCTTTCTCTAGCCCTATCCTCAGAGTTGGCAATTATTCTGGAAGCCCCCAGTGTGAACACTTCTACCTGGTTTACACAAAGGCCCTCTGAATACAAAAGAGCTTTAGAGTAACAACCTATTTAGCTATAGGTTTTATATAAAGCTTTCAAACTACAGGCAAACATCATTTTATTGTGCTTTGCTTTATTGTACTTTGTAGATACTGCACTTTTTGCAAATTGAAGGTTTGTGGCAACTCCATGTTGAACAAGTCTCTCCAAACAATTTTTCCAACAGCATGAGCTCACTTAATGTCTCAGTGCCACGTTTTGGCAACTCTTGGAATATTTCAAACTTTTTCACTGTTATTATGTTGGTTATGGTGATCTAGGATCAGTGATCTTTGACGCAGTTATTATAATTGTTTTGAGGTGCCATGAATCGTACACACATAAGATAGCAAACTTAGTAAATGTTGTGTGCGTTCTCACAGTTCCACCAACCAGCCGTTGTTTCCCAATCTCTTTCACACATCTTGAGCTTCCCTATTCCCTAAAACACAATAATATTGATATTGGATCAATTAATAACCCTACAATGGCTTCTCAATGTTCAAGTGAAAGGCAGAGTCACATTTTATCACTTTAAATCAAAAGCTAGAAATGATTAAGTTTAGTGAAAATGATATGTCAAAAGCTGAGACAGGCTAAAAGCTAGGCTGCTTGTGTCAAACAGCCAAGTTGTAGATGCAAAGGAAAAGTTCTTGAAGGAAATTAAAAGTGCTACTCCAATGAACATACAAATGATAAGAAAGTGAAACAGCCTTATTGATGATATGGAGAAAATTTTAGGGGTCTGGACAGAAGATCCAACTAACCACAACATTCTCTTAAGCCAAAGCCTCATCCAGAGCAAAGTTCTAACTCTCCTCAAGTCTATGAAGGCTGAAAAAGGATGAGGAACCTGCAGAAGGAAAGTTGAAAGCCAGGAAAGTTTGGTTCATAAGGTTAGGAAACGAAGCCATTTCTATAACATAAAGGTGCAACGTGAAGCAGCAAGAAGTTACAATAAGTTACGCAGAAATCTAGCTAAGATCATGGATGAAGGTAGCTATGCTAAACACCATATTTTCAGTGTAGGTTAAGCAGCCTTATATTGGAAGAAGATGTCATCTTGCACTTACATAGCTAGAGAGGAGAAGTCAATGCCAGATTTCAAACCTTCAAGTGATAGGCTCACTCTCTTATTAGGAGCTACTGTAGCTGATGACTTTAAGTTGAAGACATTGCTCATTTACCATTCTAAAAATCCTAGGGCCCTTAAGAATTATGCTAAATCTACCCTGCCTGTACTGTATAAATAGAATAACAAAGCCTGGATGACAGCATACATAATTATAGCATGGTTTACTGAATATTTTAAGTCTACTGTTGAGACCTACTGCTCGGTAAAAAAGATTCCTTTCAAAATATTGCTGTTCATTGACAATGTACCTCATCACCAAAGATCTCTGATGGAGATGTACAAGGAGATTAATTTTGTTTTCATGCCTGATATAATAACCAGTCTGCAGCTCATGGATAAAGGGGTAATTTTGACTTTCAAGTCTTATTATTTAAGAAATATATTTCATAAGGCTATAGATGCCATAGATATTGATTCTTCTGATGGATATGAGCAAAGTAAATTGAAAAACTTCTGGAAAGAATTCACCATTCTAGATTTCATTAAGAACATTCATGATTTATGGGAGGAGGTCAAAATATCAACATTACCAGGAGTTTGGAAGAAGTTGATTCCAACTTTCATGGAGGACTTTGAGGGGTGAAAGACTTCGGTGGAGGAAATAACTGCAGATGTAGTGAAAATAGCAAGAGAACTAGAAGTAGAATTGGAGCCTGAAGATGAGACCAAATTGCTACAATCTCATGATAAAATGTTAATGGATGAGGGGCTGAGCTCATCCTTGTGGATGAGCAATGATTTCTTGAGGGAAACTACTCCTGGTGAAGATGCTGTGGACATTGTTGAAATGACCACAAAGGATTTACAATATTACATAAACTTAGTTGATAAGACAGTAGTAGTGTTTCAAAGGATTTACTGCAATTTTAAAAGAAGTTTAATTGTGGATAAAATGCTATCAAACAGCATTGGATGCTACAGAGAAATCTTTCATGAAGAAAAGAGTAGATCAATGTGGAAAACTTCACTGTTGTCTTATTTTAAGAAACTGCCACAGCCACCCCAAAGTTCAGCAACCACCACCATGATCAGTCAGGAGCCATCAACATTAAGGCAAGATCCTCTATCAACAAAAAGATTATGACTCCCTGAAGGGTCATTTTGATCATTAGCATTATTTAGCAATGAAGTATTTTTAATTAAGGTATGCACATTGTGTTTTTAGATATAATGCTATTGCAAACTTAATATACTACAGAATGGTGTAAAAATAACTTTTATCTGCATTGGGAAACAAAACAGTTCATGTGACTTGCTTTATTGCAACACTGACTTTATTGTAGTAGTCTGGAATGGAACTCACAATCTCTCTGAGGTATGGCTGCATTCATAATATGAATACTGACTTGAAAGGCAGCATGTTCCAAAATGTGTTCAAGTTTGCTCATTATGTGGGATGTTGATGAGTTTTCATATATAATGAGTCCTATAAAGTAATGAGTATGATAAACACTAGGTTTTTTAGGGGACAAGAAGAAGGAGGCAGTCTTTAATTGCCCTTGCCTATATCCCAGTCAAGTAAAGAAAGAAATGCGTAGAACAGAATGTAGGATAGAATTCATTGAAAACCAATATGATAGAGCGATCATTGTGTTTACAGAGAGAGGTCAGGAAGAGTCAAGCCAAGTTACAGAGAGGAGGTGACATTTGGGTTGGTCCTTAAGATAAAATAGGGCTAGTTGAGTTAATCCAGAGGGATGGAGGCAAGAGGAATCTCAAGGACAGAAAAAATAGGAACAGAGGCATGAACTATACGTGTGTTATTTATATCCATATGCCATGTCCTTAACGTAGTGGCTGAAACATAATAGATGTTCAAATTATCTACACACCAAAGTCATTTCATTTTTCTATCCATGCATCCAGTTAAGCATTTTCCTTACTCAGTTTTCCCTCCTATAAAATGGGATTATACTTGTCCTTCCTGCCTCACAGAGAATAGTACATGTAAAATGTCTCTCAGAAAATGAATGTGCTAAAGGAATGGAAGATTCTGGTCATGCTCATAGATGCTGACTTTAACAATTGATGCTGCGCAATGGCCCATCCTCCTAATGATGTCTATAAAGGCCAAACATTTTCCTCTCCTACTTGCCACTGTGGAGTCACACGGTGTCTGTGGATTCACACGGTGTCTGTGAGAGATAATGTGATAATGTTCCCAGTCCACCCACACCCTGCTGCTGAAGACAGGGGCCCATGTTCTGTTTCTGGAGCAATTTGTATTTCTCTTTCCAGTCTTCACTGAGGTTGGCTGAATGGTAAGGACACAAACAGCCAGTGACAGCAGCAGAAAACAGAGGTGATACATTTCTAGAGTTATTTTAGTGGAGTCATTTGGCTGGAAAACCATTGTAGAGATAAACTATGAAATTATGGTCTGCAAACAAAGCAAGTTGGCAAGATTAAAATATGTAACATAGAATCCAAATGTGCATTATCTCCAGCAATACTGAAACAGCACTAGCTGAAATAAAGAGAAACATAATTTAGGACTATACCATGAATTTGAACTTGCTGTTTCCTCTCCCTGGAATGTCTCTTCCATCTCCTCATCTAGCAAACTCCTATACATCCTTCACCACCCAGCTCAAGACTCACTATCTCTGAGAAGCCATTCCTGATTCTAGCAGGCAAAGCAAATGGTTCCTTTCTCCATGCTTCCTCGGTAAAATGTATATATCTGTATTATACTAGAATAAAGTTGTTTTTGTTACTTCATTTATGATTTAGATTCTGAAGGCTCAAGGGCAAATGCTGGGCCTCATCCTTCTCTGCATCCTCAGCATCGCATACATTGCCTGCTACCCAAATAAATTTTCAGTGCACGGTACCCGTTATTATCATTACTTTGCAGGGTAATACACAAGGTATGCAAATGAGCCGGCTCAGCTCCTGACATTGTGCCTGTTCATTCAATAAATCCAACTATACCATAGTCTTACTCTTCCCCAAATGTCATCTCATCTAGGTAATTTACTTTTTGTTGCTTTTTTTTTTTTTTTAGACACACCTTGGTTTTGACTAGAATTTTTTCTCCCTTCTCTTTTCCACCCATTCAAATCTCAGCAATGCTCAAGGCACAGCTCAGATCTGACCTCTCTGTGAAGACCTCCCTGCCTACTCTAGATCTTACTGGAGGTTTTCTTCACTGAACTCATCAAAGAACAATGAGATGAGGTTCACCTGTTATAACTGTTAATGGGACCTAAATTTTTCCCTCCTGGCACCCCAATATTTTATAATGCATAGTTTGCATGTAATTCAATGATATCATAGTTATTCAATTTCTATGTGAAACAAGCAGACCACCCAAGCTACATTAAATGAACCCTCTGAAGAAGCAGAGAGTGCTAGGTACATTATTGCATTGCTCATTAAAATTAAGCACTTAAAAGCATCTCTTAAGACTGGAAGGCTAGGAATACATTTTACTTTCCCTGTTACCAGTAAAGTATGAATAGGAAAGCTGTAAACTAAACCTTTTCTCTACAATGCCGCAAGCCTAGCCTAACCTCTAGAATCTCCTAAGAGGCGATCTTACGTTGGGGGCTGGGTGCTGAGGGATGCCCTGCGCTTTGCACAGAAGAGACAGGTGCTTCTGGCTTCCTCTACCTTGTCATTAGGATGGAGATACTTTGACAATTCCTGGGTCTCCCCCACCTGAGTGGCACACTAATAAGCACTTCCTGCCGGCTAATTCCCCAAACGGCTCTTAACCTGCTTCTATAATAAGGACCAGAGTAAACAAAGGGATACGGAAATCATACTTATATTCAGTTTCACCTTGCATCGCTGGAGGAAATGCCTAGCTAGTCTGACAAGAAGGTAATAGGTCTGAGTATTTGGATTATGTCAAGTTCAATCAGGAACTAAAAACACCACCATGTATTGTTTGGCAGGGAATTAACAGAGTAGATAATGTGTCTGAGCAACCCTGGTTTCCATTTACAAGTGTTCAGTATGAACTCTAGCACCTTTCCCCACACCCTGTCCCCCGCCCTGTCCTGCCTGGGCTCCTGCTCACCAAATGCATCCTACCAGGTGTCCTCTGGCTCATTGAGCAGCCACCTCTGTTGTTTATTTAGAGTTTCCTTTCTGAATTATTTTCCCAACTTCCAGCTTTCTGGATCCAACCTCTTTCCTGGCTACTTTTCTCCCCCAAATACTGTGATTTTACATAAAAATACAGGTAATTTGCACCCACATTGACCTTTCCTGGGTTACACTTCCTTAAAGCCTTGCTTTCAGCTGGAAAAGGGATGATCCCATCAAAACAGATTAAACCCACAGCAGAACTACCCCCCATACCAATTGTGTTTACATCTCTTCGGAGAGGTTCCTACTCATTCATGAACAAGTGTCTTCCATTTTTTTTTTTTTTTTGCAGTGTTAATAAAAGCAATGATAAACAGAACACAATGAGACTGAGAGAATTTGTGGCCGGTCTGTCCAAATGGTTAACCAATGAGCAAGATGGGGGTCTCAGTGAGAGAGCACCAAGTTGAGCCTTCAAAGGTATATGCAAATGTTCTGCCACTGCCCTGTGATTTCAGGGACTGGCTGTATTCTAAACTCCAGCACAAGAGCCAGAGCTGTCAACACCACACTCCTGGTAACACCTGAGTGGTCTTCTGTGCTCTCAGTCTCTGATGTCACTGAAATAGGCCTCCCAGGATCCTGCTTCCCAGATGGGAGTGTGTGTGTAGTTATCACAGGAAGGAGGGAGGAGTGGGGAGGGCCAGGATGAGGAGATGGGGTGTGCTAAGTAATTGTAAGTAAAAAGTAGTTTTAGAGTCTTTGAAATCAGACAGAGGTGGTTGTCAGTTTGGGCAGAATCACCTATCAGCTGTCAGTCTTTGGGCAAATTATTCTATTTCCCTGAAACTCAATTTTTGTTTGTTTGTTGTTTGTTTATTTGTTTTTTAGAAGAATTCTCGATACTGACCACCTCAGGTCAAATAAAAATGTTAACCCTTTATGTTACAATCATATTCAGCCTTCATGGTGACTGTTAAGTCTCAGAAAACCATACTTCAAAATACGGCACTTCGGCTCCTGAGTTTTTTGAACCAAGAAGACTTAAAGGCCTAAGAAGGAAGCCTCAGATCCAACGTCTTTCTCTGACTTTCTCCTGCCCCTTCTCTTCCTAAGTGTAGGGAGGGGCCCTCTCTGAAGTTCCTTTATCTGACTGAGGGGAAGTTCATCCAGAAGGAATGCAATACAACTGTCTTGGAGCTCTTTCCTGGAATCTGTGTTTACCAGAGAAGATTAACTCATATTGCAGAGAAGAAAACTAAAAGTCTCCACAGCCAGAACGCCATGATCAGACAAACTTTTTGCCTGTTCTTTCAACTATTTTTCTAAGGTCTGTTACTTGAGAGACTCAATTTGCATAATTTGACAACCTTTGTTCAAAGTGCAGCTCCATCCCTCACTTTCCCATAACTTACAAATTATCAACTCTTCTACAACTGGCTGCACCCCCCACTTCCCTCTCTCCATGAAGATGACATTTAGGCTTCAACTATCTGGCTCTTCTTTGAGTCTCATAATTTGTATGAATTCCAGGCACACTTGCACATTAATAAATTCTGTGCATTTTCTCCTATTTCCAGGTGATTTCAGCAAACATAAATACTTGAACCTTTAGAGAGAGAGAAAGAGAGAAAAGGGAAGTGGTAGATGAGCCAATATTAAGTATATAAAAGAAGCCCTGCATTGCTCTTACGGTTTAAAGGAAACTTTCCTTAACAATCCTGCTTGAGCCAGTTTTATAGTTATGGAAAGCAAGGCTCAGAATGCAAGTGGCTTCTTCAAGGTCACCCAGCTAGTAAATGCCTGAGCTGGGACTCTAACGCATGTCTAAGTAATTCTAATACCATTCATTGAGTCTCATATTTTGTGTGAATCCCATGCACACTTGCTTGTTAATAAATTTGTATGCTTTTTCTCCTGTTAACCTGTTTCCTGTTTGTTTCATCAAACTTAAAGACTCAAACATTTAGAAGGGGAGGGAGAAATTCCCTTCACCTCTGTAGAACCCCATTAGCCGCTATTGTTAACTTTGTTTTACAGAGAGAAAATGAAGCTCAGAGGGTTTAAATGCTTACTCAAATTTACACAGCTGATAAGTGGAGACTCTTATTCTTTAGAGAATGTTGGGCTGCTTCCCATTGTGACATGCAGTAATCATACCTGAATACCTTGTGTGGTTACAATGAGGAAGACATTAAATACTACTTATAAAATAGTTCTGTCCTTGCCTGGAACAAAGCAGGCATCCAACAGATGTTAATTCCTTTCCCTTATCTTTGCTATTTTAACACACTGGTGAAACAAATTGAAAACAACAACAACAACATGTACTTGGAAACACAGGCACTGAAGCACTCTTCTCTGAAGAACACTGTTAGTTTGGCTTTGCCATTTCTTATGCACCACTGGAGGGAAGACATACACCACTTTGCATACAAGGGTTCTCAAGGCTCTCTGTCCAAGTAACTAGGAACATCTGGGCTGGTGAAAGAGCACAGTGGAAACCAGGTGTGTCATCAGGATGTCTCAGGGAAGCAGACGGTCGTTGTCTTTTGATACTGTAGCTTCTTCTAAAATCCAATGCCCACAACGATCTGGTGCAATTTTTATGAGCTGTGCACTCAGCCATGTCCAGAAACACTAGAGCTTTCCCCAGGGATATATTAGCAAAACAACTTACCCCTCTTCTTGCACCTCCCAAGGTGTAGTAGTCCCCTCCCCGCTGCAGGAGAGCTTCAGTGTCACTGAGAACAGCTTCTGTTCAAAAGATAGTCCCTGGGGCCTGAACTAAACACTGGAGTCCACGCCTGTCAGAATGAAGACAGACAGCTCACCAGATCAAGCTGCACCCCGGGTTCCTCTCACACTTTCAGTGGAAAAAAAAATGTAATTCTGGCCTGTTGAGAAATAATCATCTAGATTTTCTTAAAAGAGAGAGGGAACGATGAGCAAAGCATTCAGAGAAATGGTGATAGAGTAATCATAGCCAATATTACATTGAAGCTATATTGTCCACCAACCCCATTAACATAAAATACTGCTCCTTCTCTTTGTCCTAGTGGGAGACCAGGCCATTTCAGAGCAGACTATTGGATTTGTTGTTCTTATACTATTTCCATGCCTTTTTGTTGTTGTTGTTAATAAAAAACCCTTTTGGTAATCAATCCCTGACTCTCACTCTCCTTCTGCTTCTCTCGAAGATGTTTCCAATTCTGGGCAGAAGATTAGTGGCCAGGAATAGAGAGGGAAAGAAAGAGGGGTGGGAGGAGGATATGGTAGATGAGCTAACATTAAGTGCATAAAAGATGCCCTGCACTGTTCTTAAGGCTTAAAGGAAACTTCTCTTAACAACCCTGGGAGGCAGCTAGGATTGAGCCAGTTTTACAGTTATGAAAAGCAAGATTCAGAATGTAAGCAACTTCTTCAAGGTCACTCAGCTAGTAAATGCCTTGGCTGGGAGTTTAACCCAAGTCCAACTAATTCTAATGCCCAGGCCAGGAGCCTGCTAAAGAATGTCTGTCTTAGAATTATCCCCCACTTTGGGAACTTGTGTTTATGTCTCTCTCAACCCAGACACCTATCTGTGCTCACTTCATTCAGTCACTATTTTAAGTACTTTATAAATATTAACTCATCGAATCCTTAACCTTATAAAGTGGGTATAATGATCATCCCTTATTTTAGTGTAGAGATCACTGATGTGCAAAGAAGTTAAGCACCTTAACCAAAGTCACACAGCCAGCAGATGCCTTCCCTTGGGTCCTGTTGTCCCAGCGACTCAGTCTCCTCCACTCTTTACACTTTCTGAGATTTGCCAGCATCTTTTTCCTTGACTGGCCTTTCTCACTATGACTTTTGACTTCCCTGATCTTTAGTCACGCTTGCAGCCCAGGATGTTTCTGGCCACCCTGAATACCCACGTGGCTGTCCAACTCATTTCAATGTGATTGACAAATATTTGTCAAGTGCCACTTTTGCCTTTAGCATTGGAAACACATCTCTGAAAAAAATAAATATGGCCCCTGCATGCACAGAGCTTATAGTTTAATTAAAGACACAAATGATGAAGGAGGCAGCAAGGAGGAGCTGTGCTAGGTGCTGTAGAGAACAGAGGAAAGGGAATTAAAGGAAAGGATGGACCTTCCCAGAGGAATGAAATGTAATTCCTGGCAGAACAATTTTCTTTAGTGGGAATTCTTAGGAATAAGGCTATTTTGCAACCAAACTTTAAAACACACCATGAGAAGTAGCCTGTAAGAAAGTCAGGATCTAATAGAGCAACTCAGGAGGGATGTTGAACTACACCTAACCAGGGCCTGTCCCAGGCCTGTGCTTTGTTGAAAGTAGATCTGTCTCTGACAGCAGACCACAGAGTTCTTCAATAGACAGCAGTGGCCAAAGAGGAATGTGGTGTTCAGCTGGGCCACTGAATAGATTCTTAACAATGGGAACAGCACGTTTTTAGTAAAAGTTCTGCATTTAAGAAAAGACAACAGTAGATGCTGGCCTGAGGGACCCAGGACTAATATTGAGCCCAGTAGCGAGTGTGGCCCTGGATGGGTAACACATCAATACCAAGGGTGTCCCACTGTGTTGCTCACTGCAGGGCCCTAAACATGGGTACACACAAGGCAGGAGAGTGGAAAGATGGAATACGTGTGTTTTGGTGGAAGGAAGGAACAGGCTCAAGGGAGGTTCAATGAATATTCATTCATTCAATATTATCCATTTCCCAATATGGACACTATTTCATTATGTCTATACCAGCTTTAGGAGGTTAACCCCATTTCCACAGACATGCAAGTAGGATCCAAGAAATTAGAAACTGCCAAAGATCACACAGACTTTATTTGACTCTAAATCTACTCTGTTCCATTACATCAAAGCTGCTTCTCTTTGGAATCTCCCAGAAGGAGTCTCAGTTTTAATTTAAGAGGTTACTCCTCTGTTTTTGAGATACACCTACCCGGGGTTAGTGAGTGAGGGGCGTGGAAGTGATGCATTAGCTCATAGCTATATGACCCATGATTAGGGAAAATTAAGGAGGGAAAACATTGAATCGAAAGAGAACTCTTATCACTCCCCTGACAAGTCACTTCATACATGCCACTAATTCTGTGTGTTGATCACAGAGGAGTCCAATCTCAGGACAGGGTTAGTTGATAAAGTCATCATAGGGATCACTGAGTCAAAACCGTCTTTGAACATCTCCAAACTGCTCCCTTATAGCCAGGGCACTGTCATCGTGCAGAAAGCGTGACATTGGCGTTTTGTTGTTAGCAGACATTTCTCTGCATCTTTGCTTGGGCACCAGATGAAGTTATTTGTTTGTGTTTCAGGATCACGTTGCATAATACATATGTACTGTATCTTTAAGGACTAGACTCATTTTCCATTCAAGGAGGAGAGATGCTGACACTTTGAGAGGCTATGGGAATGTAGAAATTTAGGGCTTAGCAAATTTAAGCCTCCCATTCACTCTGACTCCAAGTTAGAAATGCCACACTATTTCAGTCATTCTTGGGTGTTCTCTTACTGGTACTCCCTCTCCCAGCCTCTTCTCACCCCTCCTTTCCTACATCAATGAGGTTGCATAAATCAAAGCATATATACTGCAATTCCACTGTATTCACATGAGAAGACGAGTCCTTCGGCATGCAAATTCAAAATAACTGGTCATCGAAGACTCTTTCCAATTTTAGCTCTGGAAGGCATGTGTTTTCTCTGTTCGAAAACAGTTGCTTCTGGTACTTAGGGAATTGATAAGCCTTCCAATAAATCAATGAACCCAGGCTGTAAATGCCATCCAGCTCCCTATACCATGAACCCTAGCACCTGGGAGCCCCAGTGTGCTGGACAACTGGCCTCTTCTGTGCTTGCTGGTTCCCAGATTCCCTGGAGAGGACAGACCTTGAATGAGGAAGCAACAGTTTCTCTTTTGGCTTAAGAGTCACCTCATTGAATCAACAAAGGAACAAATAATGTCAATATCATTTGAAGCAGGATTTGGCTTGCTAATTAACTGAATTTAGATTCTTCAATATTTATTCAGTTTTCAATGTGTCTTGTGTGTGAAGTTTGCAGCACTGTTACTCTTTGAAGGTAAATTTCTGGAGGCCATGCACAATGCATTCCCCTCATTTTGTGTAATGTTAAAAGAAGACATATGGAGCAATACAGTACATTCACGGTCATGCCTGCAGAAGACAATTATTGCAAGGTCTTCCACAACAGGATGTAATTATAAGCAGTGATGTCTTACAAGAGCACCCAGTCTTCAGAAATAAAAGGTTATTTAATCTCTCATGGCTCCAGATTGAATGTGTGTGTGTGGAGGGGGATGGGCATTGGCACAATGTTTTTTATAGCCTTGCATGTGGACTAGACTATAGAAAGGGCTCAACTAATGGTGGTTGAATGAATAAATGGAAATCAGATCATTAAGAGGGAAGTTGGTAAATTAGGGGATTATCTGATCGATATTTGATGTCCAGCCATAACCAGAGCTTTTCCGGGTTGTTTTACACCTGTGTATCATTCAGGCTTGACTGCAGTGAATGGCCATTCCATTGAGTGCCCTCATTCTTCTGTCTGGGTCTGCTCCTCTGCCCACAGCAGAAGCAAATGAGCTTCAGTCTCTTAAGAGTGAGTAATAAACACACAGCCTGTCGAGCTTCAGCTGGGGTTATAGATGGAAAATGGCTTGATGAATTGTCCTCGCATGAGTGATAAACGTGTATATCAGAAAGTAAATCTAGTGGAAAAGAAAATCTATCCACAACTTGCACTTGCAGTTGGGAGACTTATATTGACAGTAAAGATTCATTTTCTTAATTTTGAGTAACTCTGAGTCTCCTTACACTTATTTTCCCTTCTACCCTCCAAAAAGTTGGCATTAGCTATTTATTAAGGACAGTAACACCATTTTGCACTTTCAAATCACATTTTCATTTTTGAAACTCAAACATCTTACATATACCTAAATCAGATGCCCTAAGGAAATGTTATTTGGCATTAATGACAACAAAACAGAGGTTGATTTTTTTTTTAACTGGGTTCACCCAGCAGTACTGAAATGGAACTCAGGATTTCAAGCAGTAATAATACCATGTATTATATTTATACTATGTACCTGGCACATTCCTATTATTTACTTTACGCACAAAGATTGCATGAGAAAGTATTTTCTCCATTTCAGAGTAAAGGAATCTATGGCTTAAATTTTTATAACTTGCCAAGAATTATACATCTAGTAAGTGCCAGAGTAGGAACTTGAACTCAGGTTTCTGAGACTACAAACCTCGTGTCTTTGTCATTAAATATTACACTGTCTCTCCAAACCATGGAAAGATAGTTTACTGGTGTGGAGGAAGAGGCCATATAATACACATTTTATCAGACTCCGTGTGGGCTCCTCCACACATGGGGGTGTCGCTTTTCAGAGTAAGCAGCATTAGTCTTTCTTGTGGGGGTCATCCTTGTTCTCCCAAGGAGAGATTGTTGTACAACAACAACAACAACGATCTCTCCAAACACAATCTGTTGTGGTAGACAGGATAATGTCCCTTCCCATGACCAAAGATGTCCATATTCTAATTCCTAAAACCTGTGAATATGTTATTAATATCTTCCATGGCACAAGGGAATTAAAGTTGCTAATCAGTTGATCTTAAAACAGGGACCATATGTAGGTCATCCAGGTGGGCCCAAGGTAATCACAGTGTCCTTAATAGTGGAAGGGGGAGGAAGAAGAAGGAGAACAAGGATGACCCCACAAGGAAGACTCAGCCTAATGCTGCTCACTCTGAAAAGCAACACCCCCATGTGTGGAGGAGCCCACAAGCCAAGGAAAGCAGGGTGGTCTTTAGAAGCTGGAAAAGGCAAGGGAAGAGATTATTCCTTAAAGCCTTCAGGAAGAGATTTACCCTCCTGATACTTTGATTTTATCCAGAGAGACTGTGTTGGACTTCTAAGCTACAGAACTAGAACTCTAAAGATAATAAATTTGTGTTGTTTAAAGCCATGAAATTTGTGGTAATTTATTATAGCAGCAATAGAAAAGCAATATGAGAATCAACGGGGCTTAAAAACAAAGGGAAAGCAAACACACAAATGAGAAAAAATAGCCCCCCAAAATAAAAACCCAATCAAACAAGCAATGGTTGCTTCCAAAGGTGCGCTATCTTGGTGGTCTCCACTGTAGTTCACTGGTAAGGCTTACTTGGAAAGGAGATGACAGTGGCTTTAAAACTTTAGTATGCATTAGATCAAAGAGGGCTTGATTAAAACACAGATTGCTGGAGAATCAGCCCCAGAATTTCTGATGCAATAGCTCTTGGATGAGGACCAAGAATATGCATTTGAAATAAGTTGCTAGGTGATGCCAAAGACAAAAGACTATACTTTGAGAACCAATCATGTAAGCAATAATTTTGGGGAGGGTGATCTAGGCTATTTGCTCCTTAAGGTTGTTGATTTCAATTCAAAAAACTATTGAACTATTTTGAGAACAGCAGTGAATCAGGAGACCCATTTTTCCAAAACTGCCATAGCTTCCAGAATTCTAGAGCATGGAAAGACACAACTTCTTTATGATTTTGCCTGTTGACACTCAATCTCCTTCAACAGAGATAATCCATCTAGCAAGTCACCTGTCCACCATGGTGCTTTTCTATTCTCTCTGCCTTTGGCCATGATTAACAAGAGATGCTTTAAAGAAAGAAACAGGATCATCATACTTTCTGAGGGCCCACCCCACATTTGTTTATATAATAGCTTGGCATTGTTTTCCTCACTGTTCTAGGACCTGGAAACATAAGACTCATAGAGAATTTATAAATTTTTCAAAGGTATGGAGACTGTGCTCTGCCTACATTGTGTGCTTGGTGTTGTGCCATTCCTCTAGTGCTTGTTCAGTGATTCAAAACCCCTGGAGCACCGTTACCAACTGTTTGGTTAAAGCAGAATTGAACGCTCAGCTATGTCCCTTAATTCAGCCCAGCCCCATGGATGCACTGTGACACTTGAGAAGTATTTTCATTTTCTTTGCTGATCATTTTCATTTGTTTTCACTTTTGGGGATAAGATTTATAATATCTTAACATTTGATCCCATGAAGCTTCTCTGTAGATATTAGAAAACAGCGAAACCAAGACTTCAGCACCATTAGCTCCAGGTTGCAAAATGGCAGCTTACAAAGTGAACTGGTTTGGTCTGCTAAGGGCTTTAATTGGATGCCAATATTTAAAAATTGGGGCGATTTAACACGTACACCAGACTGTTGGCTTCTCTGGAAAAGCTGACAACGCTAGACCCTGCATAATCGCAGTCCAGTGGGAACCGAGTGGTCACTATCCCTTTAGTTGGAGCCTGTACTGTCTAATTTGCCACTTGGCCTGCTTCAGCCAGGCACATTACCTATCTGACTCCTATAGAAATTTGAGGTTGCAACCTCTGTTGGCGATGTGTTTATTCACCTCTGCCTATGCTCCAAATTTTCCAAGGTCTCAGCTGGCCCATGCCAACCTTGTCATGCCAAACACAGCAAAGGCTCCAGCTCACACTGTCAGTCACAACCAACCCAAAGCTAACCACCCTGATACCCAAGGGACACACATGGCCCACTGGCATTTCCTCAAGGGAAACCACAGTCCCTAGAATCTGCTAACACATCCTTTCTCTGTCAGGGGGCTCTGAGCATAAACAAGCTGACCTGGAATTTGGAAGACATTGGGAAGCCTCACTGACCATCTCTACCTCTTGGCTTTGATTCCTCCAACAGAATGTCAGGAAGAAAACAGGCGTTGGATCTCAATGATCGAAGACACTATGTGCAGCTGGACTTCTGAGCAATTTAACAGAAGACTGGACTATGTCATTGAAGCTGCCAAACCCCCATGCTGCAATTGATAACTAATATTATAGATGAAGACAGAGGAATAATTTCTTACTGACCTGAGCTGGCAATCAGTCAATGCCTTGGAAGATGACAACTGGCTTATGTTATGAGAGATACCCCAGTGCTCACAGGTATGCCTGATGCCTGTCAAACTCACTGTGCTGAGCAATTTGCCTTGATAAGAGTCTACAGAAGCCAGTATTGCAGGCTAATTATAAGTTAGAGAGGAAACATATCTCCCTTCAGTTTGAATGTCTCTGTCTTTAATTTTAAAGAGCCCTTCTCTCCTTGAGAGTATGGGGGTGGGGGCAGGAAGGGATCTCTCCTGTGGTTTGTCACTCCCAAGAGCACCATCTATATCATATCTTACTTTTTTTCTTGCCTTACTAAAAAGGACACTCACTTTTTTCATCTTCCCTCACAGAGAAGCTTGCTGCACAGTTTTGTTGGCTGTCCCTGCCCTTCTGTGGCCCTTTCCTATTTCTGCCTTCTTAAAAAAAAAACATAAATCTCTAACACCGAAGATTGTTTGTTCTGAAGGGACCTTTGCCAAAAGAGGGTTTAGGGTTCTTTCACTTGTTTATTTTTCATTAAAGAGAACTGCATTTGACTCACTTCTAATATTTATTTAAATAGATGGGGCACCCCAGGGAAAGGAAGGGAGAAGGCTTGCAAAGAGGACTGCAGGGTCTCTCTGCACAGGGATGCTTGTTGGGTTAGCCCTGCAGGGAGATGGAAGGAAATGCTATTACAACTATTAGATAAAACAGCATGCCAGACAAGGAGCCTTTCAGTGAGCTCCCCTTGTCTTTAAAATAGATCCTGTCCAATGTGTGGCTCAGAAGTAAATTAAGTCTGGAGAGAGATGCTCTCATAAAAAAAGGAAGAGTGTTGTTTTTAAGAAAACTTTGAGACGTTTATTGCGGCTATTAAGGAACAGTCTGAATGTTTTGGTTGATGTACTTCATTACAACTGCTGGAATTTTAGGTATGCCCATTTTTAGAGTTTGGTTGAAAAAGAAAAAGAAAAACAACAAAAAAAGAGAGCAGCCCTTGACATCAGGAACATGACCTGGCACTCATGGCTGGATCTTGTCTCCTGTTGGACATGAGCAATGTTGCAGAATACCAATCTCAGACAAGGTCACCCTGAGACCATGATAAACTGTGACAAAACAAGGCCACTTCTTAATCTGTGCACAGAAAAAACAAAGGCAATGCTTCACTCACAAAATACCAAAGAGTTCCAGTGATTGCTACTTCTTTACCATTTACAGCTTTATCCTCATGCTAGTCTTTCTCCATATGGATAGGATTTCACTGAGATACCCATTTTTAGAATTGCCCCTGCTTTCTGACAATATCCCCTCAAAAGCAAACCAAGCTTTCTTAGATCATCCCCCAAATTACCCGACCAAAATCAAAATTCTTTAATAAGTTTTTCCAACACCTTTTAGCTGAGACATTACGGTTCCCCATAGTGTGTGTTTCCCCACCTGCAACAAATAAGAAATGCAACTCGTGGGTTTCTGATGGTCTTTGGCTAGAAGCCTTAAGAGTATAATTGTTTTCCAGAGATAGATGCCAATTCCACAGTTAAAATTCCAAAGGCTTTCTGTGGCCTTCAAGATACCCCTTGGCAGGTATGTGAAGGTCTGGGGGATTTGGCCTTCCCTATTTCCTACCTCTTAACTACCTTATGGGTAAGTTCAGGTCTATAACTTATCTTTTACTCCTTGTAGTGGGTTAAATGCTGGCTTCTCAGAAGACATGCCAGGAATATGTGAATGTGACCTTCTTTGCAACAAAGATCTTTGCAGGTATAATTAAGAATACTGGATTATCTAGGTGGGCCCTTAATCCAGTGACAAGTGTCCTTAGAAGAAGAGAAGATACAGGCAGAAACACAGAGGAGATGGCAATGTGAAGACAGAGGCAGACATGGGAGGCTTCGTGTTTACTAGCCACCAGAAGCTGGAAGAGAGGCAGGGAAGGGACTGGCTCGCAGAATCTCCAGAAGGAACCAACCTTGCTGACACCTTGATTTGGGACTTCTGGCCTCTAGCACTGTAAGAAAAGATAATAAATATCTTTGTTTTAATCTACCAAGACAATGGTAATTTGTGTATGAGAAAACTGCTACACTTCTTCTCTAGCTACACAGAAATACTTGTTTGTGCATGTAATCTCTCAGCCAGAAATGCTTTTTTTTTCCTCCTTCTTGTCTTCCTACCTCCTATTTGTCTTTAAAACTCAGTTCAAAAGTCATCTCTCCTGAGAAGTTTTCTTGGACCTGCCCCAGTCTGATTTTTGTGCCCGCTCTTGTGTTTCCATAACAACCTGTGTTTTCTTCTATCCGGGCTATTCTACTCCCCTATTATAATCCTGATTCACCTGTTCGTCAACCTACCTAGGCTGGGACACCTTGAGGGTAGGGGCCATGATCGGTTAATGTGTACAAAGTTACAGTTAGGAAGAGTAAATTCTGATGTTTTATTGCACAGTAGGGTGACTATGGTTAACAATATGGTATTATGTATTTCAAAATAGCTAGAAGACAAGATTTTAAATGTTCTCACCAGAAAGAAATGATAAATGTATGAGGTGATAGGTATGTTAAACACCCTGGGTTGATTTTTACATAATGTATACATGTATCAAAACATTGTACTGTACCCCATAAATATGTACAATTTATACATTTATATGTCCAGTGCCCAGCACATAATGAATGTGTGCAGAATGGATCATTTCTTTTGTTCAGAGAGTTGTTTCAAGCTTCTTCATCCTTAAAGCAATCTTTTTAAAACATCATTTTTTACACATTTGAGGGGATACAGACCATACTAGGAGAACATGAAATATCGCCAGAAGCCTGGATAGACTGCTTTTGTTCATCAGAATAGTAATTGTTTAATATGAACCTTGGAAAAATTTTCCCTCCCCTTCTCACTGCCCCCTACCCACGCCTAAGATCCATTTCTAAGGGTTTTGCCTGTTTTGACAGAAATTTGAAAGAAGAAAAGACAGACTCCAGAAAACAACAAGACACTGAGAGGTAAAGAGAGGAGTACTTGGACTTCAGAAAGGCACCAAACAAGAATAGCAGGAACAAGGAACAGGCAGGGGAGGGGCAGGAGACTGTGTCCATGTGCAACCACAGAGTAAAGAGAGACAGAGTAAATGTCCTCTTTCTTCAATAGGTGGCTTTTAAAAAATATATATATGTAAAAAAATAAATTAAAAAATATATATTTTTACAAGAAGGTATGCAATTACAATAAGGAATTTTGTGACAACTCATTAATTCAGCATTATCTTACTCATCTTCTCTCTAGTTTTTATGGGTAGCATCAAGGGGGGGGAGGTGAGCAAAGCCAAAATGGTTTTAAGTGATACTCAAATAGCAAGGCTAGACCAGTATGGATGAGACTTGAATCAGAGAGAAAAATAAATAGTGCTGAGATCACATTTTTAATAACATCTATTCATATAGACACTGCCCTGTCCTAGAAGGCTTTGAGGCAGACTGTAAAATAGCACAGGAAGTCTGTCCAAGACCTCATTGCTTTGAGCAAGCAAAGTGCCAAGAGTCAACAGAGAGGCAGAATAGCAGTGTGAGTAGGAACATGGGTTCCAGACTGCTGGGTTTAAACCTGTCACTATCACTTTCTAACTGGACGATCTTGGGTGTGTTATTTAGTCTTCTCGATGTCTCAGCTTGATCAGATAATGGATAAAATATGGATAATTCACAGGGTCACTTTACAGGCAAAATGAGTTAATATACATTGAACACTTAGAAAATGCCTGGCTTAGGAACTGTGGATGGGAAACGTAAAAACAATGAGAGAGGAATCATTATATTACTTTCATCCTTACACTGTCCTTCAGGAACTTCCCCCAGTTTACAGATAGAGCAACTTACACTTAAAGAACAGGTAACCTACCCAGGGGTTAGTTAAAAAGTGGCTGTGATTGGATGTGAATCCAATTTCCACTGGCTCCAAAACCAAGCTCTTTTCATGACCCTGCTCCAACTCTACGATTTGTACTCATTCTCCGCTAGAGCTAACATCACTGAGTTTTTGCAAGATGCAATGACATAGTCATTGATCACATACACTTACAGGTTTCTAGGCTCTCTGTGCTTCTCTTTCTTCACTTTACTCCTCCCTTCTTTCTATACAGAGTCCAATGTATGGCACAACTCTAGGAGAGGTCATAGATGGACCTTATGTTTCCTTCCTCTTGTTCTCTAAATTTCAAGTCTTTAGGCAAAACCCCCAAGGGAAAGATGCCACAAAACTAAAATGCATAATCCTCCCACCAGACACATTTTGGCAAAGCTAGCTGATCGACTGCTCATTTAGAGCACAGGACCACCATGTGTAACAGATGGCTGTGTAGAAGGTATCACTTTCCATCTATAATCACATTGCACTCTTGATAGCACTCTGACATGCAACTAAATGTGCAACGTCCATTCTGGACATATACCATGCACCTTTTATAGCCTTGTTATAGGGGAACCCCTAACTCAGCACTGCAAACCTGCCTTAGAAGTCTCTGTGTGTCTTGCAGAAACCGGCAGCTCCTAAGTTGGACAGACCAGGTCTTAAATCCTTGGTGTCACCACTTAGAAGCTGTGCAATTTTACCTCTGTGAGCAGTCCTGAGTGATACCTTATACCACATGATTGCTCTGAGGATTAAAGATGATAAAGTATCCAGACTGCCTGGTAAATACAATGTGCTCAATGTGTCACAGGTATTAATTCAATTAATTACAAAAAGGTATAATAAGGCCTACTACTAGAAATCCAAAATAAACATTCCCAAGACCAACTGGGGAGAGGAGAGAAAAAATAAAATAAACAAAAACTAAAAGTAGGATAAGAAAAGCTTCCTCCCATCCTCTAAGCATAAAGCACCAACCTTTCACTCCAGAGGTTTCAATAATGAATTTCTATTTTAATTGATGTTGCAACCGATGCATGCTTTGCACTCACAACACACTCGTTCTCTCGGTGATGCCGTGCGAGGAGAAGGAGCTTTTAAATCCATCCGTGAGCATAATGAACTCCAATTTTTCTTTGACAAGGGCAAAATTACAAACGTGCTTTTCACTTCCAGACAATTAATTAATTTGTTTACATGATTTCTTTGCTTTGTTTTGTTTCATAATTCTTTCCTCTCCACTTGCCTAATCTCAAGAGTTGATTATTCACTTTTTCAGGTGTTCCTCTAGGGTACAACAGAGTGTAATTTAAGAGGCATTCTCAGCTTTAATGAAATTCAGATTAGGGGATGAAGGAATAAAATACACCTAAAAAATAGTGCAAGATGACAGTTTTCACAGGTAAATATTATATTCTTCCTTTAAATGTAAGAGTGCCTGTCATGGAGCATTTCTATTATCAATGTCTAAAAAGGAACCAACACTTTTTCCATAGTGTCTGGCCACAGGAAAATTCGTGGTGCAGTGTATGTTCAGCAACTTGAACTGCCATACAGGATCCCAGAGTTTTCATCTTTCTGATATTCAAGGACATTTCCTGATTCATTCTCATATAAATTATGTTTTTATCTAAATGACCATTACCACATTTTGGTTATACATTCATATCTCCAGGTTTTCAACTGCTAAAGAGCCACTCTTGGCAGGCAAGGTCTTTTCCAGGATTTTTTCTTTTTCTTGGTTTGTTTTTGTATTTTTGTTTGGTTTTGGTTTTGTTTTTTAAACCTTGCCATGTTTTTGATTGATCTGGGGCTCTCCCATAAATCTGTGTTTTTAAACTCTGAATAGAATTCACACTGGCTCCCGTAGGAGAGTTTCATTTTAAAGAACTAGCACAAAAAGCCATGCAAAGTTCTGATCTCTGCGTCATTCAAAGGGTTCAAATAGAGTTTAGAGAGGCTGTGTTTGAACATTCCCTTGGTTTGTTCTATAGATACAGTGCCTCCTCTGTGCTAGATTCTGTATTGAGCACTTTAGATACAAAACTTCTTTACATTTATTAAGTTGATGTGCTTGTCAATCTTAGAGTCTTCATGCCCAATACCCCCTTGCATTGAAGCAACCATAAATAACTCTTTATACAAAAACATCTTATTTTGTACCATGATATGTCCCATATTGGCCACAAATTGGGCAGCTGACCCAAGTATGCCCATGACATTCATGCCCATGGCCATAGGTGACTTCCGTAAGCTTCAAAGTTTTCATTCGTAGTATGATGCAACTGCAATTGCTGATCTCTCAGCTCTCTTCCATTTTATAATCCTTTTAAATTTTCTCAGCAAAAGATAGAAAAGAATAGAAAGAAGAACCCAAGAGTCTGCAATTCTAGATGTTAACTTAGAGTAAAAAAACAACGTATTCAAAGTAAGGAGCACACTTGCAAATTAAGTACATGCATTAGATCTTAATTACTACAAGTTATTATCAATTACTATTAATTACTATGAAGCATTAAGTAAGCTGAGGATTTTTACTTAAGCAGTTTCTTCAGCTATGACTAATGAAAATGGACTCTGATTATCTTTCCATCCTTTAGCCTCTTTTAACATGTGTGCTCATTATTAGTTATTCATAGGATGTCCACATTATTTTAATATTAATAAATGCAATTTATTATTGCTCTGCAACAAACTAATTTGGAGGGTGAAGAGGTTTATGTGTTTTTGAAGCTTACCCAAGATAAACAATATGCCAACACTTTTTAGATAGAACACTGGAGTTGGTTGGAGGATTTTTATGGTTTTTTAGATGCCAAAATACTCCTACATGAATGTGGAATCACCTGTCAAATTAAAGAGGTGGTGACACAATAGATAATGTGTTTTCAGAGATAACACCATAACTTTCACTACCAAATAGGGGATCTGAGCTGAACCAAGCTAAGCTCTTAAAACTCAAAATCATACCTCTTCTGCATAATTGTTAGTAGTCAGAAAGCCATTTTCTTTAGATTTTTGGTGGTGGGATTAGAGGATGACACTTTATGCTGAATGAAACAAAAATATCAAGCTGAGAATTCTCCACCAGCCTGTTAAAAGGTACCATTTAAGAGCCCAGAGTTGGATGGCTTGCTTTAATACAAGCCTTACCACTACCTAGTTAGGCAATCATGAGCAAGTTCCTTAAATTCTCTCTCTCAGTTTTTTCACCTATTAAATGGGGATAATAAGAATATACACCTGATAGTGGTTTTGTGAAAATTAATAAGTAAATATATGCAAAACATAGTATATATAGTACACACTTGATAAGAGATTATTAAAATTTAGTTTCTTGTGATGAATAAATATTGGGTTTATCTAATTGAGACACCCCATACTTCAGCAGAGTTGAGTGGCAAATTTTCCTGTTTTCTCTCTTTATCATGACAATTCAGAAATAGAATTCAGGCTCCTAACTGGAAAGATTTTGAGGGTTGCTTAGAAACCCTCCCCTACTGCCAAAGAAACAGTCTACCCAAAGGAGACATATTGAGATATGCAGAAGTGCCTCAAATGCACATTTATTTATTAATTCAACAAATGTTTTATTTGCTCACAGTTGTCAATCATTGCAACAGCTCCTTCTCAATTTTATGTGAAAATAATGACACACTTGGAAAAGGACTCAGGTGTAGAGGTGGTTACGTTGGTGCACCTGTATACCCAAACCTGCAGTGCTTCTCTATTTTCTTCACATCATGGAGCACACAGAAGATGATACTCTTAGTACATGCATAGGGTAAGCAGTCAAGGCTGCTCATGATGGATGATGACTTGTCTAGAGGCTCTGGTCTCCCATCTCAGAAAACCATCTTAGGCTGAGGGGATTGATATCTCAGCATTCTGTGTCTTGTGCTGACGTGTACTGACTTGGAAGTTCTGACTTTAGAGGCCTTCATGAAGGTCCAAGGCATGTAGTATAGGGCCCCAAGAAAGAGAAAACTTTGATATTTCTCATTTTCCTCTTAAACTAGCGTAGTAGTTTTATAACTTACAGTTTCTAAATATTAAAATTGATGATTTATATAATCTAATTAAAATATTAGTAGACCTTCTTGTTGCAATAGTCAGGATAGGCTAGGCTGTGCTGCACTAACAAATTAAGTATCTGTAAGTTACACACACACACACACACACACACACACACGGGCACGCACACTTATCTCATGCTTTCATAAACACTATAAATTCTAATGTGGGTTGGTGCCCTACCTCCATCTTATGCAAGACACTCTAGAACATAAAACTTCCAAAGCACAGAAGAGAGAGGGCAGGGAAAGAGAGAGAGAGATGGAAGAAAGAGGGAGGTGACTCTAAACTGCCTCAGTCCAGAAGTGACACATTTTACTTCTGATCACAGACCATTGGTCAGAATTTGCTCCAAATATAACAGCAATAGAGGCTGGTAAATATACAAGAACACACAGATAATTAGCGAGCACATTTCTGTCCCAGGTGATCAAAGGACTCTCAATTTTTAGATCGCAGATTACTGTCTATTACCTTAGTACCTTATGTTGCTTTTCTCTCAGCAAATTAAATCTCAAACTAACAGAGACTCAACAGGTGTCCACTATGTGCAAAGCATTATAAGATAAATATATCTAGTTATTTATCCCCCAAAACAGTATTAAACTAGAAATCATGGCCTGAACCCATCTCACAGCTAGAGTGAGAAATCCTTGGTGGTTTTACTGATTATACTAACGATGATACCCTAGACATACACGATCTTAGCATTTTCTTAATTCTAAATTCATATTGCTTTTTCTTTGATCTTATTGGTGTTTGTCAAACCTCAATGTCACATTTTCTGTGAAATGTCATCAATGTTTTGCTCTTCCCATAAGTATGCTTTATGTAATTAACATAGTCTAAACATCTTACAACTCTACTCTTACTCACCCTTTCCCTACCTGGATATTGTGACATTTCATATTGCTCTGTTATTAACAGTTATATATCAATGTCCTAGCCTTCCCTCATTAAGCTAATTTAAATTAATTTTGCAAGGTGAAAAATGATCAAATACTTTAATTAAAGGTCACATCTAAGACAACAAACCCCATATCCTCCATTGAACAAAATGCTCTTATGGATCAACTATAGACTTCTTAGAGATCACATGGGGCAGTTATACCCTTGGTTTCTACAAAGCTCAAAAATTAGGGTATGAGCATAAAATGAGCTGAACTGAAGCAATGGGACTTTACCACTTCAAAGAGTACTGGGAAGGAGGATGAGTACAGCTAATTAAGCTGGTATTTAAATACAATTGCAATAAATGGGACTGGAGGGTTCAATTCTTATCTATCCAAGCTCTCAGAGCAAATGTTAGGATACTGCAACATTTCTATTGGGAGATAAGAAGAAATGGGGCCCAGAGAGAGAAAACGTTAATGAAGATATTTCTTCATGGTTCTGTGAGATAAACAGACCAAATCTAAGGGCAGCTCATTTTAGAGGGCCAGCTTTTGTTTGTGTCATTTCTATATTACCCATCCATTCAAGAAAAAAGGGGCACATTGAGTGATTTCATAGTGCTATACCTATATATCCCATTTTCTGTTCTAAAAAGAGTACCAGCAAAGGATTATTCTGCTCGCAGGTGGAAAACTGCTGACTCTGTACAAGAGGGAGGGGCAATCCCATTTCCCTTCTTTGATTTCACGCTAGTAGTTTCATTTGCTTTATTTCTTTTCTTCAATCACAGCTAAAATTTTGAATCTGTTCAAAAAATATTCTTTATGTAAATAATATTTATGTAAATATTCTTTATTTTATTAATAAACACGGAAAAAGAGGAAGAAAAATAAAGACAGACACTCTGTCTTCAGATTCGAATACAGAGATCAGAGAACACAAGGAGAGGGAGAAGGCTGCATGGCCAGTTAGAGACAGCATAGAAAGAACATTCCCTTCATGTCTTTGTCCAGGAGCCCTCTGAAGCATCCTTTCATAGGTCCCTGTGTATCCGTTCATGCCTACACACCCACCACCCACCCTGCACACAACCCAGACCAAAATATTATTAACATTTTTTAAATTGAAATTTAAATAAAAATCATACCATGTCATTTCTTATAGAAAATTTCATTTTGCTTTGCTTTTTTATTGTTGATCTAAATAAAGCCTACTTTTAAATTTGAGTATGTGGATGCTGTTGCTTCTTCTACACTAGACTTCTCATAATTATACAAGAGCTCTCTGGGCACATAATTATAGAGGGGACTCTGGGCAAGTGTTTGTGGGTTTTAGGATGTGCAACTGCTTCTGTTTACACTTAGAGATGCTAATGAAACGAACGGCTACTTTTTAAAGGTATATTCAAGGTATTTTTAGGTATTTCCAAGTATTTTCTCCTCCCACCTCTACCCTGGACTACAGATAATAAACCATGAAAAATGCAGTTTTAAAGCAGAATGGAATGCAATGAAGTGAATGTAGGTAATTAGAAACCAAACAATTAGTTACTTGGAGTTCTGTTTGTTCAAACCACGAGAATAAACACAGGTTGGCAGCCTTCAACTTTGCTTGGCATGATTCTACAAACTGACAAATTAGCTTCATTTTTATTTGACTTGACTAAAGATTTAGAGGCATGAAAACTGACTCACACATACACCCCCATCAAAACTCTCTCTCTAGCCCTCGCTCCACTTTGCATCCTTTCCCACAAATACTTACCAACAAAATTTCAGAGAAATAAATTTATCTAGTGAAGTCTAATTGACTTTACACTTTTAGGGATTTTTGGAACTTTAAAGTTTATTTTGACTGCAGTTTTACACTTGGAAAATTGCCATTTTTAGTAAGATGTGTGTTTTAGTACTCATTTAACTACGTGATTTAACCATATTTTCGCTTTGCTTGCATATGCGGGGGATGGTCTCTTGAAGAAAGGGCTGTGCTAGTCACGCAATACATGTTTCCTCATTCTCAACTCTCTAGAGAGAAGTTCCAGGCTCACACACATTAAATAACTTGCTCAGGATATGATAGATAATGAGAAATGAAGTTGGAATTTAAACAGAGGTCCGAGTGACACTAAAGTGCGCTGTTTCACGATGCCACACTTATTCTTTGATGAAGGAGCTTATATCACAGGGTAAGTTGAAGAAGAAAATATTCATTCATTTTTTTCCACCATACAAAAGCACATCATGTTTAGAAAACTATCTGTAATGTCTTTTGGTGCACTTGTTTGCTAAATCATTTACTAGTCTTACTAAAAGTTTTAAGCACTATATTTTCACCATATAAATTTTAGGAAATACTGTTAAACAAAAGGAAAAGGATCAAAATCACCTGTAATCCTACTACTTACTGTTTACATTTGAGTATACTGTATATATATGTGTGTGTATATATATATATATGATCCCAGTATATATTTGGTATAGACATACTCATAGAGAGATATAACTAAATAGAATCTTTTATAACTTACTCTACTTTTTATTCCATATTTTATAAACATCTACTGATATAAATATTAGTCTAAAATGTTAAATGTACTTCTAAAATATATTGACGTACATATGTGTATTTATAGGACCAGAAAGTTGAATCTTATCCCTCTCTACCTATCATATGGGAATACTATAATAAACACAACCATTACCACATTCAACTATGATACATCTCTGCAAACCAGTTGAGTGTACTTTAATCAATCTGATATTGTTGGGCATTTATCTTCTTTTCAAATAACAATGTTCATGAGATGCTATAATAAGCATCCCTGTAACTAAATCTTTATCTACTTTCATGATTATTTCTATATGGCAAATACTCCACAACAGAATTGTTTGGTCAAATTCACTACTAGTTTAAAAGCTTTTGATATGTTTTCCCGAATTTCCTATTAAGGAGACTATAGGAATTTCTACCTCTACTAGCAATATATGGAAATGTGTTTCTCTGGATTGTTGCCAACGTCTTTATTTTTACTCCTCCTCTTACTATTACTGCTACTGTTTTAATTCTTTTAATGTGATAAGCAAAAAAAAAAAAAAGAAAAAAAAAAGAAAAAATTTAACCTACCTTTCTAATAGTATCATTTACTTTCCCTATATGATTGTTCACAATAGCTCAATATTAATATTTTTGAGCTTTCCTGCCCTAATAGTTTTTCCATGCTTTCCTTCTGCTTGGAAGGTCACTTTCTATCCACAATCTCTTCACTTCTTCAAAATTCTCTGCAAAGCCCTCTTTAACAACCATACCCAGCAGAAGTACTCTTCCTGCCTTAAATCCTAAAGGAGTTATTCTTACTACTATTTCTGATATAGCTCAGTGTACTGCCTTGTGGCAGCTCTAGTTTTGTTTCGTTTTGCTGTTTTTAGACCATTGCTTAATTTTGAGTCATGTAACTTTGCCTCGTGCTGGCTTTTAAGTTTTGGATTTTGTGGCCCATACATGTGGTAGCTATATTAGAGTGCCTTGTATTTAAAATTTAGCAAGTATTTGTTTCTTTCCCAGCATTTTTAGCTGGATATTGTTACATAGATTTGTTTCCTTGTTTATTATCTCTCTCCCTCATTATATTTTTAAACTCTAGGACAGCAGGTCTATGTCCATGCAAAATAAAGTATCTAGCACATGATAGGCACCTAATAAATATTTGATGTTGGCTGAATTGGAGGAACACATAAATTTACCATGGAAATGATTCTTCTTCTCAATTCTAATGAATACATGATCTGGAGTGAGCTTTTCAGGCCTAGATGAGGTCAATGCTAACATTGTATAGGGTGAAAAACATAGTTAGATAAATTCAATTTTTTTTTTCATCATGAACTGAGTTAACAGATACCAAGGACCAAGAGGGCTAGTATGTGTTATTTTTAGTAAAGACCCCTTGTCTTTCTTCTATCCAGCAAAAATAACTTACAACTTCAGTAGCATAGTCTAGGCCTAGGCCCGAAAATCTTCTGCAAACTATTTCCTTTCTCACAGTATCTGGACTCTGTGCCCCTTTTGAACCCATTCATAATACATTGAATTTAAGCCATTTTCCACTTTTGTAGTACTTAGAATTTCCTTTTGAGCAACATGCTCAGTTAGAAAGGTAGAAACCTCCTAATAAGCCTATACTATTCCCTGCCCAAGAAGACACTAATGTATGCCACCTTCCGTCTGTCAACCCAGCACCTCCTTCTAGCATTACACCAACTTAAAACATTGATTATATAATGAGCATGAGACAGAGACTTAAGGCAATAAAACTTAGTGTTAATAATGGGAATCTAGCAGTCAACACTACTCCTTCTCCCCACTTCACAAATCAAGCACAATGCTAAAAGGAAAATGAGCACCATATACTGCAACCAGAACACTCAAAAGCTGACCAAGAAGAGCCCTTTAGTGATATGGAAAGGGTATATTTTAGTCTGAGTCGACTGATTCATTTGTGGGGAGTGGTTGTGGTTGCATTTATTTTATGGCTGCCAACATTAATAGGTTTGCAGCAAAGGGGAAAAATAAGTTTCTCGAGTGTTCAGTTTCAGGAAGAATACAGTGGGACTCATTAAATAACATGCCGAGCACAGGAAATTCATGGATCATGGGTTAGAGATTTGTATCCCCACTGCAAGTAGGAAATAAGAAGTGGCATATTTTAAGTTTTACTGTGGAACCAAAACCAATAATTAAGTGACTATATAAAGAAAAGGAACATAGATGGTCTTCAAAAAAATTATCTGGAAACCCCTAAAGGTGATATCTAGAAGGCCTGTTTGCAGCAGGTTTTATTTTGATAAGATACTCATCAGAATTAATTTTCTTGGTCATAATTATGAATGTGACCTTTGATTTCTTTATTAACCATCAACATATTCTTTGTCCAGACCGTTTTGGGTGCTGGGAAAGTGTATAACGACAGTGTAAAATGGAGTTTTCATCCCTCAAGGGGTTTACCCTTACTTAGAGAATTAAGGTAGACAAAGTTTTCCACACTGAAAATCTGGTTATTAGTAAAGGAAGAGCTCACCAAAGGTAAATATTATGTAGTGCTGGAGGAAAGACCTTGAACCTCACTGCTTGTCTTAGGAATTTAGAAGAAAAAAAACCAACCAAATGAAGTTATTTCCACCCGAATTGCTTCTTTTATTGCAAACACAAAAGAAGTTCACTTCTCAGGTCCACTGGAAACATCATATTCAGTTTTACTTCTTAGATATCTGTCTTTCTTTGCTGAGGGGCCACAGGCAATGCAGTAAGACCTGAACTCTCATCTGCAAGACAGGTTTGTCAAGAACATTCTCATTACCAATTATTTAGACGTGCAGCTAATCAGAGCAGTTTTCCTATTCAGTCTAAGTCTCAGTAATGTCAGAAGAAATAGATGAAGCCCCCACAGGAACTAGCTCCATTGAAACTTGCAGGAACACAGATATCACTGCAGCATTTCAAGTCAAAGAGTACCACTATTTGGTGGAAGAGGCCTCCATTTTACAGAAGGATGAAAGGAATGGGACGTGAGATTCTTGAGCTGGGAAATGCCACTGTAATCTGGCTAAAAACCTGATTTGGGTCTAAAACACATTCTTGTGCAGTTATAGACTTATCTAACCCCCTTTAAGCCTCAAATACTAACTCTGCCTTGCCCCTTCATTACCTAAATCAGGTTAAAATACTTTAGCAAATGGTAGGGCTTTGAATTCTGATGGCTGTATAATATCTCTTTCTCCTTTTTTCCCCCTCTGGCTACAATTAAGCAATTTCTGAAATGACAACAGACAGAGCAGGGATATGCAGGTATAGAATCAGTTGTCAATCTCAGAAATCCTGAGCAGTGAGTACCATTTTTCCTATAAAGGAGGTGGAAGGAAGGCATTTTACTTACACAGTAATTGGAACAGATTTTTTTTCCATCACTACATTTTCAGGGAATTGGCTCATTAGACAGCATGGTGGACAGAATCAATTAATGTCTTCAAAACAAAGCTTGCCTTATCTGTTTTGTATGCAAACATGGCAAGAATCAAGCTGAGACCCTATTAAAGCTTTGCTCCTTTAGGTAATGGCTCTCAACATGAGAATGAAGAAATTCTTGACTGTTAGTCTGTAACATATTTTCATTTTGTGCTTACTGAGGATAGCTGTGTTTGGGGTATTGAGAACCATGTGGCTACGTAAAATTATATTAAGGAGGTGTCAAAAGAACTTGCCCTCAAAAATCTTCTAATTTCAGAGTTTAACCAATGCTGGTGAAGTAAGTTCTCCCACAGTGAATATGAATGTTTTCCCTCCCCAGCCTCCACTGGAAATTTTTCAGTCTAGTTTCTTTTAGTGGCCTATAATGCTGTTGAGCTAGAAAAGAGAATAAAAACAAACAAAACAAAACAAAGCAGAACAACCAAACAAGCAAGAAAACAAGCAAAAAAGAACTGAGAAGGGAGTTGGTTGCTTGATAGTCCATTTCTGTGATAGAATGTAAGTTTGCCATAAAGACAATAGGTTTTGCATATAGTTGACTGAAGATGAAAGAGCAACAGGTAGAATTTAATGTGGCAATTTTAATTTTGATAATGTTTGGTAAAGAATTGTGCTCTAATTGAAACGACCTAACTCTGGCAGGTCTAGCCTAAGTATGGTAAACTTCCAAGGAATAGTTTGAAACTCATGAGATAACAGAAAGCTCCCCATAGAGCAGTTGGGGAAGAAAATGTTTTAGCACTATAGTGAATATCAACTAGATTTGTGAAGGTTTCCATGGGATCCTTGGAAGAAAGAGAGTTCACAGATCACAGCTAACAAAAATCCATTATCTGGTTAATCATCCACTGTCTTTTTTATCTTTTAAATGATGACTTAGGTATTCTTAATTCTTTCTATTTCTTGCTACATAGGAAGGTAGTTAAAAATATAGCCCTAGCATAAATGGGGCTCCATTATTATTGTATAGATTTATTTACTTTCCTATATACTAGGCTGCTTGAGATGCTAGTAGGATCAGTGAGGGCAACTACCAATAAGACCAGCTTGTGAAAGATGGAATTTCTGGGTCTGTATTGTAATAGCACAGGCCAGAACTCAAAGGTTTTATGGGAAGGAGAGCTCATAGACTCCTCTGCAAATATCCTCTAAAATGAGCAACTGTATCCACACAGCTCTCTCCTGCTTCACACCATACAGCAGCTTCACATTGTCCTCCTGGAAGAAATTCAGACCCCTTGGTATGTCAAGTTCTTCATGGTCTACCCTCTCCTACTTCTCCAGTGTCAGCTTAGATACATCTACCTCTTCCCTTCTACATTAGAAGGGAACAACTACCTGGTCCACAGAAGCACCATGATCTTTCTCACTTCCATTGCTTTGGCCTGGAACCATTTTCTCTGTCTAAATTGTCCTGACAATCATCTATTGGAGATTAAACAGAGACAATGCCTCTTCAAGAAAGTCTTCTCTTCTCTAACTCACTGGGACTGTATTAGTCGGTTTTCATAAGTATTCTCATAGTACAAAGGAAATATAACTCAGCATTTTATATCTAGCCAAACTATACTCAATTATAAATTCTACAAACAGTATTTAACATTCAAAGACACTGAGGATAGCGAGGAAACTACTCTGAAATGACTTTGATCAACCAAGACAGGATTGGAGAAACAGTGAGAAAGAGAGTGGCGATAAGTACCTCTGTACTATGTGACAGACCAGAGGGAAAGTGGAATGTAACCAGATAATAACAGACATGATACAGCTAAAAATAGGTGGGAGAGGAAAGAAGGTAGGAAGGAAGTAGAGTAAATGCTCTTATTGTCAGGAGTCAAAGTATAACATATAAAGGTGTCAACTCAATTAATGGTGATACATGTACTTTCTTATATTAAACACTAAGAAAGATTATGATTCACTGCTCATAGTAGAGAGTTAATGCATATTCATTAAAGTGACATTTCCCAATATATTATTTCAAATGATGGCTCAAAGAGAAAATGATATACTCACAGAGACTGAGATAAGCAGACAAGATTATTCACAGCCAGAAGGCCTGTCCGACAGCCCTAAGAGTGCAGTATATTGGATGAGAAGCTCTGGTTTAAACATACTGATCACTAAAAAGATTATATGTCATAATTACAAAAATCACAACAAGGGAGAAAATACAAACTCCCTTAAATAGCAAAAACACACATACACAAGCATAGGACAGACTACATAGTTAAAACAAACCAACCAACCAACAAACAAAAGTATAAGAAAAAGAGAAAATATATGACAAAATAATATGAGAGGAACAGGACCAAATATCACATCATTAGATATAAATTGCCTCAATTTACCTATTAAAAGACAAAGACTTTCACATTAGATCATAAAGCAGAACCAACTCTAGGCTATGAATAAGATATTTGCTTCAAAAGTAATTAATTCAGAAAGGTTGAACATAAAAGGCTGGACCAAGGCAGGCCACAAGAATGCAAACAAAAATAAATCAGTAATCAGTGATAGGGATCTTAAAATCAGAGAAAGTGGTATTCTGGTTTAAAAAATTAACTGAAAAAATAAATCATGATGAGGATGACAGAATTATAACCATCTATGTACCAAATGACATAACAGTAACATTCAGAAAGCAGAAAACTCAAGAGTTATCAGAAGAAATAATCAGAAGCAAACCAGAAATAGGACACATTAAAACACCTTACTCTTTCAACGATAGTCAAAATGAAAGCTATAACTAACCCAAATAACATAATTAATAAGGTATATCAAGCAATTCATTTAAAGATTTGTGCCTTGAATGTAAAAAAAATACTTTTTTGTATGAATCCATGTGACAATCACAAATGTGACCATATGTAGTCCAAAAACCTGTAATTTCTTCTAACAAGGGAAAAATAGCATAGTATACATATTTATTGCAGTATAACAACTAGATATTAACAACAAAATCAGAAAAAGAAGTTCATTCCAATTGGAAATTTGGAAACTCTCTCTTAATTCTTGTGTCACATGAACTATAAGCCAAATTTAGAGGTTAGCTAGAAAAAACCATATTACTATAAAAGCATTATATAACATAATCTATGAACAACAGTAAAAGCAGTACTTAGAGGAAAATCTCTATCCTTAAATATTTATATCAACAAGAGAAAAGAGACTAAATCAAGTCAATACTTAGCACAAAAACTTAAAAACACATATATTTAAGAAAAGCATAAAGGACCAATTGATAAAGGTAAAAGCAGAATTTAATAAGCTATAAAATGTAAAAGTGGTAAAATCAGTGTATCTGAAATTTCTGCTTTAAAAAAATTTTAAAGAGTAAAACATTAGATCTCATCATGGAAAAGAGGAAGAAAATTGCAGATATATAAAATCTGAAAAATAGTAAGTAAAAAATAAGCACAGAAAATGAGAAAAATAATCTTGGTTAACTCTACATAAATATATCTGAAACTTTGGGGAGATGGATAATATTCTAGGGAAATGTAATCAACTAAAAATAATTCTGAAACAGATACATATTCAAAAAATATCAATTTACATAGTCATACGAAATTGAAGAAGTTTTCAGGCACCTGAGTCCCCTTCAGAAAAAGAAAGCACTAGTCTTAGAAAATTTCATAGAGAAATTATTCTAAGCCTTTAGAGAATGGACCATTCTAATGCTAAATTAATTGTTCAAGAGCATAGAAAAAGAGAACAAATGATTAAATTATTTGCAAAAGGAATCTAGCCTCACATTATAAAGGATACTCAAGACTATTGAGATTTAATTTGATAATTCAAGGACCAGAACATTCAATGTTAAGAAACCAAAGAGATGTATGTATTTCCAAAGGCCAGTCTCGTGATTACTGTGGAAACATCAGAATCACTCTTACTAAATCCAGGAACAAGGCTAAGGTATTCACAGCATCATTATTATATGATTATGTTGGAGTATTAGCCAATGCAATTAAACAAGAGAAATTGGAGATAGAAAAACTGGAAAGAGTGATAAAATTATTTGCAGATGATATGACTGAATACCTAGAGTTCTCAGAAGGAACAACTGAAAGAGATTACTATTAACAAGAAGATTCTGTAAGGCAGCAGAGAGAATTAGTATACCTTAATTCATCCTTTGCATATATACAAACAGCTCATTAGTAGATGTAATGAGAGGAAAAAGTATTTATAATTAGATATGAAGAAGAAAAAACTTTTAGAAATAAATCTAACAAAATATCAGCAATATGAAATTATATGAAATAAAACTTAAGCAAAAGGAAACATATTATGTCCCTGAATAGAAAGACCCATAATGGTCACAAATGTTAATAAGTCTTCTTAATTTAAAAATTGACATTATTTCAACATATATGGGTGTGTGTGTGCGCGTGTGTGTGCGCACGTGCATAGATAAAGAGAGAAACTGATCTCTAAAGTTTATATACTAAAAAATAAGAAAAGTCAGGAAAACTTTGAAAGAAAGAGCAACAAAGGAGAATTAACACTTTTAAATTTTAAAATCTATTTTGCAGTTTCAATAATTGAAAAATGCACATGGACAGACAGATCAATGGAGCAGAATAAAAGTCCAGAAATGAACTTAAAACATCATTAAAAAAAAAGGTTCATATGGAAAATGATGGCCTATATAAACATTGTAATTGGAATAAGTGGGTACCCATCTAGAAAAAATATAAATAAATTTGTATCGATACTTCACATTCTATACATGAATAATTTCTAACTTATTAAAAAATAAATAAAAACATAATAGTACCAAAAGAAAAATATGGGAGAGTTACTTTATGACTCCGGAATTTGAAGGTCTCCTTTCTAACTAAGCGTCAAAATACAGATACCATAAAAGAAAAGTCTGAAAAATTCAACCTTATGAAAACCAAAGGCTTAGGGGCAAAAGCTATAAGCAAAGTCAAAAAGGCAAACATAAGACTCGGGAGTGAAAGGAGGTTCGCAATCCATATCTGTAGTAGAAATCAATTAAAAATCAAAACCAGCAAACTAATATAAAAGTGGGCAAAATATGTCAAAAGGCAGTTCACAAAAGAGATTTATAAATGGCTCTTAAACATATAAAAAGATATGCAATATCACTCATAAGAAAAAAGAAAGTAAAAAGTATACTGAAATTCCATTTTCACATACCACATTAACAAATTTCTGAAAGTTTGACAACACACTGCTGCTGGGGTGTGGGGAAGAACTTTCATTCACTGAGGGTTGGCTGTGAATTTGTATAGTACTTACAAGGACAATTTGGCGATACCTTTATCTATTGAAATTACCAATGCATACACCTCCTAACCTAGTAATTCCAATTCTGGGAATGCATCCTATACATATCTCCAAATTCAAACATGCATAAAAAATAAAATGAAACATACATGATGTTAACTGCAATAATATTTGTAACAGCAAATGGGAGAGGAATGGTTAAATAAATATGGGGTTTTTTTCATGCAATGAAATATGATGTAGCTGTAAAAAAAAGGGTAAGAAATTTCTCTATGTTCTTATATGGAAAGGCAGCTGAGATGTTTTAACAGAGAAAAGCAATATGCAGAATTATGTATACAGTTTGCTGCTTGTTTAAAAGAAGGGACTATGAAAATACTCACATTTGCTTGTACATATATCAGAAAACTCTGAGAGCCCATAAAACCATTGGTTTCTTGAGCAGATAAAGAACAGAAATGAGATGGAACATTAATTGACTCACCCACCCTTTTTTTGCAACCATGTTATAATCTATAATATCAAATATATATTATATATTATATCATATATTATATATATGATATATATAATCTATATAGATATAAAAAGTTTAATAAACAAATTGAATTTAAAAACTAGAAATCTCCCATGATACTACCTAGGAGAGAGGACTGTAAAAATGTAACATTCTCCAAGAAAAACACACATCTGTCCATCCAGCGCCTCACACTTGGCAGCTCTCTGAACATTCCTGCTAGTTGAGCAGGCAGTGGCAACTGGATTTTTAAATCATATTTCCACACTCTCTTGTGACTAAAGAGCACCTGAGTCCAGGGGCTGCCCTGGGCAGTGATTGAGGTCGCCTGGAAAACAGGCAGCATTAACTCTGCTACAAGCTGGGGGCCTTCTAAGCCTTGGCTTATTGCCATTTGCTCTAGCTCTGGTACCCTGGTTGCTTTTGTACTGCTTGGGGCAGGACAGCTGGCTCAGCCTCCTCATGGAAATCAACTTTCATTAGATGGAGCACTAATGACTTAATTGATCTGCAAAGACCTAAGTTTTGTAGTGCCCCAGAGGAAAAGAGCCAGAGGCCTGGCTCATTGAAGTTCTGAGACATCTGTAAATTCAAATAAGTCTTTCTTTCTCTGGGGGCAATTTAGCTGGAAAGGTCATAGTCTACAAGGCACTTTCCCTGCTGGTCCTCCTTTTATTCTTAGCCAAGCATTCTTTAGGCCAAATGAGTGTTTTGAGTTTGTGGGCCCTGATTTAAACACGCAAATCCCCCACAAGGGAAAGAAGGCAGCTCTTGAGCTAGCGTATGCACTTGAGGCAGGCTAACCACTGCTACACACTTCCTACCACAGTTTTCTAAATGAATCGATGCAGAATTGCTCACTTGTCTGTCAAAGTGTCATTATCCATTAATGGGGGAAAAATGCCCTTTTTAAATACTTGGCATACCTCAAGTTACTCTGTGAAGGAAAAAGTTTGATTCTTATTATTAGGCCATTAAACATGAAATGTCTCATTTCAAATCAAAAGTATAGTTTATTACATCTCAAACAAGCAGCAGTACAATTAATCAAAATATGCACCTAAACTATTGACACAGTTTTGCCCTCTTAACAGTAGGTTATTTATGCCAGCAGCGAAGAAGCCTGGAGAGTGAGTGGTGATGAAGTCGCAAACAGCGTTTTCCACAGCTTATTGAGAACTAAATATTTTTCCTTGCAAAAATAGGTCCAAAGCCTGGAAGAAGTGGTAGTCAGTTGGTGCAGAGTCTGGTAACTATGGTGGATGACAGAGTTTCCAAGTCCAGCTTCTGTAGTTTGAGCAGCATTGTTTGTGTGACATGTGGTCGAGTGTTGTCTTGCAAGAGGATTGGCCTGTCTCTATTGACCAATCTCGGCTGCTTAATTGCAAGCATCCTCATCATTTCATTCAATTGTTGCAGTACACATCCTCTATAATGGACTGACCAGATTGTATGAAGCTATAGTGGTTAACACCAGCGCTGGGCCACCAAACAGACATCATTAGCTTTTTTAGGTGAATATTTGGTTTTAGACTATATTTTGGCATTTCATCTTCACCCAACCATTGTGCTGAACACTTGTGATTGTCAGAAAGAATTCATTTTCATCACACGTAACAATATGGCGCAGAGAGTTCGCCTTTGTGTTGTGACAGCAAAGAAAGGCAAGCTTTGAAATGATTTCTCTTCTGACGCTTATTTAATTTATACAGAACCCATCAATCCAGGTTTTTTACCTTGCTGATTTGTTTCAAACGGTCCAATATTGTTGGAATAGTAATGTCAAACCTTGCCGCTAATTCATGCGTAGGTTGAAATGGATTCGCTTCCACTACAGCTTTCAGTTCATCATTATCCACCTTGGTCATACGTGGAGGTCATTTATGTGACTCATTTTCAAGATTAAAATCAACAGATGGAACTTCTTAAACCATTGACATACTGTGCATTCATTAGCCACATCCTTCCCAAACACTTCATTGATATTTTGAGTGGTATGCAATTGCATTGGTTCCATGATGGAACGCATATTCAAAAATAAAATGAAATTTTGACTTATCCATGGTTTCACAAAAATTGCTCTAAAATTTTTTTGAAAGATAATCACAAGCCAAACTATGTGTTTGAAAAACTGAGGATGTACCTTCACAATAAACCATAAAACAAGAAGTATCAAAGTGAAACATCAGAGATACCAACTGTCAAACTTAGTACTTAAGGAAATCAGGCATTTTGTACTTAATAACCTAATATGTAGAGGTTTAATTCTGTAAAGCAAAACAAACTCAAAAGAAGAGGAAGAAGAAGAAGAAGGAGAGGGAAGGGGAAGGAGAGGAGTCTTACTCTCAGGGAGCACACCCTATAACAGGGGTCAATATTCTCCTGGAGTTCTACATCAAAACTCCCTCAGAAGCTCAGCAGTAGATGCTATCTTCTCTTCTTTTGAATGAGAAAACAAAGTCTGAGGAAAGGTATATAATTCTCCCTAGAGCCCAAAATAAGTCAGCTGTGGAACTAAGATTTTAACCTGCAAATATGTGACTGCAAAGCACCTACGTTTTACATTTCAACACATTACCCCTTAGAATGGATGGGAGAAAAGGCATCCTCCCAAAACTTTTTGAAGAGAACCAGTCATTTGACTTCCACCGACAATGCAGCAATCTCAGTTCTGTTCTCTGCCAGAGAGTGGCAGGATCCATATCAACTGCAGCTTCTATCATGCCGAGTCTCTGACAAGGACCTCACCAGGTGAACCCCAGTTCCAGCTTCAGCACCCAAGGTAAATACTACTCAACCTGAAAGTTGTGATGCAAGTAGTGATCCTAATTCTTTACAGTTAGAATTGACTCATATGAGTCTATAGGCAGAATGGTCAATGAGTCCCCAACATAGCACACCTGTCTCTACATAAGAGAATTTTAGGCTCAAGGGTTATTATTGCCAAAGAAGTTGATAGAGGCATTCTAGGTATTTCTTTCTCCGAGGGAAGATCAGAGATCAGAAAATAATGGGAGAAATGAAACAGAGAACAATAATGTTATTTTCAAGATCATAAGTTGAGGAAAATGAAAAGCTGAAATCATTGTGCTTTCAGCCATGAACCGATAGGGCAATAAAGTCATAAAATCTTTTAGGGAGAGGTTTGAATTTTAAGCCAATACTGAATTCTCAAATGTTGCTTCGTTTCTCTTCCCATTCTCCAAGAATGGGAATGGATGAAATCATTGGAGAAAAAGAATAAATGTTTGAAGGAGGAGTGTTAAGGGAAGAGAAAAATAAAGAGGAGGAAAACATATCTATCTATATATTTACACATCCTTTCCACTCAACCTTTCATTTGTTTCCTCGTTCAGTCCTATAAAAGAAATGGTTGCTTAGAAACAGGGATAATGGTGTCAAATATTGATTTTCTATATTTGTGCTGTAATTTTATATATTAATTTTCTCTATATATTGCTTTATTATTATGTACAGTACTTTGAAATATAAATATTAATTTATTGGCATAATGGCATTTGAGATTTTTGAACAGTGTGAAGCTTAGAAATGTCCCTAGGTGCTGCCAGCAGGAGAGGTTTCTTGTAATCAAACGACTAAATGTAAGGTCAAATTATTTTGTAGAATTTGAACCCACAGTCCTATGATTTTGTGGCAAGAATGTTATCAGCAGAGTCATTAATGCCATAGTAACCTCTGTCTTTGCACATTTGCAAATTACAGATTCACATCCTTGCTCTGATTAGCTCCTGAAGTGCTGAACAAGAACTTGTAATTATGCACTGCAGTCCTCTCTCCTGACAGACTGACATTACAATTTGTACCCAAGCCCATATAGCTACAGAATGTAAAAGTACTATTGAATGAAATTAGTTCATTTAGATCCACTTGTATTAATGGAATGTGTCATTTATATTGCAGAACTGGTTTTGTCTTTTATTCACTACTGTGTTCAGCCTCCAGTACTAAGGACAGATTATGCCCTCACTGTACCTGACTGAACAATTGTCCCTTGGAGCTCATGGCAAAGGGTGGTTTAGTGGGTGGTGAAATGTCCCTGGAGTCAGAAAATCTAAATTCCTGTCCTGAATGCACCACCAATTCTTTTGATAATATCAGACAGGACTTCTCATACCTAGATACACAAAACAACGAAAAGCTTGAATACATCCTCCATCAGCCATTACTGAAATAAAACATGGTATATTTCAGGGAAATCATTAGATTGCAAAAGATAATTTCCAATGTTTTTTAACACCTCAGAAAAAATAGAGTATATGAATTACTAATGATTCATTGACTTTTCTTCTGCATATTCCATCCTTTAGGGGATTATACTCCAGGTTGCCCAGAAAATCCAGGCCTATTTAATTAATTTTTTTTTTCTACTCTACTATTCTGGCATCATCCCATGTTAATAATTTATCTGCAAATTCTTACATGTTAGCATTCCTCTTCCTTTTGCTAAGACTTTAGGTGGTTCCATGACATTTCAGTAGATCATCACAGAATTATATAAGTCAACAAATATTCTCCCCATATTTTTTGGAAGAGTACATCAGTGTCATGCCACACAGAATGGGTTATACATATGTGATTTCTGATTTGTAGGAGCTTCCATTCTAGAAGAGCCAGACAATGGAGCAAACAGAGGTATTATGGTGGTGGTGAAGAATCGAGGGATTGGGGACAATATGTATAGTCACTAGAATAAACATCACTCCTGCTATTCAATGTGATATACATGTTATAGGGTCTGCTGCAATCCCATTATTATATATTAGCCTTGTTTGGCCAATTGGTCGATCTTGAAATCAGTACATTTCATCATGCACAGTATTGCTTATATTTGGAATAAGTGCTCATTGTCAAGCTTATAAAAAGCAATTTTATTATGTTTTTTAATTGAGGCTTCAACATCGATCTATTACTTAAACCATATTTTATTTCTATACTTTTATAACAATAATGATAGATAACATTTTTTATAGAGAACGTATTCTACACCAGACAGAGTGCTGTGAGTTTTGTATGTATTATCTATCTCTTCCTAATAGTTTTATCAGTTGTAATTGATTTCAGAACTCTTCCTTGAATGTTGTTTTCTAAGCTTATGCACAGGTGAATATACTGGTTTAACATATTTTTTAAGTTATTTATTCTTATCTTGGAAAGTGCATCCAGTTGAGGCAAGGAGTCCAAAATCAGAGGGAAAATACGATTTGGAACAGGCACAAACTATAGTCCTTAAATATAAGTCAATTCATTATTGGGTTGATGTATTAAGGTTATCAACTAAATGGGGACAAATTCGCAAAGATTGACTAAGAGTACTCAATGGTCAGGCTGAGCGAAATGGGAGGTACTGTTTGAAATTAACTAGTAAAACAGTTACCTAATTTGAAGGAAACCTAGGCTGCTGAACACCTTTAAATTTCCTGTTAAGAGTGAACAGTGGGCCTCTGACAGCATGAGATGACTTGGGGTAAGGGAATCATTTAGGTATCTGATGCTTTTGCACCTTGAAGGCATGGAGAACAGAGTAACAATCCAGACTCAAGCAGATCTGGAAACTAATCCCACTCTTGTGTCCTTTTCTCGGCTCTCTCAGATCCTGACAGGAGCGACTGGGATAACTCTTGAGCCTCTGTTTATATCTCTAGCAGTTAATCCTGTAGTTTCCCTTGGGGCCACGCTGGGAAGCTACAGCTTTAATGTAACTTTCACATCACTTGCCTGCAGAGTTTTCCCACATGCTGTCTATCCAAGGGAACCAATCAGACTGCCAAGAAAAGTAGAGTGATTGCACGACCCTTTCTGCAGTAGAGCTCAATTCCTCTTCCCTATTTGCCTCTTTTTGTTATGTTTCTTATTTCTTCTTTTTTTTTAACAGAATCGTTAAGAATTCTTCCAAAATCTAGAACCAAATGCCCTTAAGTTGTTAACATTCTTTTGTGATCAACTCCAGATTGAGCGCATCAGACATTTCAGTCTCTTGCTCAACAGCTGGGGTCTCGCTGGGGGACCTGTGAGGGGAATGCATATGAGGCAGGGACAGCCCTCTCCCTGTTTGAGCTGAGAGCTATTTTTAATTACTCTCTGTCTCCACCTCCTATGTCATGCTGCCTTGAGAAATGGTTAAGCTGGAACAGCTCTTATTTCTCAAAAGTCTTCGGGGATATATTGGCAGGAAACTGTTCAGAGAGATGTCCCTCAGAGATTAATGGGAGAATGCTTTAAGCAAAGTGAATGCTTGTGAGAGACAGACTTTTAGGTATTTCAGAGAAGAAAGTATCTTTGAAATCCACCCTCCTACTTAGTTGTAGATAGATATAATGGGCCAAAAAGTTGTTTAGTTTATTTCTCACTCTTAATGCTGACTTCTTCTGGCCAGGTCTGTCTTCCTATCTGGCCTTCAGTTTCTTGGTTAGTGTGAAGAGCATGTATGTACTAAGTACAGGCAGAAGGGTGGCAAGGTATTCTGAATAGGCAGGTGAGATGTTTTCTTCTTGTGACCATGCTGCTAAACCTCCTCAGCTGTTTGATTTCTTACAATGAGAGCTTATCATGAGCTTATCAACTCTCCTGCTTTCAGCTGTGTCAGATCCTTAAATGTACTATGGCTGCCCGATCTTTCACTTCAGTGCCTGATTCCAATAGCCGGCAGTATATCTCCACTTGATTTTTCATCCATTACCTCAAATTCAATTCATCCCCACTGCCCCTAGATCCCCTTCCATAAGATATATTTTTGACGGTGCTACCCATTTAGCTTTGATTTGCTTAGCCCCAAACCCCTGAAATTATCTTCAGCAAATGGAAAAGTTCTTGGTTTCCACTTACATATTTTCTATTGGCATGTGTTTGATTTGGTCAATGCAACTGGATCTACAAGTTCCTCGAGGACTGTGCTGTAGATAGATATCCCCTACATTTCTAAGCACTGCATACCCCACAACAGGCACAGGCTCGTTGGGATCTACCATAGAGCCCCGAGCTGACTGCATGGAAGGACCTTACTGTCACTTTCTTCTATTCTTTTACTTTTTAGAAGGTGTTGTTTCCCTATTTTGTTTTCCAAAACCTTTAGTTCATTGAGTAGCAGTGAGACTGTATCTCTGTCTTAACTTTGATTTTTTAAAAAATTTGAAATAATACAGTTTATTATAAGTTTCCTATTTAAAAAATTACTTCTAATTGACCAATAATAATGGTATATATTTATGTGGCACAATGTGATGTTTTGATATATGTTTATATCATGGAATGATTAAGTCAAGGTAATAAATCACATACTTATCATTTTTTGGTGTAGGAAAATACTTAAAATCTGCTTTAGCAATTTTGAAATGTATTATTATTTATTACAGTCACCACTATGTGCTTGATTTTGGACCATTTCTTCAGAGAAGGAATTCAGGTCCCTGAAAATGTAATCAAGTAAGCAAAGGTTCTAATGGCCAAAATATTGAGCTGGGAATAAACTTTTCTTCATCCCTCTTGACTAAAATGACAAACAGTAGTGAGTGTGTATCTTACTCCATTTTGTGTTGCTATAAAGGAATACCTGGAACTGGGTAGTTTCTAAGGAAAAGAGGTTTATCTGTCTGATGGTTCTGCAGGTTGTGCAAGAAGCATGGCTGGCATCTGCTTCTGGTGAGGACCTCAGGCTGTATCCACTCATGGCAGAAGGAGAAAGGGAGCTGCCATGTACAGAGATTACATGGTGAAAGAAAAAGCAAGGGGGCAGGAGGTGCCAGGCCCTTTTTAACAACCAGTTCCCCCAGGAACTAATAGAAACAGAACTTACCACCACAAGAATGGCACCAAGCAATTCATCAAAAGTCTACCCTCATAACCCAAACACCTCCCATCAGGCTCCATCTGCAATATTGGGGATCAAATTTCAACATGAGATTTAGGAAGGTCAAACATCCAAACTATAGCAGTATGTTTCCTAAAAATGAGTTCTTATTTCATAAAGAAACTGTCAGGATTCAGTTCTAAAAAAGACATCCCCAAATGGCCACAGGGCTGTAGTCACTAGAAGTCATAGGATACTGGAAAGTATAAAACCAACAATGACTCTGACAATAGCTATCATTTACTGAAGTCACACTAAGTACCGAGTCCAGTGTAAAATATTTCACATACATTATTTAACTTCTGTAGGCAGTCATACGAATTAGGTATTATTAGTTCCATTTAATAGATTAAGAAACTGGACTGAAAAAAGCTTCAGCAACTTACTCAAGGTCATACAGCTCATAAGTAGCACAGCCTAAAATAGAGTCCAAGTGCATTTGACTTCAAATCCAGGGCTATTAATTACTTCCTAAGACACAGGGAGTTGCTGATGGCAAAGTATTTGTTCACTCCAAAGCTATAATACAGAAGATAAAGAAGAAATCTCTGAATCAGAATCAAGGTGAGTGGGGCGTACATGAGCCCAGGTATCCCAACAGGACTTTACAAATCTTGCAAGGAATCATAGGGGTGGTTCATTTTCCACTCTATATACTTCTATCTGGATTCTTCCCTGCCCATGTTCTTTAGGGAATGAAGAGCCAGAGTGTAATAGTCAAGGTGGGAGTAGCTCTTACCCCCAAACAAAGACTTAATCTACAAATCCAATGATGAGAATACCCCTGGGTCATGGTTTGGGCTTTAACTAAGGCAGGGCCAACAAAGACCACTGAAAAGTGGTAAGCAGTATGCAGACATCATGTGGTGATATCCTGCCTACTCAAGATTTACAGCAGCTGGAAATCTCTATTTCTTTCCCCCACCTCTTCTTCTCCTCTCCCTGGTATTTTATTAAAGAGAAAATAGGCATTTATATTTATAGAAATGGTTTGCTTCCACTTGCTAGACTTTTACAAGGGGAACTACTTCCCAATTCACTAATTTTTTTGTGTGTGTTTGTTTTAATTTTTATTTAAAAATAATTTTAGGCAAATAGAAGTTGCAAAATGGTACAGAATTCATGTGTACCTTTCACTAACTCACTAGTTTTAAGTTATGCCAAATAGTAAAAATCATACAAAACTTAAAGATAGATGAGATAATGTAGGAATGAATGCCTTGCAGAGAAGAGAGGCTGATTTCACTGAAGTCTGTTTTATTCTTCTCTCCTTACAGCTCAGTGTCATTTTTCCTTCCAGGTTAGCTTCAGTGTTAAAAGTCCAGGACTGTAAGAATGATTATCCTTGTATTTTTAGCTGTTCACAGAGCCAGAAACTATCTTCAGAATTTGGTTTTCCTTTTTAGAAATGTGACTGTCTCCATTAGAGCTGTTACATCTTTTAGTTTGATGCCCTGAGCCTTTATATCTGTGGGACTGTATCATAGATGTTCTGGAAGTATTAACCACAGAAAGTCACTTTTGGAGTTTCAAAGACAGGGGTCAAGGTAGGCAGGAAAGCAGCTCTTTCCATAGCTGATATATAAATAAGCAGCTCAGATTCTCTCACGTTTTTTCCTCTTAGGAGATCTCACTGGTGGGAGAAGAGGTTTAGAAATGAAGGGATAGCTGATACCCTCTCCAAAATGAATTAAACATGTAGACTAAAGTTTCACTCTAGAGCTTTCCCTTAGATCTCCCCCAGAAGAAATGCTATGGGTTTGTCTTAAAGGACAAATGGAACTAGAAAGGAAAATGCCAAACAAGAAGACTTAGAAGAGAAAAATAAAATTCAGTACCACCTAAGTTAGATAAAGGAGAAGAGAAAAAGGGAGCCAGGAAAGACAAAAATTCAAAATGACAACGAGGTTTCAAAAATGTCATATAATGAAGGCCATCAGGTATTCTGGGAATAAGACTTTTAATAACAGGTTCAAGATGATCTCATCCTACTCTGGGTCCAGTTCTAAAGATGATTGTGTGAATTAAGGTTGATATTTGTGAAGGTTAGCAAATGTGGTGCCTGAGCTCTGCTGATTTTGCTAGCATAATTACCAGCTCTTGACCAATAATGGACATTTTTCTCTTGACATTGTTAGTAATTTGCAGTTTTGCATAAAGAGGTATGCTTAGATTAAGTGGTGGTTCACTGGAACATCACTGTTTTTTTCAGTTAGTGTGGTGGATAGGCTCTAGTGATCCTGCTTTCTGGTTTGTATTCTCTTGTATAATCCCCTCCTCTTGACTGTGGATAAGACCTGCTTATCACCAAAATTACAAAGGTATTGAGATATCCACTCCTGCGATTATCTTATACTATATAACTCTACCTGGCTAGGAGATTTGATTTAGAGTCTTTATTGCTGCCATTGAAGAAGCAGGCAAGAACCAAGCTGACACCAGAAAATAAAATCTGCCAGCAACCCGAGTTACCCTGGAAAAAGTCCCTTTCCCAGTTGAGCCTTTAAATGAGAAGTCAGTCTTGACCAACACCTTGATTGCAGCCTTGCATAGGGCCTAGTGGCACTGTGCCCAGACCCCTGTCCCATAGAAGTTGTGAGAAAATAAGCATGTCTTGTTTTATGCCACTAATTTTGTGGTCATATGTTATACAGCAATACAAAACTAATACACATACCAAGTGCTTCATCTACACAGACCTCTGTATTATATGCTGTGGGGCATAAGAAAATAACATAAAACATCTGCTTTGAGAACACTTGCAACCTATTAGGAAAGACAAAGCACAAACCAGAAATGACACTGAAAGCTATGTAAAGTAATATGTAAAAGATGCCTAGCTCTTCAGTGTAACCATTTCCTTTTATTCCTAGATATATTCTAGGCTACATTTACCAGCTTCCAATGAAGTTAAGTGTCCATGTGGCTACTGCAATGTGAGGTGAATTTGTACTATTTTTAGGCTTAGCCTACAGAGTCCTTCCAAATGAACCCATCATGTTATCTCCCCTTCCAATAGTGGGATTTTGTCACCAAGAAGCTCTTGAAAGGCACAAGAAGCTCTTGGAGGGCATGCTGAAGATGATAGCATCCCTACTGGCCAAGTCCCAGAATGACAGGGTACAGCAGGGCCCCCATCCCTACCCTTGGCCAACTAGAACCATAATGGACTGTGTACATGAGTGAGAAAAACTTCTTTCATGTTTCAGCAAATTAACATTTTGGGGTCTAATTGTTACAGCAGACATACTTTTTCATAGAACATTTGAAAAAAGACAAAATTATGTGTTTCTGTGTAAGTAACATGAAGACTCCTTTTGAACTACGAAGCAATGGTTCTTTGGAATAGAAAACGATCTGTCTTGAAAGGAAGTAATGGATAATGTTGACTAGTAAGGACCATGGGAATGAATGGAAACATTTGCCTTAAGTACTTAGAGTTGAAGTTTTGTCTTCATCTAATAGGGGAGCCAGTTCAGAATCTCTTCAGAGAGGAAATTTGTGGTTTGAAGCAACTGACTGAGTTGTTATAGGGGCACGTATCATAGTAGGAATATATATAGAGAAGATGGATTGAACAGGGCACTGTTGCAGAACTCCAAGACTGAGATGAAAAGATTCCAGGATAAACTGGTAGCTGTGGGAATAGTGGCTTCATATTCACACACACACACACACACACACACACACACACAAAATGAAAATAGAGAAATACATGCCACTAGAGAAGACTACATTGGAAAACAAAAATTGTTGTTGTTTTTATAGATTGAATGAAAAGTTGAAAAAAGAGAAACAAAGGAGAACACAGGCCCCTTGAGAAGTTCCAGGCACTAGAGAGCAGGTATAGTGATTGATTCATCACTTCATTCAGATAGATGGAGTGCACCTTATTGTCAGAGTGGGAGAGGAGGAGACAGGGCTGAGACTAGGTGCTGGGGCTTAAAGACTGGTGCAAGTGTTAAAGTAAACAATCTTAAACAAAAGGGGCCGATAACTGCAGGCAAGAACCAGCTTCAACCAGCTGGTCAGCTGTCTCTGCCACCTCACATGAACTTTAGCAAATTACAATATCATTTACATTGTAGTTTAAAAATTTCTCCACCCTTGAAATAACCATAACAGTTCTAAAAATAACCATATAAAGTATGAATATGGGAGGGAACCCCAAATTCTAGGAATAACTACCCCAAATCTTAGTAAAAGCCAACCCCTATGGCTTTAATATTCCTTCCCCCAATTACTAATAGTAAGACTACAAAAGGTCTAAAACTATTTCCTCTTGGGACAGCTGCTCCCTTTTGAGCCTGCCCATTCTCCTCCCTGAGAGTGTACTTTTGCCTTCAATAAAAAGCTGTCGCTCCTGGTTGAAGCTAGAGCCCATTCTTCGAAGTGATATAGCACAAGAATGGAAAAACAAGCACCACATGTGCTCACCATCCAATTGGTACTGAGCAATACTTAGTTGTACACATGGAAGTAATATTCATCAGGCGCTGGGCAGGTGGGAGGATGGTGAAGGAGATGGGTAAATTCACAGCTAATGAGTACACTGCACACCATCTGGAGGGTGGGCATGCTGGTAGCTCTGACTAGGGTGATGAAAAGGTAATATATGCAACCAAAATATTTGTACCCTCACAATATTCTGAAATTTAATAAATCAATACATAAATAATAAAGCTGTCACTTGCTTGGCTTACATGGTATGTACTAAAATTCTTTTCCCCATGAACACTGGGAACTTGGGGAAACCTACATTTGGAGGCCCATAACATCTCTGTGGTGAGCCAGCCAGGAGACATCATGTGAGCCTTGACTTGGTTGTCATATTGTACTTTGAGGTAAGCACATTCTTTTGTCTCACTGCTTTCATGGTGTCTCAGTGAGTTACAGGTGCATACCCTTGCTTCATCTGGGTGACTATGGCTCCCCTTGACTGGGGTGGCAGAAGGTCACTCCTTAGATCATGCAGATTCAAGTGGTTGCCAGATGCTGGGTGACACTAGCCTAGGGCACTGGCAGAGGACTTCCTCATGCCATGGAGGAGTCCAAATACTCTCTCTCTAAGCCATGGCAATTCTGTGCCTAGTCTCTGCTGCTAGACTGCATTCTTGCCTCTCTGTACTGCCTACCCATATTTGGGGGAAAGATGCCTGTGATTTAATAGACCACCTTGCAAGGCCGTTATGCTGCCTGTCCTTATAGTACTAGCCAATCTCCCCGTTTGCTGTGTTTATAGCAGGTTTTTGCAGAAGGATCATAGGGATAGATGGGGTGACTCAAGGGAAAGGAAGCTTGGATTATGATTTTGCTTGTTCAGACACTCAATTGAGTGCCACAAAGTAAAAGTGCTTTGGTATACTAGACCCCCTAGGGAGGTCAGCTCCACATTTATAGGGGGAAAACTTGATGACATCAAATGTTACATAGAGGATAGAAGAGAAGCCTTCCAGACTCAGAAAGCTCTGCTCCCTTTAACCACCTTGTCAGGGCTAAAATACTCCATCAGATCTGGGTGAGAGAATAGTGGAATTATCAGAGGGCTTAGAATCGGAGGTATGCCAGTTCCAGCATAGGACCACTAATAATTGGGCATGGCCCATACCCCAAGCCCCTAGACAATTCCTCACCCCAGCCCCCAGGTTCCTGGATGATGGTGTGGAAATAGGGATGAGGAAGAGTGTCTGGGGATGCCTGGATTCTGCAGGGTCACATGGCTGACCATGGATGCCATAGCAACAGGTAGCAGGCCAGGGAGGGCACGGGGTGCCTATAGCTTCCCCATGCCTCCGAGCTCCCTAGAGCTCTACTATTACCCCTAGAAGCCTCTGGGAGACTCCATTACAACCCCTTCCTTTTTGTTCTTTTCTGTCAGGTCTTGTCCAGAGAGACAGAGAAATGGGCAATAGCATCCTGAGATGGGAATCCATCCCAAGCGATTCTTCCCTTGGCCATATTCTCTAAAATTGGGCCTCTTTTTAATTAGATAGCATAGAAAGAAAGAAAAAAACACCTCATATTCCTCCGTAATTCCACCTGGCCCCAATATAAGCTGGGTGACAGGGAGCTCTGGCCAGTCATTGAGAGTCTAAACTATAATACTATCCTCTAATTAGACCTCTTTTGAAAACAACAGAAGAAATGGTCCAAACTCTCTTACACTCAGATGTTTATGTCCTTATGGGAAAACCCAGAGACATGAGGAGCTTGTACCCTAGCACACCGCCATGTAAAACTGGATGTTCCTCAGCCCTTTGACCTAAATCTTGTGTCTCCTTTTGTCCCCAGTTCAGAAAACTCCTAAGCCGCCTCAGAGCCTTCCAAGCAGGGACTGGGACTCCTGGAGGCAAATCTAGCCTCTGCCCCTGAACCCCCAGCCTCTCCACTGATATGTCCCCAACTGCCTGGTCCTAAACTGAGCCCTGGCTGGACTCCTTTATAGGAGGTAGTCGCAGCCCAAGGGACCACCACCAGAGTAGAGTACATATTCCTTTTTCCATGTCAGACCTTAAACAGTGCCAGACAAGCCTTGGCTAGCTTTCTGAGAAGCTAGGAAAGTTTACTGAGGCATTTCACAGCTTAACTTTTTCCTTTGATCTCACATAGAGAGACCTTAGTGTAATTCTCTCCCACTGTTGCACCCCAGAGGAGAAAGTGTGCATGTGGGCCCAGGGACAAGCTTTTGCAGGTGCCTTAAATGCTGCTCAACCTCTTCAAACCCTATGGGAATGACAGCTGTCCCCGTTCCCGATCCAAGTTGGACCTACTGACAGGGCCAGCAAGGAGTAAGACTCAGAGACCACATGGCCATGTGTCCCATAGAGGGAATGAAAGGTGCATGATTAAGCCTGTAACCTACAATAAGGTGAGAGAGGTGACACAGAGCCCTGATGAAAACCCAGCCCTTTCTGAGGCTCGACTGGTTGATGCTGTCCACAAATATACTAATGTAGACCCGGCAGACTCTGGGGGAAGTGATGTAGTATTGAGGGGACTCATTTATTAGTCAGTTGGCCCCAGACATTAGAATAAAACTCCAAAAATTGGCCTTGAGGCCCCAGTCTCCCCACAACACTCTCCTGGACATCACTTTCAGTGTGTTCAACAACCAAGGGAAGACAGAGCAGGAGAGGCAGGGACAGCGTGATCGGAGGTGAAAGCAGAGGCAAGCCAATCTTTTGGTGGCCATCATAGGCCAGCCCCAGCCACCTCAGGGCCACCTGAAGCACCCCAGAAAGCCATCATCTGATAAGGGACATTTCTGCCATGCTAAGAAGGGCCACTGGAGCAAGGAATGCCTGAGCATATGTGCCCCAACTGTAATCCACCTCTTGCAAAGCCAGGTCCCCTATGTAAAAAGAAGGAGCATTGGAAGAGAGATCATCCTCTGGTCTGAAGGGACACTGATGACTGTACCAAGGGAGGAATTGCATGTGGCCCTTGACATGGCAGGAAAGCCTGTAATCTTTTTAATAACATGGGAGCTACTTATTCTTTCTTAACTTCCCATGCTGAGTCTGTCTCTCCAGAAAAATGCTCACTTGTTGGGGTCGATTGAGTCCCTAAACATAGGGCCTTTACATCACCTCTGTCTTGCCAATGGGGAAATCATTTAATTACTCACAAGTTTTTGATTATGCCTGAATGCCCTACTTCTTTATTAGGCAGAGACTTGGTTTCAACTTAAGGAGTCTGCCCTGAGCCTCCTAGGGGGTGGGGCCTATTCTTGGACTCTTTAAGCCATACCAAACCTAACTCCAGTCCCAGTATCCTGCTGAAGATCCTAGACTGAGTAGATCCCCAAGTCTGGGATAAAGAGATTTCAGGAAAGGCTTACAGGGAAACTGTGGTCAGAGTCACCTTGAAAAACCCCTCATTTTATCCTCAAAAACCCCTAAATAGCCTCTAAAGAAAGAGGTACAAGGCCAGGCACAGTGGCTCACGCCTGTAATCCTAGCACTCTGGGAGGCCGAGGTGGGCAGATGGCTCCAGGTCAGGAGTTCAAAACCAGCCTGAGCATGAGTGAGACCCTGTCTCTACTAAAAATAGAAACAGAATAATTGGGCAACTAAAAAATATATAGAAAAAATTAGCCGGGCATGGTGGCACATGCCGTAGTCCCAGCTACTTGGGAGGCTGAGGCAGAAGGATGAATTGAGCCCAATAGTTTGAGGTTACGTGAGCTAGGCTGATGCCACAGCACTCTAGCCTGGGCAACAGAGTGAGACTCTGTCTCAAAAAAAAAAGAAAGAGGTACAAAGGGGACTTAAACCCTTAATAGAAAACTTTCTAACCCATGTCTGTTAATGTCCTGCAAGTCCTTCTACAATACTCCCATCCCATCTGTCCTCAAACCTAATGGAGAGTACTATCTCATTCAGGATTAGATTATGTACTGGCCACCAAAAGAATAATTTTCACTTTATTAAACTCCTCCTGTTGCACATGGATTAATACTGAGGGCCAACCTTCCACAAATTTACAGGAAGGTTATAAGGCAGCTGAGTGGCTGCACAAATCAAAAGGGAAAGTCAGACATGGCTTCTGACATATGGAACAAACTATCCTCCTGGTAGCCTGCTTTTAGACAAATCCCCATAATTATCATAATGCTTGTTCTTTTCTCTCTTTACATTTTTAAACTTTTAAAATCTTTTGTCTTTCAGCTTGTATTAAACTACAACACAACACATCATGGACTCCAAGGGTTCCAAGCCATCTCTCTTCAGACACATGAAGAAAAGAACTTTCAAAATCCCCTTGATTCGGCCACTTGTTCCTTCTACCAACACCCACATGATAACCCCAAGCGCTCTGAAGGTCCTTCCCACCATAGTGAGGTGCCGTAAGCCCATTTCCTGACACCAGCCCCTTTTATAGATAGAGAACAAGATGTAGGAGACTTTGGTGCCCACAAGCAGGGTCAACACCCCTCACCAGTAAGAAGCAGCTTTAAATGCTAGATCTTCTTCCCTCACCTCCTTTTTAAGATCCCAGGGGTCCAAAGCTCTTTAGGGGGGGAAATGTTAGAGTAGGACACTGGAAGACAGGGCTGAGACTGGATGCAGGGATTTGAAGATTGGGTGTAGGTGTTAAAGTTAAAAACCTTTAACGAAAGGGGCTGATAACCACAGTCAAGAACCGGCTTCCACCAGTTGTCAGCTGTCTCTGCCATCTTACGTGAACTTTCGCTAATTACAATATCATTTACATTGCAGTTTTAATATTTCTCCGCGCTGGAAATCTCATTGACAATTTTGAAACAACCACATAAAGTATAAATTTCGGAGGGAACCCAATTCTAGGAATAACTACCCAAATTCTTAGTAAAAGCCAACCCCTCTGCATTGAATACTCCTCCCCCCAATTAGTAAGACTACAAAAGATCTAAAACCGCTTCCTCTTGGGGCAGCTACTCTCTTTGAGCCTGCCCACTCTCCTCCTTGAGAGGGTACTTTTGCTTTAAAAAAAAAAAAAAAAAAGCTGTTGTTTGCTTGGCTTAGATGGTGCGTCCTAAAGTTCTTTTCCTGATGAACACCAAGAACTTGTAAAAAACCCTCCACTCAGAGGCTGGTGACACTCTTTTCCAGGCAGTCTGTGAGACACTGGGTATTCAAAGAGGAATAACCTC